>NC_052049.1:2171102-2490477 GCF_903992535.2 Arvicola amphibius | reverse complement strand
AGAGAGAAAGAGAGAATCATTCAAGGGCTGTTGAGAAGGCTCAGCCATTAAAAACAGGTGCTGCTTTTTTTATTTCATAGCACCCATATCAGGTGGCTTTCAACTGCCTGCAACTCCTCCAGCTCTAGGATACCTATCTCCTCTTCTGATACATGGGCACCTGTACCAATGTCTACATACCCAAGGACAGAAAGAAATATATAGACTTAAAATAAATGAATAAGAAGATCCTAGTCATTCACTGTTCTGGTCAAATGGAACTATTACAATTAGGTTGTAATTGAGTTGCTGACATCTACAGAATTCATAAGACAGTTTCTTCTCATTGCCCTCCCTAGTGAAACCCTTGTTCAAGGCTGCAGGTCAGATTCGAGGTGAAGATCACTGTTGTTCAGAGTGTAGAAGGCTACTTACCACAGAGGTAGAGACACTAGTTTGGTGGGTGTAATAGTTTGAAGTCATATTAGGGTAGAGCAGATGAACAGGAATACGGGTCTTTTATTTCCTGTCTGAAAGGCAGGTCATATGTATTTCTTTCTTTATGAGGGTGGGGCTGAGCAGAACTCTATGTATTTCTCTCTTTATGAGGGTGGGGCTGACGAGACCTGCTTTCTCTTACTCATTCACCTCTTCTGTTCAGCGTCTCCCACACCACCAGGGCAAATGCAGAGACAATGATCCAGATCCTATTTTTGACATAAACTGACCTCTTTTATGAGGGTTTAAATGAAGCCTTGGCAAACTGATTTGACTCTTGGGTGTCAAGTGCCTGACCTAATGTGAATCAAATTCAGTGAGACAGCAAAGATGCACTTGGAATCCATCATTGACTACAGCCTGGAGGATACTGCAATCTGTTCACCACCTGGCCAAGGTCTGAGCCTCTGTCAACTGAGCACAGGTCTTCAAACTCTCTTTAGAAATCCTCTCCAGGATCAGTTGCCCAGATCAGAAGCCAGCTTTTGCTTTAGAAGCAAATGAACTACGAGGGAATGTTTGTGTCTAACTCTTTCTGGAAGCAGGGTTAAAAACAGGCCGCTCTTAAAACTCTCCCTTGGGAATCTTTTGTTTGAAAATTACACTCGGTATCAAACGATTTTGACGTGGATAGGATAAAAGACCTTCGTTTACGCGCAACGCGCTCTGCAGGTGAAATATACTGTAAGTACCGATGACAGCAGCCACAGACGAGCGAAGGCAAAGAGTCTTTCAAACTTGAGGGGGGAAAAATTGCCTCCTCCACTTGACATAAGCCTGGGAGAGTTTATGCAAGAAAGAGGCAGGATGTGTGTCTCAGCCTCCAGGACTTCTGCATAAGAATGAGCCAGCAGCTCAGCTGGCCCTCCAGTGCGGCTTCCTTTGCCATTTGTCTCCCAATCATCAGATGAAATGAGAGCCTCATGGGCAGCCTTCCCCAGCTAGCCCTGGGAGCCCCTTCCTCCAAAGCTCCGGTTACTCAGCAAGATTAGAGCTGCCTTTTCCCTCCTGCTTTAGTCTCAAGAACAGACACAATTTGGACTTTTCCTTCATGCAACTCTCTGTCCAGGTACTTGCTTGCTGCTACTTCGAGCAAAAATGCAAACTCTGCCCCCCCACCTCCAGTTTTGCGAAGACTAACATCTGTTTCCATTCTAAAGCTATCCTCATTCCATCCCATCAGCTCTCCTTGGGGTTTGCTTCAGCTACACTTTGAGTTTTCTCTCAGCACATTTCCTTTCTGAATCAATAATGGAATATTTGTACTTTTAAAATGAAACAGAGAACTTTTCTTTTTGCTCACGTGATCCTGTGTTTTCCTCTGGTAACCAGGCCAGCTGAGCAGCATATTCAATAGCTGCAAAGTTGAATGTCTGGGATGCAAAAGGCTCTTCCTGGGGGTGTGTGTGGGGGGGCTCCCAGCCAGCCTCTGACTGAGTCCTGACGTTTTGTCATTGTGACTTTGTGGGCTTCACTGAAGCACAGGGACTCTCAAGCAATTATAGTGTCTACTGTGAGAGAGGGGCATCCGCTATAGACATTCCCTATACTGTTGGCCTCACACAGGTGACATCTGTATGTTACCAATGGGCCCTTCCCAATGAAGGAGGAGAAGAAAATGAAAAGAGAAGGGAAAAAGCAGAAAGAAACAAATGCAGGATGGTGGAAGTTAGCAAACGGGCAGGGATTGGGACGTGAAGAAAAACACAGAGGTTCTCAAGGGGTCTTCTAAAGAAGGAGGCCTTCCCCCAGATGACTGTATATCCGTGGACATTGTAGAGAATGAAAGAGTCCCCAAAGCACCAGAATGATCTGCAATATTCCTCTTCCCGGGTTTGAACTGCCCCCTCCCTCTCTCCTTTGGATTTACTCTAAGCATCTACTAGCTTAGTCATCCAGCTGTGGACAGAGATGACCCTGGAAGCCACATCTGGCCATGGCAGATAGGTGGAGTTGCACCAGTGAAAGTATGGACACCTAACCCCAACACATAAATCACCAGAAGGGACCTCTGGGTATAAAATCACAGCCACGGAATTTAACCCTCAGAATTCTCACAGAAGCTGGCCATGCAGGGTTTCCCACCCTCCACCCAAACCCCTCCACCCCACTGCCTGTTATCTTTCCCTCTTCAGAGCCTCACCCCAGTGGGCACGATCACTCATGGAAGAAAACTGCTCTGAACACTCCCTCTGGCAATTCTCATTTATTTGTTTATATTTGTCTTTAATCTAGGTTATTTGAGATAGGGCCTTGGTGGATAGCCCTGGCTGGCCCTGAACTTATGACAATCCTCAGTCTTCTGATTCCAGGCATGCACTTCCACATCTGACTTTTAACAATTCATTTTAAATTTACTATTTCTTCCATTGCGAGCAAGGTGATTGGAGGGAAGCAAAGTCAACAAAAGTAAACACTGGTAGAATGAACAAAAATCAGTTTATTCTTTAACTAAAGTTTTCTAAAATCCCAGTTTTCTTTTGCTCTTATTTTTTTAAAGATGCAATATGTTTATATAAATTTTGACAAAACCAAAAATACAGATTTTATGCTAATCCTTAAAATTTTAATATTACAGAGTTACAGAAACATATAGGTTAGCTATTTCATAATGTAAGTAAGTGAGAACAAAAGTAGAGATCTCAAGATGGTGGTTCCTAGGGACCCAGGCAGGAGGCAGGAGCAAGCTCTAAGGGCTTGGTTTAACTTTTATATCTAAACAAGTTATGCCCATGTTAGTAACAGGACTATTTCTTTTACAGTGATATAAAAATATGAGCAAGGCAGGATCTGATAACAAAATGCAGTGTGTGCATACAGCCTTGAAGTGGATTCTAACACAGCATGGTGAGTCTCAAGGTCACTATACCTAACAACATGCCAGTCACAGAAGAATGGCTGACAAGTACACTGGCATGAAGTCTGCATACTCAGACTCATGGAGCCTCTGTGAATTCATGGATTCCAGGGCTGAGGAATGGATGAGCATAGACTGAGTTCTGCAAGATCAACATTGGGGAAGAAGGGTCTGAATAAAAGCCAACAGATCAAGGAGTTTGTTGTGAAATTGTGTCCTAGTAATGTCAGAGGCTATAGCCATAAAACCTCACCAACATGGCTCGCTAAACATGACTTTAATGAGGACAACAGCAATAGATACAGGAAGCAGACAGGGGAAAGCCAAGCATTGCCTTTCCAAGGAAGCACACATTATCTGGTTATCCAACACTAAGTGGTCAGAAACATACACATATGTAACACTCTATGGATTGAGTTGTATTTATATACTTAGTAATATAAAACAACAATTAATTTTAAAAGATATAACTTTGAAAGAGAGCAAGGAGAGATTTGTGGGAGGGTTTGAAGATGGGAAAGGGAAGGAGGAATGATATAATTATTGTCTCAAAAAATTAAAAAATAATTTTTAAGGGATAAAATTTATAGAGATGTTTGGACAATCATATGAACATGTGTGTCACTCAGAAAATATACACTTAAAATGGTCATGATGAAAAATTATGTGTCTGTTTTATCATGACAAAAATAAGACATGTAACATAAATATGGTGAATTAGTAAGATGCATGATCTCGGGGTGAGGTAAGCAATAACATATTAATTTCCATGATTCATCATTTCTTAGAGGGAGCAAACAGAATTCAATGGAGATCAGAGTGCAGAGCAAAGCACCTGTCCTTCCAGCCCATGCCACCTCCTTCTTCTCTGGGACCTCCCAGAGATGGCCCCAGGGCATCCTGGACACCTGAATCTATTCATCTCCTTGACCCTGTCTTTGCTCCACACAGCATAATTTCTTACTCCATCTTTAATTTTATTTATTTCCAAAGCATGGAAATCAACAGCACACAAGAGGAGCTGTCGAAAAATATTTGTTGGCTGACTTAATAAACAAATAAATAGACTATCCAAACTAACATTCCATTCTCTAAAGATTGGCAGGAGCCCCTTCTGAAAAGAAATGAATCATAGGCTTTTATGAAGCCTGTGTGTGTTTTGAGTTTGTTTTGCTTAGCTTTTTTCCAAGTTCAGAACCAGAAGGGAAGTATCAAGTCTGCTTTCAGGATGTACTGTTATCAGACCTGAGTCAGGGGCCTTCATGTTCCTTTGAATGTGTTTTCCCAGAAGATGCCCTGTACATCTTTGTAGGCTCTGGATAGCTTTGAGAATGAACTAGCTGTTGGTTTCAACTGTGTAGATTTTGGCACAATGGAATGATTCTCCAGCCACTAGAAGCTCTGCTGGTGGGAACAAGCTTCCCGAAGGGTCTCAGCTTGAGTTTCCTGCAGGTGGAACTTTGTCACACTATGGTGCTATGAGATTGCTTGTGAGATTCTCCATTGTCTGTTCCAAATCCACAGTTTCTGCTCTCTCATGGCTCCTCAGATGGTTCCACTCCTCCTTCTCCAAGGAGCTGCAGGGAAGATCAGTCTGGATCAGATTGTTGTCCAGAACTGTAATTGGTCTCCACAACCCCAGCCTTGTGCAACAAGGAGTGAGGGGTCCCCTCATTCCTTTTCCAAGACACGAATATGAGCTTCACTCTACAGCTCTGCGTTTTCTATGGACTCAGTGAAGGCATCATATATAAAAATACAAATTAAGTTCAAGCATCCAAACCAACTTGGACTAAGGAGGATTGGGAAGATCAGGTATGATTGACAGACTTCTACCTGACAGTGAGTGCTCCAGGCTTAGAGAGATAACAGAATGATCAGTATTAGAAAAGACTGCAAACATTATACAAAACATCTTCAGAGATGTGGCAGTTAAAGGTTTAAAACCTTGCTTAGCCCCAAGCCTCCATGGTCTCAGAATCCAGCTGTACTCCTATCTGTACTTGCCTTGCTTTGAAAATAAAACAGAGACACAAGGACCAGAGTCCTGATGTTCTGGAGAGGGTTGAAGGAGGCAGAGGTAAGTAGAGGCTCTACCAACCTTCAGTAAGCGTACAGACATGAGGGCTTAGAGCCTCATTCCTTTTCTCTCCCTCAAGTGTCCGTTCAGTTTTCAGGTCTGGATGAGATTCTGACTATTTCAGTATGAGGGGGGTAGGGAAAGAATGTCCCAGAATCCGGAAGGATTAGACATCTCTCACACACACATACACACAAAAATCTCCTGGTCTAATTCCCAGAAAGATTTTAGACCCTGAAGAGGTTTATAGAGTTGGCTGAATTTGGAGTAAACATCTCCAAAATGTTGGGAATGTTTCCAAACTGAGATGAAATTTGAGGTTCACCCATTTCACTAATCATTAAGATAAAGAGAAATCCTTGTTGAAATTGGATTACACAATTGGTATTCCAGCCATTGTGGAAATAGATCTACCCACAGATTCCACGCCTGTCTTCTCCCAGCCCAGCTGCTGGCAGGGAAACAAACCCTTCTCTTTCCCCTGGCCATTTGTTCGGTACTGTCACTTCTAAGACAGCCTGTGTTTGATAATATCAGTGTGAAAATATCAAGATGCTTTGGAGTAAAGACAGGGAAATTGAGTAGGGAATGATTCCTGACGTTAGACTCAAATACATGGTTAGTGTGCGTATTCACTGAAAGAAAGACATAAATAAATAAAACCAAATATCACACTGAGTTGTGTATTACCCTTCTCTAAGACTGGGATCCGCCAGAGGTGCTCCAGCGGCTGCTTCTGCACACCTGCACAGACCCCTGTGTGCTCTTATGGAATCTAGCCTCTTCCACTTTCAATGTGAGGTGACCACATGGGTTCACTAGTTTGTGAGGTGACCACATGGGTTCACTAGTTTGTGAGGTGACCACATGGGTTCACTAGTTTGTGAGGTGACCACATGGGTTCACTAGTTTGTGAGGTGACCACATGGGTTCACTAGTTTTAGCACCAGTGCAAAGCAGCACTGACCACATCTGGAACCAGCCTGTGAAATCACTGGGGAAGCTTAGGGAGTTTCTAGTCTCATCCACAGATCTGTGGACCCACTCTGCCCCCCTCCTTCTAGCTAAGAGGCAGATCAGTGGTAGCCATTTCCCATACAGAGAGTTAAATATCCAATGATATCGACAACAAATTTATAGCTAACCCACGACATCATCTTATAACTATAATTCAACCTCTGATGCCATTGAACACTCCTACAGTGCCCTGCCTCTCCATGTGTGGGACAGGTGGAAGGCAAGGGCTACCTGTGCTGTAAGACAGTATCTTAGGACTGGGCGACCCTTTTCTCCTTCCTTGTACTTTCCCACACAAGGTGCATGGATAGACCATGACTATGTCCCCAGGTTATGCCCATGGTCAGCAGGTCACTATGAGCAGCCTGATCTACGCCACTTCAGTTTGGCCACACAGCATATTCACTCACTCAGACCTAGGGACAGTCTGAGTGCAGACTATTTAAGCCATTGTGATTTCAGAAAGCTGAGCAAATATTAAAGTATTGGAGATCATTTTAGCTCTTACCTTTTCACAGAGCATGAAATTCCAGGTACAGAAGCCCCAAATAGATACAGGTGAGAACACAGAACATAGTTATGGTTGTCTATGTTAACCCTTTGTAAAAAGTAGAAATCTGGGCTTCTGGGACAGTTCAGCAGTGAAGAATCCTGCTAGGCCTTGCAGGTAACCTGAGTTTAATTCCCAGAATCAGCATCAGGTAACTCACAACTACCTACAGCCCCAGTTCTGGGAGATCTGATGCCCTCTGACCTCCACAGGCACATGACACACACAAGGTCATGCAAGCACATAAACAAAACAAATACACAATTGTCTCTAAAAAAGTAAATTGGAGAGGGATAAGTATTACTAAAGACCTTTCTAAAAGTTTATGCATAAATCCACTACTGAAGTTTTTAAAATACACATACACACATGTATAATAAGAGCTTAAATGGAGTTGTCCTAAAACGGAGGAGACAACATCCCAAACAGACACCATGTGCTTGCAAATGAAGACCTCAGTACCTGGAATAGCTTCTCTTTTTCTGAATTGTCGGCCAGCAGAGCCCCACAGACCCCTAGATATTACAGACTCTTGATAACAGTTTGATAAACCCTCAAGAACTTGACAATTAAGATAATTGAGTCATAAAACATGGGGAAATCAAACTGGTCCTCGACCATATGGCTAATTTTTGTAATGCTAACACAGGTGAAAAGCAACCATCAGTCTTACCCAGTTGTGAAGTCTGAGAGCCACAGTAATGACTGGCCTGGCAGAGCATGCCAACCGTGGTAATAGTGGCACGAACACCATGGCAGTAACCAAGGACTTTCTGGTCGGTCTTAAGACCCTGTCCACAAAATGAAGCACATGTGCAGCCCCATTATGGGGCCCAAAACTTATGGCTAGACAGATCATAGATAGGCCCGAGTGGAGAAAGTACCACTACTATTCTGCTAAATAGTATTCATCTGACTCTAATACATCACTATGTGTACGGCTCAGTGCATCTCCCACCTCTCATCAGGGCAGCTTCTTGAAGTAGGAGGAAGTTGGCACAGAGACCTTTCACTGAACAAGACATAAAGAGCCACAGAGTGGGGAAAAATGCTCAGCCCTAGATGGAAAATGTATATCACACCTTCCTGTCAAGGCTCAGAGCTCACTGTGAAAGAGGAGGTGGAAAGACTATAAAGGCCAGAAAGACAGGCACAAATCCCCATCACTAGCTAAAAAGTTAAGACATTGGATAGCTTCTGGGGGAGGGGAGTCAGTTTTCTTGACAGTGTGACCCCTGATAGGTTGGCTGCACTGAAGGGCAGCCTCACCCACTACAAGAGTAATTAGACAGAATAAATTAGATTTGATAGATTTAAACATTTGTAGGAGAACTCAGGGTTGAGTGGGAATGAGGGTATACCTGGAGGAATTTGGAGGTTAGATATTATTTAAACACATTGTGTAGATTCTCAAAGAATTAATAAAAATCAAAATATACATTTTTTGGTGTATAGATAGGGATAAGAATAAAATTACTACTACTCTAAAGTAAATCTCATTATTAATTTTATGATTAAATTCTCTTAATTTAAGTACAAAGTATGCTAGTTAGTTTTATGTAACCTTGACATAAGCTATAGTTATCAGAGAGGTGGGAATTTAAATTGCAAAATTGTCTCTAAAAAAATCTCCTATAGAAAAGCCTGTAGATATTTTCTTAATTAGTGATGGGTGGGCAACTCCCTGTGGATGGTGCCAGTGCTGGGCTAGTGGTCCTGAGTTCTATGTACCCTCCATGGCCTTTGCGTCAGCTCCTGCCTCCAGGCTCCTGCCCAGTTTGAGTTTCCACGTTGGCTTCCTTCAGTGGACTGTGATTCAGGATATGTCAGCCAAATAAACCCTTTCCTCCCCCGCGCCCTGCCGCCTTCCAAGCAGGCTGCCATAGCATGCTTTCTAATCAGGCTCTTTTCTGAATCCTCATCAGCTGGTGGCCCTTGTTTTATCTGTTTGAGAACTCTCAAAGGTTCTATGTCTGTGGTTCTTCCAGCATTACAGAATTTCCCCAGAAGCCCCTAGAGCTGTCCTCTTCAGTGATATCAAAGACCTTTATAATACCTGTCTCCCAAACACCCATCTTCCAAAGGGCCTTAGAGAAGGTGTCTTTTTTGTATGCTGTTCACCAACTCTCCTCCTGATGATTGTGATGGATGGATACAAAAATGTATGGTTTGATGTACTGCAAAGGTTTACTACTTTATATAGGGATGATTGAAATGAATCAGAATTTTGATTTAATCCTGGAAGTTAGCAGCATTAAAATATCACTTATATGTCAGTTGCAAACTTATTTTTCAAAACCTCTAATTGCTTGAATACTCATAGATGTTTTATCTATGAATACTGCTAACCAATAGAAGTTTATCTATTCGTCAAAGCATCTGCTTCATGATGGATTAAGGTTAAGGTTAAGGTCTCCTGGTTAAGGCGACACTATCACAGGGTTTGGGGTGTGCTGACATGCTTATATAGCTTGCAGCATCATATTTCTGAAATAGTTATTTTTTTCTATCTCAGCACAATAAGTAATCAAGTAGGAAAATATATTCAGATGAGAGGTAAAAGAAAGAGCCTTGGCCCTTGCACACACAGGGCTGACCAGTTCATCAAATACTCCATTAAACAGCATTCCCTCCTGAAGTTCTGCGCTTAGGGAATCAATACCCCAGCTACTTCAGAGACAATGTTTTTAAGAGACATTTCTTTTATTGATTTCTCCAACTCCTCATAACTAAGGAGCATCCATGGCAATCTTGCTAACAATGGTTTGCTGAGCCTATAACACAAGATGACTTTTAAGGACACTTGGTATGTACACAGTGCATCCGACTAGGGGAAGAGAGATGGAAATTAAAAACCCAATGGACCTTGTTGGCCTCTGTGGATCACCCACTCCAGTTGGAGGAAGACCAGACGTGCTCAGATCCTCTCAGAATTCTTTAGCTCTTAGATGGCTTTGTGGCCAAGGTCCTGAGCTAAAGAACAGTAGTTAGGCTTCCTCAGGGAGAGAAACGAGACTTCTTTCCTTGAGAAACTCTACACGTGAGTACCCAGGCTGCCATCAATTACCAAGACCTCTGCAGGATTGCTCCAAGTAATCAAGCTATCTCTTGATTTTACAGTTCGCCAAGTGACTGGCATTGTCAGATTTCAGAAAATTGAATTCAGCTTTATGAAACATATGTTTAAAAGCTGTACACTTTCAATAATTATGCTATAACAGCCCAGTTTTTATGCAAAGCTAACTAGATATTGTCATATTAAAATAGCAAATCCAATTCATTTCTTATGAAACACATGTTTAAAAAAAATACACGGAACACTTTAATTATTTCAGAAGTGTTGAGGCCAGCTCGCCAGCCTACTGCATATTGCATTTGTTTAAAACTCAATCATGCAAAATGAAGACTCGATTTGAAAAATTTTAATAAAGATAACCAGCCCATCATGATATCATTTGAATGCTAATGGGCACTCCCATTCAGCCAGGGAGAGTAGTGTCAACTTCGCTGGAGGCTCTTTATTCTGCAATAAAAACATTTACATTCTAATGATTTTATTAAAGCTCAGGAGCTGTCAGCAGCCCCAGATGACTCCCTGGCAAACTCTATCAGTTATCAACTCATATTGCCTTTATCAAAACCACCCAGCGGTGAGCCCACCGCCACAATGAGATGTCTGCTGCTCACAGAGGCAGTATTTAATCATTTCTTCTCCAGCATTGTTCTGCTTATATGGCATAAATAAGAGCTTCAAATAACCCCAGAGTGCTGCTGACAAAGAAACGGAGCCTGGGCTCTATTTATCTTCCTCACATTCTCCAGGAGCCCTCGCTCCCACACCCACCCCCACCTTTTATTTTGTTGTTGTTGCTGGCACTTAATTTTTTTTTTATTTGCCACCCCTATCATCATTCAAGAGCTCCGAGTTTCTTCTTCACCTGAACAGGAGGGCTTGGAGAGTCAGGCAGAGAGGTGACCCTGTTGTTGGCAGGGGAAATGATAGCGTGGCCGTAAGGGACGGATGGATGGGAGCGCCTGCTGGTGAGCAGGGAAGGACCCTTAGGAGAAGGAGAGGATGACGGACTTAGCACAAGGTCCCTGTCACCGGGTGACCTCTCAAGGCCGAGGAGCATGTGCTTGCTGAGGTGCAAGCGGTGTGCGGGGCGGTTAGGTTCTAGTCTCCTCTCTATTTAAACGTGCTCTGCACAGATAGGCAGACTAGAACTTGTATTGGCTTTAAGAGCCCCCCACCCATTGTTTCCTCTTACAGAACAGAAGTCAGAAGTCGCAAATGAGTGCTGGAGAGGTTTCCTGGGATAGCCAGCTGAGCCAAGCAGAAATTTCTCCTCTCCCCGGCAAGGCTGGGAAAGGCATCTCCTCAGGTTAGTTGAAGGGGATCTTGATTAAGCATTGACTCTTCTTCTCTTTTTACTTCTGGTTGTTTGAATAAAGTTCTTTCCAAAATAAGTGACTGATTTACCGCTGAATAAACAAACAGCTCTACTTGCTGAAGGTGGTTGGGTGCCTGCCTGGAACCCAGTAGATACACATGGTGTTTATGGGAAAAAAAATGGTTGCTTGAATATGAAATTGAATCTAAATTCACCTACAGGCCTTGAGAGTCTTCATTCTACAGGTATGTATTGCTGCACTGGGATCAAATCTGGACAGAAATACTGGCATTTCATGGGCTCTCCCAGATGAACCAAGAGGATTCTCTCCTCATAGCCACTCTTTGAATCAGCTGAAATACCCCTGGTGAAACTCACAGAACTGTGTGAAGTCGTGCCTACTGTGAGCATGGGAATCCTCAGTGATGGCTTATGCCTGGGCTGATGAGAACAGAGTTATCTCCCCAGAGCCAGATATGGGACCAAGGATTCTGTTCAATGAGAGGCTTTTGAGATGTGGTTTGGGCCACACAATGGAGAAAGACACCACTTCTCTGGCCCAAGTGTCCGGAGACTCCACCAGCTACAAGCCTGGTAGAGTCATTGATTAGAACAGACTGTACGTCCTCATTTGACTGGGGTGACAGAGACCAGAAACTGGGCAGGAAGCCCCACCAACTCCAGCCCCTTTCCCCACAAGCATCAGGAGAACCATGTGTTCCTCAGCTGTGAGAGAAAAATCTAGGTTATCAACAGAGCCTCAGTCTCCCCCAGGTGCTTCATATGCCTCTGTAAAAGGGAAAACAGCAGGACAAGGCCACTTAAACCAGGGGTAACACTTGGCAGGAAAATAGACCATGATACAGTAAGAAGATTACATACATCTAATATTAAATAAACAGGAGTGAAGTTCTCTAGATAATCCCACCCATAATCTATCACCATATTAAAAGAAAGGTCGGGATAAATGGGCAGACGTGGAAAACAAAAAAGGAAGAAAGAAAAGAATATAAATCTCTTTACTAAAATATCCAAGAAATTGGCTCTGTCTTGTCAGGGATGAGGCTGATGAGCCCAGGCCAGGAATGGCTCTAAGTGACTGGAGCTGTCACTGAGGGGGCCCAGCTCACTGAAGGATGAATACATTCATTGCCAGGGCGGCTCTATGCCCTGTCCTCCCTTCCTGCTTGCCTCGGCTCTCTGATATCTGATGTCAAAAGGATGAAGCTAGCAGGAACTTTGGCACTCACACGGGTAATGGTGGGAAATGGGAGTCATTTTTAAACACAGATATCATTATTGAATTAAAAGGAATTATTTTTTTTCCAATCAAACCGCAGTGAAAGCTGTTCTGCCCCCTATGAAGGTGCCATTCAGCTTCCAACTCTTTCTGTGCCGGCAGCCTGTTTCTCGTGGTCACTAGCAATTCAGAGCCGTGTCTGGTGGTCACTAGCAAACCACAGACCACTTCCTGTCATCCCTCAGCTGGGTGTTCTGGGACTACCTGCTATTCTGACACCTTCGGAAAGGTAACAAGGCTCTTTGTATTTCAATTTTGAGTCTGGCCTTTAATTACTTTACCAGCTGCTCCTTTGCATGTGTGAGGACAGAAGAGAGATTTCCATACCTCTTCAAACCATCCCTTCCATAGCTCTCTCAAGAGGTTTATATCAGGTCACACCAAAACCAGATCCCCAGTACTGAGAAAGTACACGAATATCACAGCATTGCGTATTTATGTGTCTTTGTTCAAAGACTTAACAATGTCTTCATCTTCTTCAAGCTAGAGCAAGAAGAGGAAGGGGCTGTGCAGCCTTAGGCAGCTGTATTTTGAGGAGCTAAGAAAATATGAACCCAATACAGATATGTTTCATGATATCAAATTGTTCTTTTATATTCTTCTTGTCACTAGAGAAAGGTAAAATGGAAGTGAGTCTAGACATGGGTTTAAGTCTCCATACTTACACAAAATGCTATGGCGTTCAGACGGGGTTTACAGTCTTTATGAGTATATCATCTGTCTATCTTCTTACCTGTCCATTATCTGTCACCTATCAACCACCTATCCATACATCAACTATTTTTCAATGATCGACGATCTATTCATTCATCTATCATTTATTTACCCACCTATCCTTTATCTATTTACTGATCTCTTATTTTTTTTTTACCTGAATAGCCTTGAATTCCATCTCTCTGTGGCTTTTCTTTTGACTCCCCCATCATCTCTCTACCGATCTTCGATCTAACTAATCAATCATGCATTACTTACCTGATGAACACAGAGTAGTTCTTGAACAGAGCACACACACTTCCTGGAAGACAGACCCAGCTGCAATTGAGTGAGATAAAAGCTGGAGTCAGGTGGCCATCGTCATTCAAAGTAGAAAGTTTATTTGCCCACTGATGAAGGGTCAAGAAATGGAGAACAGTTGTTGAGTGACATTGTCTTCTATGTCATTTGATTCATATAAAGTATCAAGGAGCTGAAAATGGAGGAGTTGTTTGATTTGGAGAACTTACTCTTTTTTTGTAACCATAGTTTGTGCAGCCGGATGGATAGACATGGAGCTGAGGAGATGGAAGGTACACACGAGCGTGTGGAGAGGGGACACACAGAGACATGCTTGCCTCGAGCACCCTCCTCTGCAGGAGGCCCAACAGCAACTCCACAGAAAAGCACCTATCCAGGCCGTCACCTAAGCAGTGGCCAACACCAGCCCCACCCGTCCTCACCAGTCACGCAGATCAGCCACAAAGTGAAGGCGGAATAGAAGCACACTTGATACCCAGCCTCGCACTGGTCTGACACACAGAAGAGGGTGGTGATAGTTCACTCGTATTTTCGTAAATAAAGCTTGCCTGAACTCAAAGAGTAAAGCAGTCACCTTGGTCAGCCTCACAGGCAGTGGCCATACACCTTAGATCCCAGTAGCCACAGCAGTTTGCCCTAGAAACCAGGTGGTGGTAGTGACCACCTTTAGTCCCAGCAGTGAAGAGGAATATAAGGTGGGAGGAGGCAGCTCTCACACACAGTCTCACTCTGAGAATCCTGGAGGCAGGGTCACCATTTCGGACTGAGGTAGAAGTAAGAACCATTGGGTGGCTGTTTCGCTTTTCTGACCTTTAGATTGAACCCCAACATCTGTCTCTGGATTTTTTTTTTTTTTTTTATCAATTGTGCTACAGAAAAGCATCCAGATCCTGTCCTTAAAATGAAGGCGATTACAGGCTCAAGAGCTTGCTCAGGACCCAGCGCTGCCAGACACATAGCCTCTCAAAGTTCATATGGGTGTAAAAATGGAAGTACAAAATAATGCCCAATAGTATAAAATAGTGTATGTGGGGGTTACATTTGTGAATATATCATGTAAGATAATAGAAATAATTTAGCACCTAGTATAAATCAGTACTATGAAGGAAAACAGCAAAGCCAGAGACATATCCACTTTCCATCCAGAGTCTATGAAAAAGACAAAGTTTTAACACTCTGTGGAAAATATCGGAATTATTGGGTCAAACCTTTAACAGTTTCAAGTTAAGGACTCTTCCTATAGAATTCTGCAAACAAACTCACGAATATTTACATACACATGAATAAGATACACACATGAATATGTTCATATGTGATATAGGTACAATTACAGAAATGGACATAGATATAACCGTAGAAATAAGTGTAGCCATAAAAAAGCACAGAAATAGGTATGGACACATACATAGTTATGGAAATATATGCAAATAAAAACAGAGATATAGATACATAGACAAATATAAGTCCAGATATGGACAACATACACACAAAAAATGGACATACATGTAAACTCAGACACAGAGATGCAGGCATGGGATTGACACAGAAGACAACCTCTCCTTTCCAAGACAGGGAGGGAGAAACTTCAAGGAATCGGCTTAAGAAATTAGAAGATATTTCAAATCTCTTTTTCTTATAACAGGCAGGATTCCATGTTTTCTGGGCAATGTTTTGTTTGATTTTTATAGTTTTTCAACTTATTGGATGAGGCCTAACCACAAAAATATCAGCCATTGTTCTGAGATGGTATTCTATCTGCATGATATCCTCACGGCCACATCCAGACCTGATGACTAACCAGACCAGTGCTGATTGAATAGTGCCCTACTGTACCCCACCCAGCTGAGGAGACGTTAAATATTATATCAACTTAAACCTCAAGTCATATGCCGACTGACACAGGGCTTTCCAGCAGGCAAATGCACATTAGCTCGTCAATTGTCAGGAACGAAGGAAACGTCCAGACTCTTTTTGTGCATAGCAGCCAGAAGGCATCACTAGGGGAGACAGGCAGTCACTTGAAACCAAGGACCAGACTGTGTCAGAGTGGGAGAGGTCAAAGTGAGACTGGAGACATTAAGCAGTGAGTGTTTAGGTCTAAATCCAACTTTAATTTCCACGTATTTTAACCCAAATCTCTAAACCTCAGAAAATTCTATCCTGTCTGTCACTCCGTAGTCATAGTGGGTCTTTCTGAAGCTATAGATTAAGACCAGTAGGCCAGTCATTAATGTTGTCCTTTGACCCTCACCTCTGTCAACCTGGAAGGCCCTGATCTACACCTTTCCAAGGTGAACTAGCAGACTTAAGTCTTCCCCAGAAAAGCTATGCTACCGTGGAGAGGTGGGAACTTCAACACTGACTTGGAGGATCACTCCCTTCAGACCCGTGGCTTGAGTTTGGGTGTCTTTAATGTACCGTTTCTAAGTTTTGTTCCATAAAACTCTAGAAATTCAATTTAATGATGGATTAACAATACTAACAATAAACTTTCTGTATAGAATTTCTAGACTAGAAGTGTTTCATGTTGAAAAATGTTGACTAATCAATATCTGGTGTTTAAAACATGTGCTTCCACAGGAATTGAGGCCATAGAGTAGGCTACATCCCAGGTATGATACAGGTGTAAGACAGGCAGAAGATTATGTATGATGTTCGTGTGTTATCAATAGACCCAATCTGTCTGTGAACAACTTCACAGATCAAACTTGAGTCAAGATGTGAAAATGAGTCAGGATTAGGGTTGGCCAAGGGGAGGGAGAGCAAGAAGGTAAGACAGAACATAAATGAGATCATACAGCATGGCTCTGCTGATAAAAATGTCAGCATGGCAGTAGAAACAGGTTGACGGTGTTCATTCATGGCAGATGAACTTTGGACAAATGTCTAAATATATCTTAAAGTGCCAAAGTCATAATGATACTCTTCATAGAAAATAAGTTTCACTGGCTAGAATCATGGTGGGAACTGGGATTCTTGCAAACCTGGGCTATATTTGATCTAATCTGGAATCATGCCACAGAAGGACCCCTGGAGAAGAGCAAGCTGGAAGAAATGACTGATAACTTCCAGGCACTGAGGTCCCTCTCCTGTGATGCCATTCTGTTGAGTCACCAATAAAAACAAGAGTTTCTGAGCCAAGCCTTTTGACTGTGTCAACCCCAAACAGATACCGTGGAGGCAAGCTGTCCACAGAAGTAGAAGCTTTAGCAAACCCCAGTGAAAGAAGACTCAAGAAAGGGTCCCAATGGGTGACAAGATTCTGGGGCAGCATGGGATCCATCGTGGAAGTGTCTTAGACCATGATCCACCTTGCCACACATGTTAACTTATAGCCATGAGGGTGAAGTAGCCCACTGGTAATCCGTGCTCAAAGTGGAGCTTCTGGTGTGGTAATCTGGGTGTGTGGAGGCTCCACCCAAACTCCAGGCAGGGCTGCCAGCAAGAGTCTGTTTCTTTTCGGCTGGAGGACACATCTTTGGCTTCAGAATTCAGAGTGTTCCATTTCGCTTTTGATTTCCATTTCTTCCAGGGTTCCTCTCCTACTCCAACATGGATCATGACTCTCGCTGGTCAGTGGTTGGCTATCCCTTCCCCACACAGACACCAGGGAGCATTCTCAGCAGCCTGTATGAATTCTCTTGGCTTAATTCAGTTCCCCTGCTGGGAGCTTCTTGGTGGAAAGCAGCCTAGGGAGCATGTCTGGCTTCTTCAGGGATTTGCCGGATTCACTCCTCCCTTCCCAGTTTGTCAATGCTCACGTCACCTCTGAAGTTGATATTGATGGCCTCTGATCTTCCAAATACATGCTATTTCATCAGTGAAAACGTTAACCTTGCTTCCCATTAACCCTTGCTGGTGGTGTACCCTTTCTCCCTGGTCCCCACAGCCTGGAGCACGTATGTGGAAACTTCTCACCACATGGGTGGCACCGCCACCTTCACCCCTGGTCCACCCTGCTGGTGAGCAAGGATGACAGGGCCTCTCCTGCCAGAAACTGTCAGCCAGGGACTCCAACGCGCACGCATCCCTCCTACCTGCTATTCAAATGAAGACATTGGCATACGGGAGCACATTTTTATAATGTGAAGTAAATGTCAAAATGGGGAAAAATGTCTTATGCACATGAATAATAGAGAGGAAGCTTCAAAACCAGCATAAATCATTATTTTGGCAGGTAATTTTTTATATCTTCCTGCAGTATCTTTTTTCCTATTGATAAATTTATCAGTATAAAATATAGACTATATTTATGAAATGAATACATATGAATTTAAAACAAGGTACAATTATGGGAGCGAAGCTTTGCACAAGCTACTCTAGGAGGGAGTTTGAATGGTACTCCTTCTCCACACTTACAGGAGTTTATTACTTTTGCCAAAAAAAAAATATTACATTAGGGTGTATAGGCTCTAACTGTTTTAAGCTGGGTGGTGATTCTACATGGACAAAACCTGCAAAAAGAAGATGATTGTGGCCGGGCGGTGGTGGTGCACGCCTTTAATCCCAGCACTCGGGAGGCAGAGGCAGGAGGATCTCTGTGAGTTCGAGGCCAGCCTGGTCTACAAGAGCTAGTTCCAGGACAGGCTCTAGAAACTACAGGGAAACCCTGTCTCAAAAAAAACCAAGAAAAAAAAAAAAGAAAACCAAAGTAAAAGCTAGAGACAGGTTTTCTTTAATATCATCACAGTGAAGCACAGTTGCTTCACCCTGTCTCAAAAAACCAAAAAAAAAAAAAAAAAAAAAAAAAAAAAAAAAAAAAAAAAAAAAGAAGAAGAAGAAGATGATTGTGGTTCTTTCAAAGCAGAGCCCTGATGTTTCCTGGGTTGGTAAATCAGTGACAAAATGAGAACTCACCCCAAAGAACAAGTTCAGAAAGCCAGGAGTCAGCTGACGGACAGGGAGAGATTGGCCATTCCTTTCCATTCTCCTCAGCCCCAATAATGAGCAGACACCATACACACACCCTTTCTTTCCCTCTTCTTTGGACAGCCTTTCTCTTTGATACCTGCCGGAGAAGGTATTCTGAATCTCTAATTAAGAAGGTGTCCACCCCCTGAAATGATGGGGCTGATCTAAAGGGAGCTCACCAAGGCCAGCTGGACTGGAACTGAAGGAGCATGGGATCAGACCAGACTCTCTGAACGTGGCTGACAATGAGGGCTGACTGAGAAGCCAAGGATAATGGCTTGGGGTTTTGATTTGACTGCATGGACTGGCTTTTTGGGAGCCTACTCTGTTTGGATGCACACCTTCCTAGACCTGAATGGAGGTGGGAGGGCCTTGGACTTTTCACAGGGCAGGGCCCCCTGACTTCTCTTAGGACTGGAGAGGGAGGGGGAGGGGAAGCGAGGGAGTGGGAGGGAAATGGGAGGAGGGAAGGAAGTGGAAATTTTTAATAAATAAATAAATTAAAAATAAAGCCATTTCTTGTTTTTTTTTTTTTTTAAATTAAAACAACAACAACAAAAAAGAATCCCGGTGACCAGTGACCATGAGATCATTCCAGTCATTTTCCTCACACAGTGTTGTAACCAGCGTGTGGATATGTACAGGCTGGTGTTCATCTGAATGTGCCCATGTGTGTGCACTTGCATGGCAAAGTAATCATGCGTGTATATACTTGTATGTTCTTGCGTGTTTACATTCTGCCGCCACTTCAGCTGAACTAAAGTACTTAAAAATAGTGCTGCAGGAAGAAAATATAATCATAACTGACCCCACTAGCAAAAAGCCCGTGAGCGCATCTCAGGCAGCACATAGACCCTGCTCCTTGCCTCGGCAGGTTAAGCTCATTCTGAGCCCCGCACACTATCAGTTGTCCGCTGTCTCAACTCTGCAGTTCAGATCACGCAGACTGGGTGAAGAGTCTCTCCCCGGGCTTTGAGCATCCTAAAGCTGTGTGTTTCTGAAGGAAGGTAAAGTGCTGTGGTACCCATGTCAGCATCCAGAGTCAAGCTTTGGCTTTCTTTTTTTTTTTTTTTCTCATGGTTTATTTTTTTTATATTTAAAAATTTCCATCTCCTTCCCTCCTCCTCCCCCTCCCTCCCCTTTCTTAACCCTCCCGTTGTCACCTGAATACCCACTGTGTTAGAATCCTCCTCTGCCATTTGGTCCCAGTGAGCCTCTTTCAGCTGCATGTGAGATGCTTTCTCGTCCTCATGGACCCCAGGCTAAGGACCTGATCAGCACAGTACACTTAACTCCATTTGATATTATGTGACCAGTCGGTTAGTAACCTCACTTTCTTTGACAACACATCCTTTTCCAAGTCTGCATTCCCAGTTGATAAACATTGGCAAATTAATAAACGGCAATTGAATGAATCCATACAAAGTGTCTAGACTTTAATCAAAGCAGAAGCAATAAGAAGACAATACTTTTGACCAGGTCTATGCTGGGTTAGTGGTCAGGCTGGCAGCTATAGCCAGTATCTTGTCTTGACTACCTTTTCTGGAGAGAGTTCCCCATGAATTGTGAAGGCAGAGTCACCAGAAGGCCACACAAGTAGACTCCCACCCTATTCCTCACCTTGCCCGTGTACAAGTTTGACTCCTTTTCTGCTCCCAGTGATAGTGTGCTTACTGGCTCTTCTGGAAATACCATTGTGTAACTAACTTTTAGACCATTGTTCCTCATAGAAGAGTCTTTCTATACAGGGAATTGTCCAGCCTATGCTGGTGGGAGAACATCAGAAACAGCCTAGTGGGGAATGAAAGACAGGATGCAAATAAAAACCAGGAACTGAATGGATATGGAACATCCCCAGAGGGCATGGAGGGGTGGGGTTGGCAAGATTCCACATGGATGATAGTTCCCACCCACCTGGGAAATACTAGTCTTTCCCTATCTATGATTTTCCTATCAAACATTTGCACACTCAACTCGTGTGTTTGAGAAGGAACATATTCCCGACTGATTTAAGATGTCATATTTGACATTAGCTGCCATTTAAACTCCATCTGAGATATTTAATATTTAGAACTTAGACCGTTTCACCTGAGGTAGAGTCCAACCATGGGAAATAGGCATCTGAGCTCATTGCACTCACATAAATTCAGGCAAAGTAATCAGGGGCAGCCAGCTCTGCAGAGGGGAGAAAGGGCAGAATATCTCCTGAGCTTGAGGATCAGACTTCCCGTCAGGTCATGGAAGGAAACCAGCTGTGGAAATACCAGCCTCTCTCAGGCAGGTCATTTTGCTCAAAGTCAGAACAATAGATAGAAAGCAATTCATTTACCAGGCTGAATACACAAATGATAGCTCAAAAGACTCAAAAATGCTCCCAAAATTACAGGGGGGAAGCGCTAGGTGATGGGAACAAACAGCCTGCTCTTTGGGGCTCAGAGGGAGCTGATCACGGAAAGACAGATGAGAAAAACTAATAGCCAATGGCAAATGTAGACAGCAGGGCTCATTAAATTTGATAAATGTAAAAAAAGGACCCTCAGTCAACAGCTTTTAATTGACTCCTGACAAACATGTCCAAGGCACCATGACAGGACCCTGGATGGTTTTCTGAAGTTCAGATGATGCAGAATCAAAGGTAAGGCCTGAAGACAATGAGGAATTTCTTACCTACTTGGGAACTCTTGCCTCTGCCCCCAACCACTACCAGAACTAAGATGAGAAAATTGACAGTGGTCTACCGGGCACTAGGGATGGACGAGGAAGCTTGAAAGACTTGGAGCAGTTGAGACATCGAGCGACATCTCTGACTGATGCAGTAATTCCTTCTCTCCTGGTCCATCATGCCTTTGGATTTTAATTCGCTGGCTTCTGCTCTTCGAAAGGTTGACAAAGCTGTTCCACACGCTCTGCTTTAATAATCTTTTAAGCACTGAAGGGTTATCAGTGCGGTACCATTTTGCTTCCTTGTGTATTACTTACTGATAAGCCTTCCCCGTGGTTTTCCCAGCCTTCAATATCTGGTCACAATTGTTTTTCTTTCACATACTTTATTAAGGATGCTAAGGTCACATTGACTGTTTGGACCTTGTCAGCCCTCCAGTCAGCCCCTTCTTCATGTCACTGTCCCCTTCGGTATCATGGATTTCACGGCACATGAACAAAAAGACTCCTTCAAAACTCTATTTCTAGAAGGCTCACGACTTGGCCAGTGTGGATATCTTTCTATAAGAATAGAATACCAGCCTCTCTGTATTCTCTGTCCAGTGGCTTGTCCGTGTTGTCTGTGTGGCCTTCTGTATTTGGAATGTATCTCAACCACTGAGTGCCTCTACCCCTCCGCTCTCTGCTACGTTACCTGGATCATGTCTACTCATCAGCAGAAAGTGTTCCAGCAGCTCTATCTGAGAAAAACAATCCACAAACTGGCAGAAATTGAAGGGTGAGGACTTGGGAAATGGAAGGGGATTGCTGGAAATGTGAGGGACAGGGAAGGCAATAGAGGGGAAATATAGAAAGGTCAAGACCTTATGTACCTGGGTGCTGCGTACAAGGCCTGTCTGTGCTCTATGTGCTACCATACAGTTCATGAGCTTCCAAGCTTCAGGCAAGGGGATGGAGGTTGAAACACACAAACACACACAGACAGAGAGACAGAGAGACAGAGACACAGACCTCTCGTCACTGGTAAGAAGCCCTTTATTCAATAGCACACTGGAGGCTTATATACCCAATAGTCAAGTGGGCCAACAGGTGAAAACCTTATCCTCTGATCCTCAAGGCCAAGGCAACACGTGCTCGTGAAGCAGAGCTGGTAAACAACTTTGACACAGCTTTCAGTAACTCAAATCAGAAGGAAAGTAAAGATCTCTAGCAGGGAAGAGCAGCTGGAGGCCAGGACTCCAAATGGTCCCAACACCTGGGACAGGAGCTCTGTCACTAAGCTATGTCCTCTGATCTGTTCAGTGTCTCAGCACCCAGATCCCGACTCAGGATTGATTTCCTTTCCTGTAGTCTGATTTTCAAACGTGACACCCGTTGGAGACCCCTTGGAAAGGCTGCTGATATTTGAGGTGCGTCTCATAGTAGCCTCTTAAGAAGGAAGAATCCTTATTACCTCCTTGTTTTTGGTTGATCCTATGAAATTAGAAACTGCGTCAGCTTAGGGGTCCTGAAAACAGGATAGATGTGTGAAATAACTGAATATTTAGCATTCAGAAGAGGATACAGAAGAGCTGACACACTGAGAAAATCAGCTGAATAAAATGGAATCCCAGAAGGTTGTTTCAGGATGGGGCCTGTAGTTCCTTGTGTGGGTTTGAGGTTACCTGGTCTTTCCTCATTCATGTTAACATGCTTACTCTTGCTGGCTTTTTTCTTCTTGTTTTTTTATAAATTGTTTATATTGAGCTATATATTTTTCTCTGCTCTGCCCCCTCCCTTCCTTTCCCCTCTCCCATGATGGAGGCATGATAGGTGTGGCCCTGTGATGCAAGACAAAAGCTGTGCCGTTGAACCTCAGGCTGGCATGAGCCGATGGGTAAATTGGCAGCAGAGAAAGTGGGCAGAAGTTGACCCTAAACAGTGGTAAGGGAAAGCAGAAAACTCCGAGAAGTGAGAAGCTGGTGAGGGTTGGACATCTTCTTACTAAAGGAAGATAAGGATACAATAGAATGGATTCTGCTATCACATTCTCCATGAGGATGGGTTGATGGCCTGGCCCTTCCTGCCTTCACCACCTCTGTGACTTTATAAGAAGATCATTGAGGTTCTGTGTGGCACTGTGCCACGATGACAAGATCCCAGAGCAAGGGAGGGCGCACCAGGTAGATTTGTTCCATTTGCAGGTTCAGGACTGTTCCTGTGAAACTAGACATTGAGCAGAGGCTTGTTGTTGGGGCAGCATGGCTACTCAGTGTCTATGTACCCTGCGGGTGTTCAGAGGGAGAGATTTGCCTACTCCGGCAACTACGTGCGTCATAGAGAGGCCATGTTTGTTGGCGTCCAGACCACATTAGCTAATCGTAAGAAACCAAGAAAATGCTACCGTCACATCAGAACGTCACCAAGCCACAAGTCTGCCTACTCGAGTCTCCAGAACTGCCTTAACAGCTGGACTGCTCTTAGGTAGGGTGCACTTCACTGCATGCTTGGTGCTGTGTGAGTGTGGCTGCACCACAGATTGCAAGAGCTGCTGTCCCTTTCACTCAGGACACTGCTTGTCCTGCAAAGAGAGCTGGCAGGAGAGGGGAGGGGAGATGCTGATCTAGTCTGCAGACTTAAGATTTTTAGCTGCGGAGGTATCACTGCTTTAACTTTAAAATACTAACTTGTTGAGTTCCTAATCCATGAATAATCCCTTGAGCTGCCTCGTCGTTTTCCCTTGCCCACTGAACTTGACCCACCATCGAGAGGAAGCCTTATAAATTTTTAAAATTCCCTATGAGTTGGACGTTTTAATGAACTACTCTCAGCGGTAACCTGTCACTGCCCAGTGTATCAGGGCAGGCAGGGGAAATTTATTTCCCTGGGACAATATGCACCTCCGCTTTTCACCAGGGCCTGGGCTAATTTAACTCCGCAGTTTCCCCGGATTAACAAGGCTTGCCTTCAAACCTGTTGACACGGGCCACTCTGTTCTGATATTATTTTATTGTTCGCCTTCTGTCCTCCCTGGGGACTCCCTTGATTCAATCCACCTGGATCCTTGGTAACCAGGCTCGGCTCTGCTGACCTTCCTCAGTGATGTTTCCCTCCCACAGGGGAGCAGTTTCTTCCTGAAGCAGCACCTTCTCTGGCTGCGGTCGACTCGACTCACAGGCGGCCCATTTTTAAAAAGTAGTTAGAATAAATCTCTGACAAGCCAACTGTTTGTCCTGGAATTTAACGGTGGTTAGAGGGGCCTGGGCACCAACTGTCAAGGCTAAACTCAATTTAGTCTTAGCTGTGCTTGGGTCAAGCTCTAGGACCCTGGTAATTTCACCCATGGATTCAAGCACTCAAGACAAAAGACAAACTTTTTCAAGTGTTAGGTCAGCTTCGGAGCCATTTGCCTACCACAGCAAACACTGCATTTTTAAATCTTCTCTAAGCCTTGCTTTCCCTCTCTGTGAAATGGATTGTTTTGAAGAACAGGGTTGGTAAATAACCTATGAAAATGGGAATTACCCTGGCCACAGAAGCATGTTTCTGTTCTTCCCTTGCTGGGACTGGATAGACTTTGTTTCAAATAAAACCTAGACAAGCTTAAGCCATGACCTCTCTCCTTGGGCCAGAACAAGCCAAGCATCCTCTATGGGAAAGAATAAACTTTTATTGGGAGTTCAAGGGAATGCCCCCATCCTGCAGCTCCCTATAGCTCCCCCAGGAGCAATTCCCTAGTTACGGGAAGGAAACCCAGGACTCTGCCAACTTCTTACAGCTACACCCTGACCCAGCAGCGTCAGCAACTCATCTCTCTAGGTGTCCAGGGTTTCAGAAGATGATGGGAACTGAAGGAAAAACAAAGAACAGATAGAAGTCAAAGAGGAGGGAGAAAGGAGGGAGATTTGCATATTATGCCTTCCTTTGGGAAGCAGCCGGCATCCTGCATTGCACCACGTGACCAGGCTCTGTGTTCATAGACTTCTTATCAGATCTCACATTTAGCTCCCCTCCCCCACCCGACGCCTCACAATGGCACTGATAAAATGCGAGCAAATTTCTTCTATTAGTGACTGACAGCAATTGGAGTGAAATGAAGTTGTACCATGATATGGTTTATATATGCGAGGTGCAAATATCCTAGTTTGAATAATCACAGCCTGTGTCCTTTTAAACGATTTCTCTCCCCCATTTAAAGGCAAGCCTTTGATGTGATAATGTTAATTCCCTCCGTGCGGGAAGGAAGAGGGGAAAAAGCTCAGAGAAACGGAAATTAAATGAGGAATGCGAAGTCAGTCAATCTTCTAAGCCAAGGCCTTATTAACTGCTAATCATTTTGTCATTTTTGTCCCTCAAAGTAATGAATTTGATAGGAAGGGACTGGTGCCTTGTGTTTACCTTGACTAGCTTTAAACAGAAGCAGTTGGGCAGATTTTCCTGGTGGAGTAGCTTGGCGTTTACGTGGTTTCTGTTCAGTGTACACCAGTCTTCTTTCTCACCAGTGTCTGATGGCTGTAATTTTGGATAATCTTGGCTGTTTTTTTTTTTTTTTTAATTTTATCCAGACCCTGCTCTGAGTTCCATTTCTGGGGTGTCATCAGGATGACACCAGCATGCTGGATCCTGCAGCCTCCTTCCTGAGGAAGTAATTTTGCTCCCAAAAAGGGACACTGGGACACAGGTTCCCAAGGAACCTGTGCTCCTGTCTTGTGTATGAGACAACTTCCACCAGCAGCAGCTGTTGGGAGTAAGAACTTTATCAGAAAACCAGGATGGCAGTTCTGTGCATGAACTTTGAGACGATCTTATCACATGGGAAATCATCCTAGAAGGTACCAGATACGGTTCCATTTGGGAGGGAGAATAATGAAAGGCATGTTCCTGCACACCCCGCTCACAAGTGGGAGATGGTGTACCTG
Organism: Arvicola amphibius; assembly: GCF_903992535.2. NCBI lineage: Eukaryota > Metazoa > Chordata > Mammalia > Rodentia > Cricetidae > Arvicola > Arvicola amphibius. Next base: position 2,464,321 of record NC_052049.1, on the reverse strand, counting down.
GCCAACCCAGCACCGCACATGGGTTTGGAACTCCATGGTGACCTAAACTGAATCTGATGTCGCAAAGTCTCTGTTGACATTGTTCTGATGAAGAAAACAGTGACAGACCTGGGGTCCCCATGCCAGGCTCCATGCCCTAAAGAGGTCTCTGGCTGCCTTACTGGGACACATTCAACACAACAGGTGATTAATTCTCAAGCCAAATGCACTGTGAACTTCTGTGTGTTCTTCAAAGTGGCCACATCTCAGGCCAGAACTAGGTATTATTGCTGGAGTCTCAAGGGTGCAAGGACTGTTAGTGGACACTAGTGACCAGGGACAGCCGGTTCTAGCAAGCACCTGAGTTCATGTAGATGGTCTTAAGGGCTTCCTAAAGAAAGCTGCATAGACAGCTAAGAGCCCAGAGCAATAGATCATTGGTTTCCTATTGCTCAGATCCTGGAACCAGGTTCCTGTTTGCTCTCAGACAGCTTACACCACTAAGTCTCTGTCTCTTCCTGTAGAGCGAGGATCTCCAGGAGATCGTTCTTCAGAAAGTTTCTAGTGACTTTCGTGAATGAAGTATCTTGATGTCTGAGTTAAAAAATAGTTTTGAGTTTCTGTTAAGATGTGAGATATACATGGAGCTTTCCTTCTTTCTCTCTTGAAAGTTGATTCAAGGAGCAAGAATGGTTTTATCTTAATGTCCACAGTTGTTGTGGGAGGAGTGATGGGTTTGCTATAGCTTGAAGTATGTTCATCTTTCTCTCAGCTTTTGCTAATCACCAGGAAACACCAACGGATTCTCGCTGGTGAGAAAAACTGGACTGGAGCTTATAAAACACCACCTAGAGAATAGTTCATGACACGCCAGCTAAGGTCTCTGAATGGTGGTGTAAAACACCACCTAGAGAATAGTTCATGACATGCCAGCTAAGGTCTCTGAATGGTGGTGTAAATACTAAGGTTTTCCCCAAGTCCTTCTTGATCTACCGTGATGGGGGGTTGACAATACCACTGTTTACAATTTCAGGGACCCCGGCTACAGGATCATAATCTTTAGTCAGACCATAAAGCATAACTGGGGGACACTGATTCACCATGAATACATGTCCTAAGTGGTTCATTTTACTTCAGAGAACTTTACTTTAGGACATACTCACCATTCGTACTTCTCTGGGTCCTGTTGTCCCATTAGCACCTGAGTGGAATCCTAGTATGCAGATACTTGAAGACCACCATTTGCATCAACTTTAGGATTTTTTTTTTTTTTGGTGGAAACAATATTTTCATGCTTCCCTTTTCCTGAACATCAGTTTAGAGGTCTGGATGATGGATGGATGGATGGATGATGGATGGATAGATGGATGATGGATGAATGTGTAGGGTGAGTGAATAGATGGGTGGATGGAAGGGCAGATCAGTGGCTTAATGGATGGATGTTGTCTTTTATTCTGCGATACTCTTTCTTTGCCATCATGAAGAGAGAGCAGCTACTTTCTAGGCATGAATATCCTGTCCTGGAACTAAAACACAGTGAATTGCCCCTACTGTTGAGCAGCTCATGATCTGTGAGATGCCAGCAGGAAGCATGTATTGCTCTTCTCCCCACCACATAATCTTTTTGTGCAGCCAGTTTTACCCAGTTTCCCCCTAGCACCTTGGGACTCAAGTGGTCCAAAATGAGTTAACATCCATTCCAAAGAAGAACAGGTTCTTATAAATAGGAACAATGAGAGGAATATTATTCAAGGAGAGCATAGATTCTATACACACCATGGCAGCTGCACATTTAAAAGTGTATAGGAGGGAGATATACTTCCTTATGACAGCTGTATTTTACTCCCAAACTGCTTCCAAAGAGTTACAGCCATTTGCATTTAAATGGTGAATTTCTGATGAAGAACTGACAGCTTTGGTATGTTTATTCACACCATAAACTATAGCTATTAATCCTACCCTAATGTGAAAATAAATACACTCTACTTATGCAATGTGTTGATAGCAATTATTGCCCTCATTCACACTTTAAATAGTAGTATGCCTGGCCTCTCAGCTTTGGTTCAGCCTTCATTCTGTGTCCTAGGTAGAACTAGAAATTAAAATAAAGCTTGTGTTTTTGCCTTCCAGGGCTGGGGCTTTCTGCTGCAGCCTCTGCAAACACATCTCTGTGAGGGGAGTTTTGCAGCCAGCTGTTATGGGTTTGAGAAGAAAGATCATGTGCAACTCTGCTCACATGTACAAACCTCCCTTGGACAACAACCTTTCCTTGATGCCATCCTATCTCCTATCTGTGGACCACGACCCTATTAGTGACCAACTACCTGACGAAGCCACTTACAGGATGAGGGAATTGACACCTACAGAAGGAACTCATTGTGCAGACTGCAAATAACTCAGAAAATTATTCATGGCTGCTGAGGGGTTGGGTGTCAGGGAAGAGCTTAGGGGTTCAGTCCCTCTTTAAAGGCATAAGACTCTCAAGAGCAACTTCTCCATCCAATCAACCAGCTACTATCCAGAGAAGAATGGGGTTTTAGCAAAGTTTTAAACTCTGATTTATAAACTAAATAATCATTTTCAACTGCCCTTACATAACACACCCTCTCCTGACTATTGTAGGAAGAATTATTGTACTTTTGAGAGGTTGACTAAGTTTTACCAAGTCAAATATTTTAAAGAATGTGTATTTTAATATCATAGGGTTTTTAGAAATGAAGAGGACCTGGAGATATAGTTTGGTGGCAGAGTTGCCATAGTATGTGTGATGCTTTGTTGGATACCAAGCACCACAATGAAAAATAACAAGGAGATGAATAATTTAGAAATGATTTTTATAGCTTGCACAGCTCACAAACTCTAGTCATGCTTTTTTTATTCTTAAAATAACATAAAGATCAAAGATGTCAACTTTGACTGTCCACCTGAATAGCAATTTAAATTTGAGATATTTTGCAAAGGAGACATGACAGAATACCCTATGATACCTTTCCATCCATGGAATCCATCGAAATCAGAAGAATTCATATTGATAAGGACAGGTTTGTTCCTTGCTGTCACTCACATTATTGCATTGATCAGGACAATAGAGGATGTGAGTTTATTCAGGGCCAGCACTACCATGGGAACACAGATGCAGTGGTCAGCTCTGAGCATGCCCAAGGTTGAGGCACTGGGAGACTTTTCAGCCATAGGCTATTGCTCACCATCCACAGGGTCTGTAGGAAGGTGGTCACTCAGCAGAGGAAACCCTTCTGTGTTTTCTCTGTAGGGTGGTATGGCCTCTTGTCTGTCGTTTTGATGAGGTCATTTTGTGGTAGCTCCTGCCATCAGGCATAGGAGTATGAAATTCTATTCTCAACCTCCTGGATTTGTTTCCTTACCATTTGCAGAGTGAGGCTTGTGACTTGGTTTGGTTTCTGACCACCTTATTGCTAATTTTGGTTTCCATAAGTCTATCTCAGAGCAAGTATTAGTCCTTCCCCATCTGGAATCTTACTCAGAGACGTCAAGAAGCTCACTAAAGCGCCAGAGGAGTCTCACAGCCAACCCTGACCCATGAACAAGAGTTTTGTTCCCAGGACCTAATTTTAAAAGCTGGACACAGTGGTAGGTGATAGTTTATACTTAAATACTACTTCCTAGGGAGGGAGATACAGATGGACCTCTGAGGCTTTCTGGCCCGTCTACTTCACCTAATCATTGGTGGCACCTGAGGGCTCCGAGGAAGACCTCTGAGGATCTGAGGTAGGTCCTGATCTCCACCTGCATGACCACAACTGTACACACCTGCACACCTGTGCTCTCCCCATGCCCTGTCTCTCAGATCTGCATAACTCTGCAACCTGTGTGTGCAACCACCTAGACTCCTAGTGCCTGCTGCCCTGGTAACCCTAAGATCACTTTGGTACTGGCAATATTACCCAGTTGCATGCACTGTGTGCACGTGTGTGTGTGTGTGTGTGTGTGTGCTTACCACGTTGCATATTATTTTAATCCTTCCCACAAATCGATGTTGTTGTAGGACAAACAATAGTTTTTTATCCTGTCACTTGTATTATTTTTAATAAAATGCTGATTGGCCAGTAGCCAGGCAGGAAGTAGAGGCGGGGCAACGAGAATGCTGGGAAGAGGGAGAAGTACTGTCAGCATTTGTGACCCAGCCACAGAGGAAACAAGATAAGATGTGACTGCCTCGCCGAATAAGGTACTGAGCCACGTGGCTAACATAGACAAGAATAATGGGCTAATATAAGTTATAAGAGTTAATAAGAAGTCTGAGCTACTAGGCCAATCAGTTTATAACTAATGTAGACCTCTGTGTGATTTCTTTGGGACTTAACAACTGCGGGAACCAGGCAGGACAGAAACCTCAGACAACACAATGCTTCTGTAGAAGTCACTTAGGATCTAAGATCTTCAGAGCATGGCTAAACCAGCCACTGGCAATGTGGAAGGACCTGAGCCCCACTTCCCTGTGACCTCAGGAAATCAGATAAGCAACCAGTTGCTGAACTGAGAAAGAAATGTTGTGAAAATGGAGAAAAAAATTAGAATGCTCTTGGAATACAGGGATTCTTTTTGGAACCTTTTTTCAAAGTTATTAGACAATATCAAAGTGACATTAAATGCCAGAAACATATACTTTTACTTTTAATACATTACCAACAGATTAAAACAGCCATTCAAATTTGAAAAATTAATTCACTAATAAAAACAACTTCAGAAGAAAAATTACAAAGTTCTTTTGCATTTTGTAAGCAAGTACTTATTTATAGAGATCAGACATGGTTTGCCCCCAAGTATGGCTGGGTTTAACTACGGACAGTTCCCATTGGATGCGAGGTCACCTGGGCTGACATCAGATGAGTTTAAAAGGAAAGGCTAGACAGAAGCCAGGACTGGGAACGTGTGTTTTGTGTGCTGAGGCCGGGCTAGCCATCAGAGACTACAAAGGATGTGGTCTCTGTTTGGAATGGAATGAAAATTAGGCAGAGGTGAGTCGTCACCTATGGCAGCAAGAAAACCAAGGAAGAAAAGCAGCTGGCAGGACTGGGCTGTTAAAGCACTCAGCACACAAGCCTGAGGACCGGATTTCAATCCCCGGTTGGCTTCTGGAAATGCCTGCCATGGCGGCACACATTCGTAATCTCAGCACTGGGAAAGTAGAGGCAAGAGGATGGCTATTGCCACCAGTTTGGCGAGAGAACTTGTCTCCCAAAATAAAGTGATAAGTGACTAAGGACACACACACACACAGAGCTGACAGTTCTTAGGGGTCACACACAGAAAGTGTGCCGAAGGGGCCATGTGCTAACACGAATGAAGGTTACAGGCCTAGAGTGGAGATGGGTATTCTAAGAGGCAGGACTAGGGAACTGAGAACCATTTGGTGGAAGCTAAGGAACATAGTAAGATGTCTTCATTGGCTTGTTTTGCTCTAAAATGGGGAGCCAGGGAGCATAGCCTGACTTTATAGGAAGGATAACAGAATTTGCTATGAGCAGATTAAGAATTACACTGGTTCTTGCCAACCAGGCAGACAGCTTCAGCAGACAGAAAGCCAGGGAAGAAATGGAAGTGTATGTTTGGGGAAACTACAGAAAAATCAACCAAGAGGTTAGATCAGATCACACACAAACACACACACACACACACACGAGAAGAGAGTGGCATTAACAAACAATATTGTGTAGTGTGAACAACTAGACCTGGGCAGATGGCATGGGATGCTTTAGGGCCCAGAAGAATACAGAGAGCCCAGTGCCTGGAGCCCCCAAAGCCAGGGTGAAGATCCCTTAGCACCCTTGGCTGAAGGGCTGTGTCCTGTAATCCCAGGAAAACTGAGTGGGCAAGAGGAAGTCAATGCTCAGGAGCACCTGTGTTTGTCCGGCTGATTAGAAAGGAGATAAACAGATCCTTTCTAGAAGAAGTCATGGATGCTGAGAGCTATGTACTCACAGAGGGTGAAGAAACTGCAGCCTAGGCCCAAGTCTTAGCTTCATGCAGCGCATAAACAAACAAGGGTGGACACCAGGAATCCACACAGATCAAGCTGTGTAGTTAACCAGTTTTAAATCGCCTTATAAAATCCAATTTGTGGCTGTGTTAGAGTGTATTTTGGTTTTTCCCAGCTCATGGTGTCTTTGAATGAGGTACCCCTTAGACAGGTGTTTCCCAATAGGACTCTACACATTCCCAAGATCTTACAGACTAAAAGTTAAAATAACTTGTTTTAAAAGGTAAGGAATTTCTGTAAAATCCTTGATGAACTAGTAATGCAGGTTTTTCATTTGTAAAGAGACATATGCTTTCCATGTGGAAAGTTCTGTGCAGATCCATCTCAAATGTAATATTTAAATTCTGATCCTTTTATTCAACATGCCTGAAGTATCAATTATGCCATGAAAAAGTTTTGCCTATCCATAGTATACCCAAAAGCATGTTAGTGGGCTTTAATTTGAAGCCAAATCAATTACTAATCCTTCTTTGCTGACCAGGATAGTCTTGAACACAGATTGTTCTGTCTACAGATAGCACCACACTGACACGGCCGTTTTGAATCCCATTTAGAAGTTAATCAGTTGGTTAAGCGCCATCTCCGTGACAATGATTAGGAGGAACTTCCAAGGCTTGTGTCATCAATCTGAAAACCTTGGCAGATTCGCACGGGTCAGCGTACACACTACAGAAACTGATATTCGCATTTTAAAGCTTTATTATGAGGATGACCACCATGAAGATTTAATTTTTTTTTTAGAATATACCACAATATTTTGAAATCAAGATTTATTAAAAACCCAGCCTTGCCTGAGTAAGCCTAGCTGGTTAGCCTTTTACAAATGGAGATGTCTTCTCTGCAGATAAAAGCTTCAGATGGCTGGAAAATCAAATGCCCAGGGTTTCCTTCTAGAACTCCTGTAAATAAACACTGTCGCCAGCTCACTTTAAATGGATTAAAAACACATGCTCAAGTTGTCCCTAAAACACAAAGGACTTATTTTTAAAGGATAATATATTCAGCAAGAATGCATTTTAAATTAGACAGAGCCCTCCTGACACTGGAACAGTCCTGGGATTTTTGAAATATTGGAACCGCAACTGGGTTTGCAGACTCAACACCCAAAGCTTCAGAAAACAAACGCATGAATTGATGACGGTCATAAGACGAAATGAAACATCTCTCCTAAGGGATGTTACCTCAGAGCCTCCCGCGCCAGGGCACCCACGTTGGCTTGTATGTGCCTAAGAGTTCACACAGATATATTTTTTCTTGTGTGTGTACAGAGATTCAATTGTTTAAAATGATAAAATTGACATAGTTTATGACTATAAATGGTTGATATTGACTTTTGTTAATGTAGTGGACAAGAAAGGCACAGACAGAGTCTTTTATTATTCTTTACCTTAATTTCCCACAGACTCTTGCATGGGGGTGGGGGAGCCACAAGGCGCTTGTTCTCATTCCATATGTAACTTTTTGAGATAATGTAATATAATTTAGAACATATTCCTTAGACATAAAATGATTTAAAACATTGATATGTCCAGGATAATTATTAAGGCTTAACCATTGACCAATTCAATGACCAGAGACTATGAGATTAGCAATAACACAGAACTTTGTCAAGAGACAGTACTGCTTAATGTGAGAGGCAGGGATGCTTTGAAGGAAGTAGCTGGAGCTCGGGATCCAAAAGCATTTTTCCAGAGAACGCACGATAAGCCTTTCCGAGTGCTGTCCTCTGTCTCCTCCTTGCAGCCGTGCTGTACAGCAAGTCTGTGTCCCGAGTACCCTACCCACACCGCTCAACACCTCCCCAGCACTGGGGAGAGGAGAGAGACTAGCCCCGTTATGAATTTTTAATAAGATTACTGCAAAGCAAATTTCAATTATCACACCAAGTGCTAATGATTGCCTCGCATATTCAACATTATTGGCTTGCCCGCCCTCTCGCCAGCTCCTTAATTCTAATAATTTGACATAATATGAAGGTTTCATATGTCTTTATTAATGATATATACTTAGAGATTTATTTTATTCACAGGCGAGGATACATTAGCAGATTATCTTTGCCTGCAAACGTGAAATTAACGTGAAGTTCCTTTACTGGAAAAAAAAAATGAGAACCTGCTCTTCATTCCTTTCCATCCTGCCAGGAGAGTGAGAAGGAAGAGAAAAGCTACAGGCTCTGCAGACAAACCGCCCTCACCACAAACCTCCCTGGGATTCTGATGCAAAACACCTCCCGCAAGCCTGGGGTGCATGAGGAAAGATCATAGGAATTGAAACTTTTCATGATAGTTAGACACGTTTTAAAAGCTGCTTTTACCAACATGGCTCTACACATCCATCTTCAAGTAGTATGAGAACGTGCTTATGCCCGCCGAAGCGTCAGTAGGTGCATATTCTGTGTAACGCTGCCTAGAACAGGTTTGTTCCTTAGTCATGGTGCAGTGTGACTATGGGTGCTATCAGTAATCTAGTGTCAACTGGACACACTAGCGTCTCCATGTGCAAAGGGAAGCCACTCTCCAGCCACGGTGACCCATAGAAGCAGTAAGCACAAATGAAAAGAACGGATGTCCCCCAATAGCACACATTCCGTGAGACTTGTTATTCCTGGCTTTAAAACAGAATCTCAGCTTTTCTCCTCCCACACGGAGATAGAAATCTCATTTCTTGTTCCATCTTCATTTTTGTGTCCGTTTCTACCTCATGTGTCATGGTCACCATGGACAGCAGTGAGGGCGCAGGATCTTACACACTAGCAGGAGGTAGACCCAGGTCTGAATAGAGCTGAACGTCAGAGATGGCAAACAGTCCCTTCTGCAAATAGATAAACCCTTAAAGAAAGCCCAAAACTTGCTTGCAATTTGAATTGCTTACCTCAAACTCAATAATGATGTGGGAATGCTGTAGGGATGATTCGGCATTTATTCCTCTTTTATCAAATGGTATTTATTTTCTGTGTGCATTGCTAAAAGATATTATTATTGGTTTTTTTTTGGTTTTTTTTTAAAGTTTTTTCGAGACAGGGTTTCTCTGCAGCTTTAGAGCCTGTCCTGGAGCTAGCCCTTGTAAACCAGGCTGGTCTCGAACTCACAGAGATCCGCCTGCCTCTGCCTCCCGGGTGCTGGGATTAAAGGCGTGAGCCACCACCGCCCGGCTTATTATTGTTTTAATGTTCAGTTTAGTTTTTTTTTTATGGAAAGGTCTTTTAGTGGGCTGTAACTTAGCTCAGTGGTAGTGTTTCCTCTGCCTTGCGAGACCCACACATGACCACATTCTGTGCTCTGCATCCTCCATGAAATTCTGAGTCACCATCTGTTCCCATGTACCCCGCTGAAGAACTCCTCCAGCTGTCTTCATAGTTCAGGGGTGCAGACTACACAAGTACAAACAATCTCTGTCATCCCCCCCTAGGGAGAGCACCTTGGCTGTACATAGACATTGGGTTTTGCAATATGGTGTTTTGGCACATTAAAGGTTTGCTTTACATTTCTGTCAACAGGAACATTCTGTTTTCACATCGACAGGTCATTTGCTCTAGAGTTTCTGTGTCAACTGCTCTTCATGCAGCATGATATGCACACTGTGGTCCCGCTCTAAGAAAGTATAAGATGAAGAAAAATGAAACATTCCTAATTGAAAAAACCAAAGAGGTATATCTCAGCAAGGAGTCTGGGGGTCAATTCAACCACTCCAGATAACCTATACAAACCCCATGTTCACCTAACAGTAGATCCTGAAGACACATGGCGGTAAGTATTTATTTGGTTTTATTGTTGTTGCTGTTGATTTCTTTTTGTCCTGAAACATTTCACTAACAGACTGAACCAAACATTGTGCATAGGTGTTTCCAGCTCTGGCAATTTTGATTAAAACTGCTTTAGCCAATAGCATTTCAGGCTTGTGTAGATATAGAGTTGGATGTTTGTGGAATCTTTAACACCTTTCTTGATTACACAATGTCCGTCTGTGAAGACTACCCTGCAGTTCTTCCCCCTTCTCTCTACATGTAGGGTGGATCTCCTACTTCACACTTTGGCACAGGGACGTCTTGTGTTTGCAGTAGTTTATCTTAGGTGAGTGTGTGTGTGTGTGTGTGTGTGTGTGTGTGTGTATACTTACTTTGGCCCCCTCTTGTCTTTGGGGTTTCCATCTCATGTGAATATCTTTCCTGCAGCTCCTTCAGGTCCAGTGGTGTCAGGAATTGGCACTCTGATGCCATAGTGCAGGGTCCAAGAGTGTTCTGTTAATAAAGTTAATTTTAATATGTACTATACTTTCCTCTTGAGAGTTCTCCTCCTCTTTCCCTACACTAAAACCTGTTCACTGGAGTCACTAACCCCTGTGACCATTTTTCTGAACCCTGGTGAGACAACAACAGAAGTTAAATACATGCCTCTCTTTAGGATAAGTGGCTACATGTTCTCCTTGGGAGGCCAGAACTTCCAAACTGAGAAGATGAAGACAGACATATTTCAAACACTTACTTTGGTCTGTAGATATTTCTCAACTGTCCATTATAAATACCTGATAAGTTTTCTGAGGATAAAATACATAAGAGCATGGGCATCCTCAGACAGAGTCTTCTGGACTTACCATTTGAAACGACATTACTAGATGCCTGGCGTGTCATCACAGTCAAAAAAATTGTCTATTCTGCCCGTGTTTCCCCTCCATTGTTCTGCTGAGGGTCTGTAGGGCTCTACTGTCTCTCTGGGGCATCTTACTTTTGGATGTGAGAAGGTCTTTGAATGTTCAGTCTCAGCACTCTGATGAACTCATAGATATTCACTGGGGATTAAATTTTCTATTTAATTCTTATTTTATTTTAGGCTATAATGTAATTACATCCTTTCTCCATTCTCTTTATGCCTTCCAAAGCCTCTCATATACCCCTCCTTTCTGTCTTTCAAATTCATGGCCTCTTTCTTTCATTAGTTCTTTTTGCATGTATAGATACACACATATATATTAGGGATATGTATGATATATTACTAAATATAACCTGCTCAGTCTGCAAAATATTACTTGTACATGAGAACTAAGTCCATGCTCTTTAAATGAATGCTGAGCTGGAAACTCCAGCCTTTGTTTGTAGTTCTAAAATGTCCATACTAGATTTTGTTTTCCCCTCTCTTAGATTTCTGTATGTATATATGTGTGTAAGCTTGTATGTATGATGTATGTATGTATGTATGTATGTATGTGTGTATTTTAGTGGTGTTGGAGATTGGATCCAGGCCTTCCCATGTGCCAGGCAGTACTCTGATCAGCACACTTCATCAAAGGTTACTAAGGTCTTATTTCTTTGTAAATGTTCCAGTGTGATCTTCTCTATGACGCTTGTATCCCAGTTCAAGTGCCATGACCTAGTTGGTGCCTCTTCGGTTAATTCCCCTGATGTACACACTTCACTTCTCCCCAGCCCAGGGGTGGCTGTCATATATGCCATGTACTGTGGGCATCCACTGGCATGGCACATGCTCTAGGCTTTCTAGTCAGCATAAGGCATTTCTTAGAGACAAACACATCACTGGCAAATTTTTGCCATCTCTTGAGTTTGGCATTGTTCTTTGGAAGGTCGTTTGGGAAAATGACTACAAAGATTTTACAGTTTCTGGGTGAAAAGGAATTGGATTTTCCCCTTGTTCCACTGAAATAATTTAAAAGTAAATAGACAAGAGCTAGATATTTTAATAAAAATAGAAATTGGACTAAGTCTACATATTGGGTCATGGCTGTACTTCTAGCAGTAAAAGTGACAGTCACTTTGGAAAATGATTCGGCATCTTCTTGGCAAACTAAAGATAGAGTTACCATGTAAATATCATTTTTAACCTTGGAACTTAGACTAGAAATAAAATCTAAGGTTTTATTCAGAACTCATATCCAGTGCTGCTCACTGTAGACACAATGCCTTCCGTCATATAATCACCTGTGGCCCCAGCACACTACAGTGTGCTTGATAACAACGAGAGAAGTTCTGTATATGCCATCTGTATCTGTGGGAAGACCAGGCTCTGCTAACAGAAAACTAAGGCTAAAACAAAGCTGTAGAAATGGGTAACAGATTTGTCACGGGGAGTTGCTGGGGGCAGGGGTAGAAGGAGATGGGTCTGGCTAGAGAGTAACATGAGAGGATTCTACGGAGTGGAGGTGCTGGTCGTCTTGGCTGTGTCAATGTCAACCTCCTAGCTAGAGTGTGACATTACAGCTGACCAGGTCCTACCCAGAGAGAGAGAGAGAGAGTGTGACACCTCAGCTCACCAGGTCCTACCTAAAGAGACAGAGAGTGTGACACCTCAGCTCACCAGGTCCTACCCAGAGAGAGAGAGAAAGAGTGTGACACCTCTTCTCACCAGGTCCTACCCGGAAAGAGACTGGGCCAGGAACATGATTCACAGCTATGCACAAATCTTACTTGATACTTGTCTTATTGTATATAATTTTACTATGTTTAAGTTAAAACCTTCCTTTTTTTAATTAGTCAGAAAAGGGAGGGTGATGTGGGATTCTCCTCTGTATACAATTGGTTAATAAAGAAGCTGCTTTCAGCCAATGGCTTAACAGAATATAGTCAGGCTGGACAAGCTATATAGAGGGAGTAGGCAGAGTCAGGGAGAAGCCATGTAGACACCACGGAGACAGATGTGACAGAAACTTGCTGGTAAGCCACGGCCACATGGCAATACACAGATTAATGGAGATGGGTTAGTTTAGGATATAAGAGCTAGCCAATAAGAAGCCAGAGGTAAACAGGCCAAGCAGTGATTTAATTAATATGGTTTCTGAGTGGTTATTTTGTGGACTGGGCAGCTGGGAACGAGCAAGCGATCTTCACTAACAGGTTATGATGGTAGTTGGTTTGTCATGGCCACGGAGCAATACACTTTGTGGTACTAAGGGCTGGGTTTGGTTAATGTGGAGAGAAAGTCAGGAAGATGAACCATGTACCTTAGAGTCAGAAAATTACTTCACAAGATTATGACAATAAAGGGAGAACACAGAAGTTTAAATTGGAGACCTATGTACCTGGTAAAACTACTAGAAACATAAATGCTTCAGGAGGGGATTAGTTGAGGAAATGTTTAAAAAATTGTAAATAAATGTCATGAAATTCTAAAAGAAATTTAAAGTACAAATTCATACGTAGCTTGAAAGGGCATAGAAGTACATTTACATAAAAGATTTTATTAAGTTTGCATATGCATATATTTCTGTTATTTAGCAAACTTACCTCAGAGGGTCACTGTTTTTAATAAATGTGACATTGTGTGCAAATAATTTAATACACAGATATTCTAACCACCCATTAAGTACTCAATTATTTCAGTATTGAATGAAAACGGATTAAAATGTCAATATCGTGAGTTAAAACTCCTACAATTCAAATTCTTATTTTTTTTTCAAATTAAGTCATTTTATAATCAATTAAAAGCTTAGTTTAAAAGGGAAATTACAAGCAAGGACTTGCAGAGCATTGAAATCCTGTCAGCACAAAAGCAACAGGATAGGCCTTTATTGTATTCATTAGCAGACGCATAGGGCTTCCAGCCAGTCCCAGCCTTCAAAACATTGTTTTTCAAAAAGCTATTATTTGGAAATGAGGATACAAAATTGCTCAAATGAAAACCACTACCGCTCCGTGCACAAGGTCGTGTGAAGGAGTAAATTGTGTCCAGAGTACTGGTTCTGGTTTTCATGCTCAGAGATGACTAAGTGAGTTTCCTGAGGGTCTCTGACAAATTAAAACAGTTGCTTTTGTAAATGTTCTGGATTACAGTTTCCCCATTTCTTCTTTTATTGAACAAGTAATCCATAACAGGTTTGCATCTTACCCGAGCCGTGATCACGGTCAGCATTTTAGCAGAGGCTTTAGACTTGACTAGGAAAGGCTTTCAAAGCAAATTCTTTCATTGTACCCTCATTGTCCCCTTGCCCGCTTAGCTACTTATTTCTTTCCTTAGTTCAAAAAGTGCTTTGGGCTTAAATAGACGTATTACACAATCTGGGCTGTGAGGAAAGCCTGACCCTTAAAAATGCTTTTAACCTTTCTAGAATGGTGCTGGAGACTCCAGACCCTGGGCTTGCACCTGCCTGTACCCCAGCCTCACCTTAGGTCTGTGAGGTAGACCATAATCCGGCGAGGAGGGGAGTTAGGAAGGGTTGCTGTTGAAGATCAATCATGGACCTATGTGAGAGCACGGAGCATCATTCTGTGTCATTCTCCACGTATTCATTGAAAGCAGGATCTTGCCTAGAGCCTAGAACTTATGGGTTTGTGGGTAGGTGTGTGCCAACCAAGCAACAGTGACCATCCTGTCTCTTCCCCAGCTAGTGCTGGTTTGTGAAGGAGGTGCTGATAGTATAACTCAGATCCCTATCGTTGTGCAGTAAGTACGCTTAACCACTGAGTTATCTCTCTGGTCTTCACCTAGCTCTTTTTGTGCATAGGCTTTCATGGAAGCAGGTTACTGGCTGAGCATCTCCCAGTTCCAAAGCTTTCTCATCCTTCTAGGCATCACCTAGAAGCACGTATGCCTGTATTCATGGGTGTTGTACTCAGTACTGTGGGTTATTGGAGCAGTCCTTTGACACATAGCGGCAGTGTCCCTTCCAGATGTGGCATACCATAGGATAGCTTGAGCACAACATGCCCACCAGGTGCCTTGAGTGATGGTGTGGACTTTATTGCAGTCTATCAGAATTATTGTTTTGATGTTGTTGTTTGTTCTGTTTTGGTTTGGTTGGTTTTTGGTTTTTTGAGACAGGGTTTCTCTGTAGCTTTAGAGCCTGTCCTTGAACTAGCTCTTGGAGACCAGGCTGGCCTGGAACTCACAGAGATACACCTGCCTCTGCCTCCCAAATTCTGGGATTAAAGGCATGCACCACCACTGCCCGGAAGAATTACTGGCTTCTTAAAGCATAAACAAGAAACCCAATCTGTAGTAGGTAATAACTGCAATAAGAACTCCAAATGTTCTTATTTAAAATGTTTTAATGTCCAAATTTATATTTGGTTTTTATCCTTGATCTAAAATTTATCTTCCATGCTTGCAGTTATTATTTAACAGAGAACCTGGCATGCATGGTGTCATTTACCCGCACTGTTGATTTCTTTCTCCTTTTGCTAGCTCTAATGACTTTTCCTCAGGCTCAAAATCTGACAAGTTTTTATTTTGTTTTGGTTCTATGCCAAGGTAATAAAAGAGAAGGGCTCCACAATGTGGCGTCTTTCAGAATTCCTCTGCCTGGTAATTTCTGCATTTGTCTTCCTACAGCTCAGCTCTGATTCCACCCAGGGCAGAGTGGATTATTGCAGGGCTTTCCAATGGCTCTACAGCAGTTTTCTTACCCCCTTCGATTAGCATTTTGAAAGTAACCTGGCTCAACCTTATTGTCTATTTTAAAAGCCCGATGACACAGGAATTTGTGTTCCCTACTCTCATGCAGGCATCATTTTTCCAAACATAGGAGGTTGGGAATGATAGCTTGTTTGCAAAAGACATTGCATTAGAAAGTGTTGTATACGTCTTCTGTAAACATGGAGGTTCTTGAAGGCCAGAGCAGAGGCCCAGCACCTACCTTCTGATCCCAGAGCTTTCCAAAAACTCTTTAAAGGTAGTCTCGCTGGCCTTCCTCTGCCAGAATTACTGTCATCACACTGATGCTCAAGAATAATTGTTCATACAGCCATTCTATTGTGCCAATAAGACCACCTGGAATCAAAGGATGGAGCCAGTAGTTGACCGACTGACATTAGTCAAAGAGTTCTTAGACATCGGAGGAGGTCTGTTGGAGAGGGCAGGATGACAGGAGAGAGGATTTCTGGCATATTTCCAGGGGAGGCGGATCACGAAAAATGTGGAAAGACGTTCAGCCAACTGACTCTCTGCTCTCCTTGGATTTATCAGGTCTTTATCCCAATTTCTGACTCCTGAGTTGTTATTATACTGAACACTTTAGCTATTAATTATAGAAATTATAGGATAAAAGCGTAGATTATTAAATCTACTTTCAAACTAAAGAGGCAACTACTAATATCAAATATTTTATATTGGTATGGATTTTTGTATAATGATACCAATTTAAGCTTATTTTTGTTATATTGTATTTTGTTTCTATTTATTATTTAAAGTATTATACCTATGTAACTCATTTAAAATGTAATATAAAGTTATAGTCCTTGAAAACAATCTAGAATAATAAAGAATTAAATGTTAGTAGTTAGTCTTGTATAACATGCAAACATAGTCATATTAGGTATAGTTTTAAGGTCAATCAGAGGCATATTTTAAATAAACAGTCTTCAAATACTTCTGAGACCTACAGAGTATGGCATTTTAATGTTTTAAAAACATAGGGCTTTTCATGACCGTGAGATAAGTCTGTTCCTGGTAGCACCAATTTATTAAAAAAAATGGTGGCCATCAAAAAACCTCCATATGGAGTTTGCTTTCATTTGCGGCAGTGTTAGACACTGGGCAAAGAAACTGCCTTTGCCTCAATTGCAGACAGTATGATGTCCAAATTGGACAAGCAGAACACAGAAGAAGGCAACTGTCAAACTTTGTTAGTACAAGGCAGAATAGTCCTTCAAAATCTCTGCTTCACAGAAACGTCGTCAGATATTTTAGGCCCATTGGCTAAAGATGGATACCCCAGTGTTGCAGAGGAACCTTGGGGTGACTGTCCAGGCAGCCAAATATCTCTGTCATTTATTAGTTTTGGAGTTGCTTGCTCTGTATTTCCTGTTAATTCAGGTAATAAATATTATATCCTTCTAGAGTCTCTGATGGGGTTGAAGATTAGTTATAGTTACAGCTTTCCTTAGTTATGATAGAAAGTAAACTAAGAACAAAACTTTTGACTCACCAAGATAAGATAGATAAGAGTATTTTCTCTGAACTTGCCAAATACTAAGGGACCAGACATTGTGAGTGCATTTTTTACCTGGTAGTTGTTCTTACTGCATTTAGTTTTACTATGTTAGAGTTAAAAATTTCCTTTTTATTTAGACAGGAAGGAAGAAATGATGCAGGGAAATCATTCATGCATCTATCCCATTGTGACAATAAAGCTACCTTGAACTAAAGGATGGAGCCAGTGACTGGATGACAGGCTTTATCCATAGAGTTCTTGGAGTATTGAGGAGGTCTGCTAGAGAGGACAGGAAGAGAGAAGAGAGGATTTCTGAGGCATTTCCAGGGCAGGTGGTTTAGGGAAAAGCAAGGAGAGAGGGTTAGCCATTTGACTCTCCACCATCCTTGGATTTATCAGGTCTTAACCTCAATTTCTGACTCCCGAGTTTTTATGATATTGGAGCTGATTAGGCACTCATTTCACACTGAGGCTTCTCATCCTGAGATGCAGGCTTTGGGACAGCATTTGCCATGTCTACAAGCACGATAAACCACCTCTGTCCACACCATCAGGCATGTCCTCAGAGAGAAGGCAGCTGCTGAGCAAGTCATGGACTCCAGTGTCTCAGTAACAATGCTTCAAACTCCTGGGCACAAGGCCAGTGTTGGGAAGGCTTCATTTCTGTCTGCTCAGAGCAACTTTCTGTGGGACGACTGTGTCTTCAAGAGGCAGAAATCTGGGAGTTACCTTTCCCCATGTCTTTCCATTTTATTTTCTGAAGGGCTTCTAACGAGGAAGCCAAACCCGTTTTTCCAATCATGTAGTTGCCCAAGCATTTTTTTTTTTTTTTTTTTTTTTTTTGCTTGCCGTACGGAGAGTTAATAAGAAAAAGGTAGGAGTAAGTCCAATAGTGCTGGAACATGTGATCACATTTGGAAAGAGAGTGGAGCATGCTGGAATGAAGGACACGGCTAGCTAGAGCTTGTCCTGGAACCCAGTCTGGTCCGGTTGCACCCAGCCTTACCAATCCGCAGGCAGTCACCCAAACACAGATCTCTTGTCTTCACTCTCATCCTTCTTCCGAGCACCTTGTCCTGGCTCCAGCCTCTGATACTGTGATGGGACACAAGAAATTCAGCCTTCAGAGCTGAGGTGATGGTGCTAAGAGATGGATTATGACATCAGCCCTGGCCCCGCCCCATGGTGACCACAGAGCGGGCTCTGCTGGGCTTTGCTCTTTCCTCAAGCAATGATGCCACTTCCAGCCTTATGTGCCTCATAAAAGGGAAGTTTCATGAGACCTGCCCAGAAACTGCATTCCTCACAGTAGCCCTCCGAAATCTGGTATACGACTCCCTCAGATACTGTGCTGCGAGATATGGTCAGCCTATCCCGGCGTTGGCTGGATCACTCACTGTCAGTCCTTATCAGAGCACTTGCTTACCTTGTCTTTATTAGGAAACACAGTCAGTGTCCTGTTTATTTGGTGTTTACACACACACACACAACAGCACAGGATGTTCCCCCTCCCGATCCTGCAGCCAGATGAGAGCTGTATCTCTATGCCCTATCTACCATCTGCAAAAGTTTCACTAGCATAGAAAAATAGTCCAGCACCAAATGTGGAACATGGCTCCTACTGAATGAATAGGCTTTTGTACCACTGTAAATTTTTTTTCATGGTTTATTTTTTTTTTATTTAAAAATTTCCATCTCCTTCCCTCCTCCTCCCCCCTCCCTCCCCTCCTCCTCCCCCTTCCCTCCCCTCCTTCTCCCCCTTCCCTCCCCTCCCCTTCACCCATACCTCCCCTCCCTCCCTCTCAAGGCCAAGGAGCCATCAGGGTTCCCCACTCTATGCTAAGACACTGTAAATTTAAAAATAAAATTCTCAGTGGAACCACTGCAAGTCAGGTTGTCTGCATTTTTGTGGTCATGAGGACTCTCTTCCCTGTGATGGTACATTTGGACCTCCACCAACAAGAGGTAGCAGAAGCATGCAACCAGATCTTTTGGTCTGCACATCATAGTCAACACATCACTTTTGGGTCAAAAATATTGTTTGGGGTCTATCATTTAATAATAGCCACCAGGACTGTAATCTCTGCTGTTTGTAAAAATGAGACAGGAGGATCACAATTCAAGACTAGACTTGGCTACAGAGTGAGCGTCAATCCAATCAGAACAGCTGAGGGAAGTTCTGCCTCAATAATTTTTCAGAAGACAGGGGTTGTGAAAGCATGGGGCAATGCCTATTCTGGGTCCTGAAAGAATGTATTCCCAAGACCCTGTAGCACCTTTGAGGACAGGCAGTTCTTCAGACACAACCAGTTGGTTCAGCCTTAGTTAGTCTGGTAATTTGGGGTGTAAAGGGGGTGCATATCTAGAATGATAGTTTGCCTTAAGGATCACACAAGCATTCAGCATGAATGTGTGTTAACAATAGATACTGAGCTGCATTCAAAAAGAGGATATGTGGCTGGTGGGATGACTCAGAGAGTAAAGATCCTTGCCCTGCAAGATTGACAAGCTGAGTTTGATCCCCGGGACCCATAAAAAGGTGGAAAGAAGTGAGTTCATTTTAGTGAGTTCATGGGGCAAGAAAAAGAAGCTGTGCATGTGTGTGTATGTGCACGTGTGTTTACATGTACCTGTGAACCTGCGTGCAAAGCTCTATAGAAAACTAAGATGCTTTACACCATGATCTTTAGATTGACTACTCCTTTCTGGTCTGCTCCTTTCACTTTAACAAAATTCCTGACATCCAGAAGACTTATTTTCTTTTGAAAAAAAAATCCTTTCCACTTTCATAAACATTGGCAGAACTTTCTTTTTCTTTCTTTCTTTCTTTCTTTCTTTCTTTCTTTCTTTCTTTCTTTCTTTCTTTCTCTCTCTCTCTCTCTCTCTCTCTCTCTCTCTCTTTCTCTTTCTTTCTTTCTTTGTTCTTTTTCTTTTTTTTTTTTACTTAGGCAAAAGCTCAAATGACAAGACAAAAGATAAGCTTTCCAAACCCAGAAAATGGCTAAATCCATCAATGTCCCTCCCATTACCGGTACTATTAAGTCAAGCCTTAATTAGGGTGTCCTATTTATTTTTCTTGGCTTATTTACCTCCATCCAGGGGAATTCATCACTGAACAAGTAATTACATCTCAAAAGTTTTACATACGTGATGATATTTCCTAGAGGAAATGGAGACTGAGAAGGTGGTGCCTCCCGTGCTGAGGGCCCAGGTTCGAGTTCAGTTTTACCTCTGTATTTTATTGCGTTTTTATGCACATGAAATATTTTAAAGTCTGAATTTCCAAGCCTCTACTCTGAAGGCAGGAGGAAACTAAGCAGGGTAGGAGAGAACATATCTTGTTTGGCATCAGAAAGGATGGTGAATTTAGCAGGTAGTGAACATCAAGTCCAAGGCCAGGCTTGGAAGAGCAGTTGGGCATGGGATGCTTGATTAATACATCCTGATAAAGCATGAACGTTTCCATGATCCGGCATGCGATTCCTGTGAAGTAGATCCACACAAACTGTGAGTTCCATGCCTTAATTTAAATTTTGGGTGTTGGCTGAAGGGACTCTTCTCTCTCTGAATGAAGACTTCAGGATGAGACTCTCTGCTTCCAAAGCAGTGAGAAGCCCCAGCTTTGCCTAGTGAAATATTGATAAGTTTCTGACTTGCAATGATTTTCTGTCTTTGCTGATTTCCTCTGCCTGTGGTCAACTTCCATTTCTCAGTGATTCAAACTCATCCAAAGTCAGATGAAATTAGGCCAGAGTTCCTTCACCAGTTCCTGTGGTGACAGCGATGTCCCCAGATGTAGGAACCTGCTATTACCTGGCTCCTTTATTTGGTCCACCGTAAATATTTCATTCACTCTTTAAATAAGGTGGCTACTTGAGTAGTCACGAGGACTTGCTTGTGTATGTGAGACACAGAGCAGTTCCGTTGAGAACATGGTGAGTTTAAGAAGTCGGTAAAATGTTCACTTCTAATAATTAGTTATCAAGTTTGAAAGAGACGGCCCTGCCCTCAAAAAATACACATGGAGGTAAACCACATGAAATTGCTGGTATAAACCTTTTGGCATTTTGGAAGACAACCACCCATGATTTAATCTAAACAACATGCCCTCACTTAACAGGGATTTATTTTTAAATAATCAGAAGATTCTGTGATGGACCTTAGAGTTTTAATGAAACAAATATCAGTACCTGATACTTGTTTCAGTTACATTGAAATTAATGAGATTTCATACATGGGATATTGAAATCATTCTTTTCAACAAGAATATAGTGGCCCAGAGGGAAGCATTGTATGTTCATTCTCAAAAACTTTAAATACATGGGCTGAATGACTTCCATCATCAAACTATAATGAAATCCCAACGGACACAAGTTATTGAATTAAAAAAATCCACTCATCTGCATGAAGTCTTTCCAAAGTCTGGGAAACTGTGCAGAAACAGTAATGCAGATATCCATGCTTCTAGTAATTATTGTCATTATGTATATTTATTTACATATACAGATTTATGAGCACCAAACAGGATGCAGGCCTTGCAGTCTCGTAACTGCTCATTCACTGGGTGGCTTCAGCATAACAACATCAATCTCGTTGCCGCCCCCAGGTGAAAATTTCATGGCTGGTCAAAGGCAAAGTAGATACAAAGCCACCACTAGCCAGCGCCAAGTTCTCTGATGCAGCAAGCTTGGGATTACAATGCAGAAATATATGTGCATTACATATATAATATAAACATATATTACATAAATCATTACATTAAATTTAAAATATCTACTTATATGCTATAAATTTATATTATAATTCATTATGTTTTAGTACATAAGCTCATAATTTTATATAGCATATGATTATCTTTAAATCATTCAAAGCAATGGTTATTTTACTACGGCTTTTATAGGGAGTTTTTCTTGGTGCCACACTTATAAATCTCCAAGGTTATCTTATGACACGGGAAGTTTAAATAACCTAAAAGAATAAAAGAACTCAAAGTAGGTGAAGAAAGAAAGGGTTTGCCAGTATTCTTGCTACGGTCCTAGTTCATCCCTGAAAGGTGCGGTAGCCGAACTCCATCCTGGACAGCTTGCAGCCACAGAAGTGTATTTCCCACAGCTCTGGAACTGGGGAGGCCAAAGCCAAGGCACATCTGACTCAGTGAGCATATGGGAGTGGTTCATGGTTTGCTCCTCTCGCTCTCTCCTTTGTGGTAAAGAGGCTGGAGATCTCACTGGGACTACTTTTATCGGCTCATTAATCTTACTCAAGGTACTCAAACCCTTGTCTCATCCCCCACCATCAACCCAAGTTGGCACTTTGGACTTCAACATATGAGTTTTGGGGTGGACAAACATTCAGTCCATAGAAACACTGTTATAAGAAAGGTGTGAGAGAAAATGAGAGGTGTTTGCTTGGAGTCTGTTTCAGTCTACACATTAGGGTATGTGATCCCCCACAGAGGAGCTGCACCTTCCTGCCAGCTCCATGAGTGACACCTGGTCACCTTGCTGGTTGGGAACACAACTATAGCGAGTCCCTCCCACACCATGGGGACTACCGAATACTGCAGAGCTCAAACTGGGCCATATCGACCCTATGTCATTGAGCATGAGGGTGACAGAAGCTTGGCAAGAATAAAAGCTTACTTTTGCCTTCTTTAAATCTCCAATGACCAAACACTAATTCAAAATCAGATGCTTAAAGAATCTAAGGTGTTGCTGACAGGGGTTGCCAGTCCTGTCTCGAATGGCTGCATTGTAGCCTTGGTTTGAACAAATGGCATGTACCTTTGTCATTGGGAGTGGTATCACCCCACACAGCACCACTGACTCTACCGGAAACCCCTTGGCTTGGATTCCAGATGACTGTGCGCTCTGCATCACACACACTTTCCTGCTCTCGCAGAGACACAGACTGAGGCTTCCCGGTCATCACTTTTCAGTATCTGATCACCACATCGCTTTTTTTGTTTTTAATTTTATTAAATAATATTATTTTTG
This sequence comes from Arvicola amphibius, assembly GCF_903992535.2. Lineage (NCBI taxonomy): Eukaryota > Metazoa > Chordata > Mammalia > Rodentia > Cricetidae > Arvicola > Arvicola amphibius. The sequence continues at coordinate 2,441,452 of NC_052049.1, read as the reverse complement.
CTATTTGAGTTGCTGTCTTGAGTTTCATGAAAAGGAAAACAAGTAAAACATTAATTGGAGTTTGGCTTAGAATCCCTAATAATTGCTTAAATAACCCTAAACATGCTTCTGCCACTTTGAACTATCTATTTGCACCAAGAGATCTTCTCAGTATTGAAGATTAAATAATCAAAATAACAACCAACCCTGGAAAACACTGATGGTGTTCTGTGTCCTACTACATCAAATATTCAGCTAAGATTTAATTCTTCAAGTAAAAATAAACGGATGTGTGATTCCTATTAGTGTGTCTATTAGCTTTCATTTTTAATAAGTTTCAAGATTATTAAGAACTGTTTCAAAATAAATTCCTTTGTGGTTTGTTTTCAGTAAATGTTTTATTTGTGTACTTATTTTTATACACCTACCTATTCAGGTCATATGAAAAAATTATCATTTGGAAGGAGCTGTGAGCAGGAAAAGCCCAAGGAAACCTGGTCTTCTGCACCTGCACTGACGCGTCCTCAAGACTTGGTGCAGAGGGGCAGAAAGAGTCTGAGCTGGTGTGAGGAGGTGAGATGCACAGAGCAAGCGACTGGCCTGACTGTGGATCTGGAGGAAGGGCAGACTGCGTGGAATCCTCTCAGACTGGCTGGCGTACCCACAACATCCCCGTGTTATTCAACCAGGGCAAGAAAGCATTTTAGGATGGTGAGCCCTTGTTGGTTTACTTTTTGTTAAATTTTGTTAAATTGTTCCTTGTTATGTGAATGAGTTCCTATAGATCTAGTCAAATGTTCTTGAGGAGGTGAGAGTCCATTGCCCCATTAGGTGGATTGTGGGCTACAGGGTTCAAGAAGGACTATTGTCATGCTAACCTGAGTAGTATGGAGGTATATCCATCCTTCACACATCTAGAAGACTCTTGAGACTGATCAGTTGGAGTGGACTCGGAAACTGGCCAGGAAGTTGTTCAATGACCCTTGTCTCCAGCAGCAGCCGTGCTTGGATGCTGGAGATCTGCCTGTCTCCACACGGTAGCCTGAGGTTATGTGCCCTGTGCTGTTTGGCCCCAATACTCTTTCTGTATCCTCTGCTTGCTCCTTTGAGGAGCATGTGTCCCCGAGTCATAGCCTGCCTTGCCATTGCTTCTCCCTCCTCCATGCCTGTCTTGCAGGAGGCTTCTCAACAATAAAGAGCTTCTTGGCGCTCTGTGATATTCCACATGGTTTTTGGATGGGAGACTGAGACCTTCTGGTACATCCTTGACGACAGCATGACTTAGAGTGTGCCAACTCTCAAAGCACAGCCAGGCCGGGACTTTCCCAAGCAGTGCGATTCCGCTTGACCCAATGAGAAGGTGTCCTGGTAGTTGACAGGGGAGACTTGGTGCTGCTCTACCTTTCAGTGAGATCTTGGAAGCAGATGAACTGCACAAGGCCCCCTCTGCAAGCGGGAAGGTCTGAACAGCCATTCTCCGTGTCTGTAAGTAATATGCTAGGACTTTTTAAACAGTCCGGAGTTCCTGATTCGTTTGAGAATTTAATTGTCTGGCTTTTCATTGTACCCCCTCCCCACATTGAGAGGGGCTTCTGCTTCCCCTTGTTTTCCATCTTGCCTTGTGCAGGCCCCTTGAACACAGATTCCACCTCTACTTTGGACCCATTAGCCAGGCCTAATATTTGTTAGTGGAATTGACTTGAGTTTGAGCCGCCAGCAAATCAAGTAGCTTAACAATTGTGCCAGGGTGGCCAGCAAAGCCTTCACCCAAACTCTGATCCCACAGAGGCCAACAGGATCTCAGGGATCTCTCTTAGAAGATGTGAGAGACGGCGGCCAATGGCTTTATTTCTTTCCCTTTTTCTTTCTCTCCTTTCAGTTGAAGTCCCCTGGTATAAAAAGCAAATAAAACACTTGCAGCCCCAACACTGTTGCCTCAAGCCCTGTGGCAGCCCTGAGCCTTTAGCGATTGGTACAGTCTCTGAGATCCAATTTTTGCACAGGCCACACATTTCCATAATCGCTCCTCCCTGCCTGTCCCCCGCCCGCTGCGGTTTCCATGGCCATTTTATAACTGCACGCCTAAGCTCCGTCAATATTCAAGTTAGTGATCTAAAATGAAACTATAAATTTCAATTTGGAGGAAATAAGCCCTCATTTGGGTTCATAAGTTTGAAATAACACATTACCATGGGCTGCAGCTAGGTTGCATTCCTGGTGGGTTTTTTTTTTTTTTTTTTATGCGTTTGACAATGGATGATCCACTCTGCAGAGGAGAGCCAAAGCGGGTGAGAGAGGAAAGGCTGCTTTCAAAGCAGCGTTTATTAGATCCGTCAGTCAGTGCTGCTTCTGAGATTCTTAACTAAAGAAATCTGACACCTTTGCTGGCACGTCACTGTCTGCAGCTTCAAGATTTGGTCACTGTCTTCTAAGGGCCAGCAGAACAAAACAGAGAGTAATTTTAACATTAGGAACATGGCCGTAGAGACAAAACGATGCTCAAAACTGGGAGAGAGACAAAAGTGCAAGTGGGGTGCTCAGGCCAGGAGAACAGGAGGACAGCTACTCTGATTCCAGTGACAGCCACCCCATCTCATGATTGACTTTTGCATCATCCTGAGGTCCATATCTATACCGGGCTTGCGTGAGAAAGCACCTGCGGGCTTTCTTTTACCCCCAAAGTATTTGATCTTCTACTGAACTGGAAGCATCGGAACACCGAGTAAAGATGCACTGCATGTAACTGTCTCAAGGGAGGAATTGATCATGACTAGGGCGTGGCCAAGGCTTCAGTCCCAGACTCCTTGTGGAGCAGCCACCCCAGAGAGCAAGAGGGGGACAATACAGTCTTCTAAGGAAGTAGCTGAGCTGGTGTGCATTCTGTTGAATGGCTTTTATTTTTTGACCACAACAGCTAAGTCAGACCAAGGGGCTTGCAGGCTGCTGAACTATCAAGGCTCTGGAGTCTATTTGTTCCATCATGAGAGGCTGATACCTCTCACTAGTACCATGATAACTAGCCTTCACCATGATTATATATTAAACTGGATGGAGACAGGAATGGAGTTTAGCTGATGGAGTGTCTGCCTACCATGCATAGAGTTCTGGGTTTGGACCCCAGCACTGTGCATATTGGGCATGTTGTTACGATTTCTCTGGCCTTTTATCTTTTTGACCCTTCTTCCTGAGCCTTGTGTTGAAATGCATCCGCTGGGCCTCACCACATGGCTAGCTGTGCTCTGCAGGTGAGCCTGTTGGTCTGCATCTGCTTCAGGAAGGATGTTCACAGTTTTTTCCCTGCTACCTCTAAATTAGGAAAACCTCTCTTAAAGGAGCCGCAGCGTGCTGCCAGCAAGCAAAGCCCAGTCGGGGGAAAAAAAACTTGTGGCTAAACTTTGTTCTCTAGTGTCTAGAACTCCTTTCCAAGCCCTCTCAGGTTTTAAGTGGATTTTAGCTGGCCACATGGGTGTCTGTTTGTAGTGAGGAGGGGCCACTTGTCTGTTCCTGGCTGCTTTGCCTCCAAATAATCACACCGAGACTGTATTAATTAAATCACTGCTTGGCTCACTAGCTCTTGCTTACATATTAATTTAACTCATTTCTGTTAATCTGTTTATTGTCATGTGGCTGTGGCTTACCAGCTAAAGGTCTCTGGTAGGCTACATGGCTTCTTTGTACTTCAGCCCTTCTTTCTCCCAGCATTCAATTCCATCATCCCTGCCTACCTCTGCTCCACCCTGCCATAGGCTCAAGCCAGCTTTCTTTATTAACCAATTGTATTCACAGCATATCACTCAGGTGTTATCACCTGGCCTGGAACTTGCCAATTAAACTATATGCTGGTTGGCCAGTGAGCCCCTGTCACCCACCAGTCAACATCTCTCCAATGCTGGTCTTACAAGTGCACCAGCCATCACACCCTGCCCTTGTAAATGGGCCCTGGGAGTGGAAGTGAAGTTCTCACGCTAGCAAAGCAATGCTGTGTTGACCGAGCTATCTCCTGTGCCCTGAGCTTGCTTATACTCCTGCTTTCCTTGCAGTGAATTTATGCCTTCTCTGAGCTTCGCTACATCTTCCTCACAGCTGGTCCAGATGTCTGAGCTGCTCTGGATGTAGTTGTACAGAGGTGCAGAGTCTAGTCCCATAAGAAGCATTTTTGCAAACTAACCACTTCGCCATCACGATGCCAAGACTTACCCTGGGCAGGTCCCTGGAGGGATTCCGCACTTTCATTGACCCTGGTGCTGTAACAACTGTCTAGACACTTCTAGGCATGGGCCCAAAGCAAAGGAGAACCTCATGGAGCAAGCCAATGGGATAGTCCCAAGGCAATTCTGGATCTGATTCCTGGGTCTGAATTGGACCCGACACATCTCGGTGTGATTGACAACAAAGGTCAAACACTCTTAGAATTTCTAAGAACAGGGCACAGCTGGGTCTGATCTCTACTAAGCAACCGTAGACCAAAGACCTTGGTTACTGGGCTGCTGGTGCTGTTGTTTGCATGCTGTGATATTTTGCCTGGTTCTTTTCAACACTCTCCAGCTTGGCAATTTGTCTCAGCTTTAAGCAGGTGTTTATTATGACCGGGAACACAGGACTGGGCTGGTCTTTCCAGCGTGCTGGCTGAGCAAACGAATGTTGCCTACAAACTTTCCCCAGGCTATCTGATGACTACCGAGCCTGCTTCCAGCTACTCTAATCTAGCTCAGGGACATGCAGGTACATGAAAGCCTTTGTATCTCCTACCTCACACTTTTTAATTGATATATTCTGCCCACTGCAGACTCCCTCTGTGTTTGATGCAATGGTTTGATTATGCACAGGCATGAATCTATTGGGGCTGGATAAATGAGCACAAAATCAAGGGGAGGAAAGGCTTGGAAATGTGATAAAGCAGAGTATACACTCATGGGCTCACCTTTGATTTGGAAATTTGAACTGATGGAAAAATGATCAACTTCACATTGAAGACAAAGGAGAATAATGAGGTTTTAATAATGTCACAGACATTATTAAATCCTGTGTGAATACATATATGAACATAATACACATACATGTACTTGATATCAATGTGTAATTCATAGATTATCAAGCTTGGCTTCAGATATCTGTATTTCAAATTACTGGTTCTCCCCATTGCCCTCCCCAATGCTGATTTAGAGTTAATTTCCAGTAACAAGTGGAAGATCTATGGCTTCTTGTCTATGAAAATTTTCATGACATGGGGTCTGTAGATGTTTCTGAGCAGGGCTAGCAGCAGTTCAACTGACCTGCTTAAGTCCTGGGAATACTATGATTTACATACTGATTTTATGACATTACAACTGTCTTTCCAAAAGGAGTCAGTTTCTCACTTTCCATTTTCTGGGGGTCCATATCTGTGTTGGGGGAGGTCAGTGTCCCCTCAATCGGATGATTAAACCTCCATGCTATATTAAGAAGCATGATTGATAAAGTGATAAACAGGATAGAGATAACCAAGCTTGTGCATCTCGGGATAGTTGTCAGATGTCATCTATGCACAGGGTTTGATCTAACTGTTGTTTCTGGACCATGGAGAACTGAACTAGCAGCTCAGAAGCCATTCACTATCTCCAGGATTTCAGGGTCTGTGTCTCCATTGTGCTTTTTCAAACTGGAAACAAATGGAACAACAAGCCAAAGAGCCGTTAAACAACAGCAATGGGCTAGATCTTCACACACACACACACACACACACACACACACACACACACACACACACTAAGAAAAGTCATTTTATGTCAGAAGAGGGTGTCTGATCACCTGGATCTGGAATTACAGAGGCTTGTGAGTTACTTGTGGGTGCTGGGACTAGAATCCTGGCCCTCTGAGAAGAGCAGCAGGTGCTCTTAATCGCTCTAACAGTTCCCAAGCCTCTTGACTTACTTAATAAGAGATGTCTGTACCTGGTTAAATTCCCTCTCCAGAGAAGAGTGTAATGAGATGGAAGAGTTCCATAGATCAGGTAAGCCACAGACCACTTGGCTGTAGGGAAAATGAAGTCAGAGATTTGGATCATAAAATTCTATGTGTTTTCTGATTTAGCTTCCAGAGCTATCTTAAAGAGATGCTGTAGAATCTGACCTGTCCTGGTATCAACAAGATAAGGAAATTTATGTAGTTATGTGCCTCAAACTTGTCAAAATATCTAAAATGTCTTTGAACCCCTATTTAAATGTTTCAGCAACATAAGGCAATGCATTATCTTTAGGGGCAATTTTGACATGGCTGATATCACAGGTCTGTGTGTGATATCCACTCTGTACAAATGCTGCTTTTTTTTTGTACAGGATTTCAATCATACATGAACACACATGTATTTGGTATTCACAATCCCAGGCAAGTTCATTCATATTGTAGGCATCTGACCTCTTGAAGAGATCAAAGCACAGTTTTTTAGGGTAGTAGATTTAAACTCCATCAAGGGAGCATATGTGATGGAGCCTCTGTTTGCCCCATGGACTCAAGGCACTGAATGCTGTAGGTCTAGTAGTAGCAATGCACTGTAGCAGACTTTGGGAGTCAATAGAATGAAGTGAAGCTTAAAATGGTGAAATCTTAGATAAGCTTGAACTCTTAGACATTCCAGGATTCCATTTTCTTGTCAACAGCCACTGAATGCTCTCTAGAAAGTGAAAGTTATCTCTATTGTAATGTTTTATCTTTATTGTCAACTCAGGGGGAGGAGGGTTTTGAATCATCATGGAAACATATACATCCAGGTGTATCTATAGAGTATATTTCTAGAAGTATTTAGCTGAAGAAGAAGGAGCCATTTGGAATACAGGCGGCTTTATTCCATGGGACCGGACACAGTGATGATCCCCAGCATCCACTGCTGTTTCAGGACTACTGATGCCACGTGAACACTTGCCTCCAGCTCCTGTCACCAAGCCTTCACAGCCATGAACTGTGAGCCAAAACAAAGCTTTCCTTCACCAAATTGTTTTGGTTGGGTGTTTTGTCAGACAATGAGAAAAGCAATGGATACAGAAAATGCATGGTGTCTTTTCATCACAGAGTATGAATGGGAAATTGCCAGGACACGATGAGGAGAGTGCTCGTGTCTAAAGACTTTAGAGGAATCTTTGGCTTGGATCTTACATGTCCTATTCCAAAAAGTTGGCCATCAACCTGTGGTGATGTGGTAATCTAGGACTAGTGGGCGACCACGGGCTCTTCCTGTCTCTCTCTGCTTCTGGGATGCTGTAGCTGCACAGCATTGCTCTACCACATATTCCAGACAGGAAAAAAATCCTTAGTATGTGGGTATACACTGGTCACTGAGGTACAAGGTTCATGCAACTGGGAGCTCCCTCGATGAGTAGACAGGCTCTTTGTTAAGAGTCTTTTCTGGAAGGTGACCCTTGGCAGGGGCAGAAGAATGCTATCATGGAAGGTTTCTGGGATGTGGTTCAGAAGAATGACAAACATACAGGTGGACGGGGGAAGCAGGGTGAGGGGCTTGGGTGGAAGAATGCTGAAGAGCAATTTATCACCACTTCTCCAAAGAAAGACACAAATTCCTGACATCCAACAATGTCCCTGGCACCAGTTCTGCAGGGCACCAGGCCCTACCAGAAAGCACTTTTGCTGTCCTGGTGCAACAGTGTCCTTGGTGCAAAGTCTGGCATGTATCAGCAAGGGTGGCTGAGTAAAACCCTTCACCTTGGGGTGGGGGCAGTTGCTCTGTAGAAACAACTCCTGCAGTTTGGCCCCATGCATTCTCAATCTTCTTTTCAATGAGTTACTTACCTGCCTTCAACAGAGAAGGGTGAGATAATGACATCACTATAGAAGAGCCTGTCAATGCAGCCATGTTGTAATTTTCCAAAGAGAGGGGCTAACTCTGCAGGTGGTTCTGTAAATAGACCATGCTCTTTAATTACTTTGTAAAGGACCCGTATTGGTGCAAAAGGTTATGGGGGCTGAGGATAGGGTGCCTGGGGCTAATGTTAGGTTTGCCCAAGGCTTCCAGGACTTGCTCTCAGTATCCAGAACAGTGGCCCTCAAGTTCCTTGCACACAGTGACAGAGTGCACAACAGGCAACCATATTTACCTGCAAGAGATGGGCAGAATCCTTCCCTCAGTAGCCTCCCAGGCCTTGTGGTACAAGGGAACAGACCACCTACAATTCTCTGAGTGACTCAGGCCCTAAGTGTCTGCTCCTCGCCACTCCTCAAAGCCAAGGAAGTCAAGTGTCCTAGGTGGAGGAGCTGCCCCAGAATTGGATTGAAAATGGAGCTGCATGTCCTGAAAGCCCCCTCCACAACAAGGACCAGCTCTGGGGTAGGAATTTGCAAGACTGGGACCTGGATTAGGAGGGCTGTCCCCCTTGTAAGACTGTGTGGAAACTCTCGGCAGACTCAGCATGAAGCCAAGACTCCCAAAGGGTCAAGGAAGTAAGAATGAGGGGGGTCTTGTGTGCAAGGACTTTGCTGTCTAAAATTTTTTGATGTTTTTTGAGTAAAATGTGACAGGAACTAAATATGGACATGCCTGGGGCTTCTATTGCAGTCAGTGGGGTGTCCTGGCTGCAGATGGGAAGGCAGAAGGTGATGCACACGGGTAAGCAGACACTGTTCCTCTGTCTTTCACCTCTCGGTAAAGGTCAGATACGGCAGGGCTCAAATGCTGGCAGCAACCAACAAGCAAACGACAACAAATAATGTCTTTGACACCAGGGAGGAAGCAGTTGAACCCGTGTCAAACCATGTCCCCATCTGAGTGGCACCAGTCAGCAGCAGTTAACAGCTGTTATATAAACACGACGGAATGCACTCGCTGCTCTGAGCAGTGGAAAAAGGTTGGTCATTGGCCATTGGGGATGCCCAGTGCCCATGCAGCTCTCCAGCTGCAGTGCAAGTGTGCTTGAATAAAACCTTAGCCCTCATAACAGGGAGCTTGATAGAGTGTTAACAATCCTCAGCTCCAGGCCGAGCTGTTAACTAACAAAGTCGTCATTAACTGCTGGTAATAAGTGCGTTTGGGGGGGATTATTGCTTAATTACGAATGAGAGCGCCAAAGCCGGGCCTCCGACAGTGAAGTCGTTTGCTAGGGGGCTGTTTAACCACAACCTCCTTTGTCATCATCTGTCTCTGCCACTGGAAGCTATAGAAGGTTGTGGAGGGATTCCTTCGTGGCTGGGCACTTCACACAACTTCAGGTTGCTTTAGGCTTCCCCTCGACTGTGCTCTGTGGCATTAAGGAAGCATGGTAGAGCTGTGGGTAGCAAATGACTCCTCTGAAACTGTTGGTTCATTGTAAACAGAGATAAGTTACTCTGACTGGGGAGATTCTGAATCCCAACTACAGCCAGAGAAATCCTAAATATTGACCTTCACTTTGATCCTGTCCCTTGTGAGGATAGGACAGCAGATGCTGAAATTCCCTGTAGCTCTAGGCATCCTTAGACCAGCATCACCATTTCCTGCTAGTTCTTGCCTTAGACTTTGCATCCCTGTTTCCTCAGCACGAGGGCTCCATCCCACTGTGATGATGCTCTTTGTTTACTCCTGCCTCTGCTATAGCTTTCTGGGAAGGTCCATGGGCAGGTCACAGCCCTGTGTCCACAGGGGTCAAGGGCTTTCTGTGTTGCCCCTTCAGTGGTGGTAACAGGAGAAGGCTTGCCTGAATTTCAGTAGATCAGCAATTTGATTCACAATCATTCAGCTACTCTACTGATCCGAGTGAGGATTTTAATGCCAGCCATACTCCATGTCACAAGAAAAACAAATGGCCGGAAGATCTGCAGAAATTTCCACCAATAAATTATAATTATTTAGTTATTTGTTAATTCATATTTATCATTTGTATATTTTTGGCTATGTTGGGGCTTGAACCCAGGGTCTTGTACATCCTAGGCAAGGGTTCTACCTCAGATCTCAGTAGAAGCAAATGTATCACATTTTGAATCTTCACTGTGATTTCCTTTGTGACTTTTGTAAGCATGTGGCCTTTCTTTCTTCTGAGACATCCCTGCCTGGAGGAGGAATGCAGAGAAGTTTCTGGAATTTGAGAACTATTGATGCTCCTAGAGAGACTTAAAAAGTCAGATGAACTTGTGAATAAACAGGGATAATGTTGTAAGAAAGAATGTCCTCACGTCTCAGGTGACCCTCCCAGCAGGACCAACCTGGCCTCAAAGAGTATTCCAGAAGGGTCCAGCCCAGAACTCTCTGTGGAAATTGTGGGAGATGTGAGCCATAAGAGTAAAGCATCTCCATTTTCTTCCATTAAAGCAGCAGCAGACTGGGATCCTACCACTAAGTAGGTGAGACCTTAAGGGAGTCATAACTCCATCCTCTTCTGTATTCTCACTGCTCAGGTTAGAACCTAGGCCTTGGTTACACTCTGGCTCTGCCTCCATAGGCTCCATCTGGGGACAGACTGAGGCTGTCATTCCCAGTCTGTGAAGGGTGTGTGCTCTTTAGAACAGTTAAAATTTGGAGAAGAAGCTGTACAGAAGAGGCCTGGTGGGAATGTTGTAGCCCAGGGGATTCATTACAGGGATTTGAGAAAGGTATGTCAGCCAGCCTTTGTGATAGAGGACCTCTAGCCATAAGATTCTACAGGAGATGTGTCAGTGTGTGGGGGGGGGGCAGGCACTGGTGGGCAAGGGTGTGACAAGGATAGAGGGCAGGGCATAGTCCCAGAACCCCAGTCTCCTCTTGAGGTATACAATCCACCCAACATTAAAAGGTAGTCTCTTGGGGTCATCAGGCTCTCAATGGCCTGAGAAGTGGAAAGATGGCTGTACCTTGTGTAGAGAAGCCACAGCCTCACCTCAGGACAGCCTGGAAACACTTAGCTGACTCTGGTTTCCATCAGCGGACAGGTAGAGACCGAGCTGGGGGACAGAATAAAGAAACTGTCATATTTTGGCAGACGATTAAGTTGCTCATCCATTCACAGGCCTCTGACCTCATTGTGTAGAACCCGTGTATTTATGTGTCCTCAGCATGACTTTCTAAATCTGTATCTGGTCTCCTCTTGGAATATGAAAGGCATCGTTGGCATTCTTCTTCATCTCCACCCCTTGTTTGTAAGGAGCTACGAATGCGGATTTAGGGGAAATTTTTGCAGACACGTTTGTCCTTGCCAGAATTAAATTAAAGCAATATTAAAAATGCCTTTGAACATGTTACAAAATTTTGAAAGAATATTTATAAACTGTGCTTGAGAACAGACACTCCTCTTTCCTCCTGTGAACAGCATGCAGGATTCTTCTGGCTGTAGCAAGGGCAGCTTCAGGCACACAGCACCTCCGAGAAGCTGGGCCCCACCCTGCTGCCTGCAGCTGGGGTCCCTCAGAGAGGACCAGACACTGCACAGGAAGGAACTTCAAGCAGATGGACAAACAAACAGACAAGCAGAGTGCCAACAGGCAGTGTTCAGCACCACGGGCTTGCAGGCGTGGTAGTGCTTAAACAATATCGAGGCTGGATAAACATGCAAAACGTCCCCAGGGATGGTGTGATTTCTCTCTCCTTCCCTTCTGCCTCCTTGTCACTTCCTCTCTACTCCTCCCCCGTTCTTGCCCTGGGCAGGACTCAGTAATGCCACAGGTGTTTGCAGTTACAGGACTGTTTCACGCCAACTTCTTATTTCTTACTGCAGGATCCCAGAAATGCTAAGTTTAGGAATGAATTGCACAGCACAAGTCAAGCTTCTCGCCATAGATGAGAGTGTTAGGTGTCACAATACAGGGTGCTAAACATAGAGCCAAGCTATATCTGCCATCAATGGTCTGCCCTTCGTCTAACTCCCTCTGTATACATCATATATCTACTTGTCCACCATCTGTCTACCTGTTTGTATGTTATCTATCTATTTGCCCATCATCTATCCATCTATCTATAGATTATTTATCTACCTGTCCATCTTCTGTCTTCCTGTATGTGTATATATATATATATATATAATCAGTTAGCCACCAATAATGTGTATTATTTGCCACAACTACCATGAATCTCTTCATCTTCGATCATCTATCTATCACTCAACATCCATCCATCTTCTACCTTCTATACGTCACCTGTCTATAGCTCTCACTATCTATAATCATCTACCTATATGTATACATCCATCATATTTCTACCATATATCCTATATCTATATATAATCTATTTCTATGTCCGTCATCTACCTATCTATCACCTGCCTATTCCTACCTATCATTTATCTATATATGTTAATGTTCAATGTATCTATCTTTATGTCATCTATGCATACACATAGACACACATAAATGTGTGTATACAGAAGTACACATATATACATATATGTGCAGACATATACACGCATGCACACAGACATGCAACTGCACCACCTCATGCTTAAACATTAAGACATTAGACTAGAGAGCAGTTGCACTGATGCAGAAGACCCTTCACATTTCTTAGTCTGTTCTTTCTTTCTGACCACTGTTCTAAATCAAGGTGGAATTTTCCTTCAAACCATCCATGCCCAGCCTTGCTCATCCTCTGAAGCCATGGGCGAGTTCTCCAGTGAGCTTCTGGTTTACACAGTCTCTTCCATAGCATCCTTCACCTTTCCCACAGTGGCTTCAGTCTGTTGCCCCCCCTGAGGCTAAAATCCCATCAGGGAAGACAAGCCCATCACCCTTCCCTGGCCCTATGTGCACTCCACTTTAGATATAAAGTAGATGGAATTGTGTGTGGATCACAACACCAGAAATAATCTGGATATTAAAAATCACACGTGATGGATGTGACAGCTGCCTGGTCCCAGCTGGAAACTTAGTTCCTTGGCATTTAGGGGAAGCTACATTATCCGTAAAAGCGAAACATTTCACACTTGCAAATGCAGAACTATTCTACCTATAAAAGAGAAATATTAGTGTTTTCACTTCTTGATTTTATGTTTGTTAATAATCCCACCAAGACAATTCCCAGTAATAAACCACATGGTGGTGGTCTTGTCTACAGCAAGAGGAAAAACAGGATCAGCACTGTGGCTCTCTGATTGATAGGAATGTTATTGAATAGTTTTATGATCTCTTAAATTCAAAAACATTATGCTTTGTAAAATTATGGGTTGGCATAAATTTTAGATTTTAATGTTGAATTAAAAAAGCCACAAACTGATGTACACGTTAAGGTTATGCGGTTGTGGAATGTTCAAAACTACTGGGTGTTTTGGTTTTTTTTTTTTTTTTGCAAATTAAGAAACAGAAAAAATAGTCATCCTAGCTGGTGGAAAATTATGTCTCTAGTTTCATTTTTTTTCCCTTAGACTTTAGAAGTTCAGATGAGCAGCACATGATGGAATATGATCATATATATTTGACATTAGTCCTCCAACTTCTCCCCTTCCCTGCAACATGTTCTCTTACCAGGTTCTGATTCCTTCTTTTCTTTAAAATTTTTTTCATACAGATGCAGACCCACAACCAAACATTAGCCCATTAGGCAGAGCATAGGAAATCATTCATAAGAGGGGAGAAAGGATTCTAGGAGCCAGAGGGATCAAGGACACCACAAGAAAGCCCACAGAGTCAACTAACCTGGGCTCATAGGGGCTCACAGAGACTGAAGGGACAACCAGGGAGACTACCTGGACTGATCTGCCTATATGTGACAGTTGTGTAGCTTGGTCTTCTTGTGGGATTCCTAATAGTATGAGCAGGAGGTCTCCAACTCTTTACTGGCTTTTGGGACCCTACTCCTCATACTGAGTTACCTTGCCCAGCCTTAATATATGGGGAAGGAGTTAGTCCTACTGCAACTTGATATGAAATGTTTTGTTGATATCCATGGGAGACCTTCCTTTTTCTGAACAGAAATAGAGGAGGGGTAGGAACGGAGGGTAGGAACTGGGAGAAGAGGAGGGAGGGGAAACTGGCCAGGACATAAAATATATAAACTCACAATTTTTTCAGATAATATATTTTGATCATTTCTTCCATTTTCCCCAACTCTCCTTTCAGATCCTCCTTCCTCAGTCAATTTCATGTTCTTTCTCTTTCTCCCACTCCTTCTGTCCTCCACTCTTCCCCTTCATTCCTTTCTCTCTCCCTCTCCTCCTCTCAAAAATTATTAGTAAATAAAACAAACAAACCCTCAAACCAGTAAAATAAAAAAGTACCCAAAACAAAACAAGGGTAAAATTAAGCCCAACCCCTCATAAATATACAAGCTGGCGTCAGTCTTGTGTTGGCCAACTCCTGAGCATGGAGCTGCCTTGGACTGTAATTGATACAGATGCTCTGATTGGTGAAAACTCACTGTCTCCTTCCCAGCAGGTATAGATTGCAAATAACTTCTAGGTTAGGGGTGGGATTTTGTGTCCACTCCCCCTTCTCAGTGCTGGGGTTTTGTCTGGTTTCACAGTCTCTGTGAGTGTGTGGGTTATTCGACCCCTTGGTGTCTAGAATATGCTGTATCCTTAGAGTCAATCACAGTTCCTGCTTCTTATAATATTTCTGGATCCTTCCACATGGACGCCTGAGCCTTAAAGAGAAGGGGTTTGATGAAAACATCTCATTAGGACTGAGGTCTCCAAGGTTCCCCATGCTCTGTACATCCTCCACTGTGGGTCTCCAGGTTAATTCCCATCTACTCTAAGGCGAAGCTTCTCTGGTGAGGACTGGGTGATGTTTGGTTCTATGGGTACAACAACAGTGGGGTTTTAGGAATCATTTTGTCACTTTGTCCCTATATCAGAATAGTAGTAGGCTCTCCCCTTGTTTTACGGCTTGCCTCGGGTTCTAGGCCTCTTCACCAGCTCATATGATTTTCAAACTTTTCTTTAAATCTGCTCTACATTCAATAATTTTCTAAGCAAGAAGATATACCCCAGAGAAAGAAGGGTAGACCACAGAGAGATCAGGATAGATCTCAGTGAGAGCAAGGTAGACCCTATGTACAGCAGAGTAGAACCCAGAGAAAGAATGGTTGACCCCAGGGAAAACAGGGTAGATCCTAGGAAGAGCAGGACAGATCTCAGCAAGAGCAAGGTAGACCCCATGGACAGCAGGGTAGATGAGAGAGAGAGAGAGAGAGAGAGAGAGAGAGAGAGAGAGAGAGAGAGAGAGGGAGAGAGAGAGAGAGAGGTTGACCCTAGGGAGAGCAGAGTAGACCCCAGAGAGAGAAGGATTAAATCTGAAGAACTCAAACTCTGAGGAGTCATTTCTTTCTTAAAGGACCTGGTTGAGAAATTGTGTTTTAGGCAGAAATCTCAGACAATGACTGAAGAGAGACACTAACTGTAGAAGCTGAATGTACTCTAGGCCCAGAAGAAATGTCCAGGTCTGTTTTTAGAGTGAACACATTGTGGATAAATGAGTTGTACCACAGAGGTAGGAGTGAAATTTGTTTCAGTGCCAGCTTCAATGTGACATTTCCTGGCTTCCCCCTAACCTCTTGCAAGGTTTGTGTACCACTCTGATGTGGGAGTCCCCTCTGTGTGCTGTGATTACCATAAATGAATAAAGAAACTGCCTTGGCCTGTTGATAGGGCAGAACTTAAGTAAGAGGGGAAGATGGAACTGAATGCTGGGAGGAGGAAGGCAGAGACAGAGGGACACCATGGATCCATTGCCAGACTTAGCTGTGCTAAAACTTTGCTGGTAGGCCATGGCCTTGTGATAATACACAGGTTAATAGAAATGGGTTAAATTAAGATGTAAAGTTTAGCCACTAAGAAGCTAGAGCTAATGGGCTAAGCAGTGATATAATTAATACAGTTTCTGTGTGATGATTTTGGTTCTGGGCGGCCAGGACAAACAAGTGGTTCCCTGCAACTCCACTCTATTTCCAGACACTTAGCAGATTGGCCTTCCAGGCTTTCCATAGAGATATTATCCAGCCTGTGGGACTTGGGGTGGAGATTCCTGCCATCGCCTGCATGCCCCACTGGGACTTGACTTAAACTAGCACCATTTGGAAGAGGAAACCTTACCTGGGGAACTACCTCCTCCAGACTAGCCTGTGGGTGTGTCTCTGAAGCATTTTCTCAGGTGACATTTGATGTGGGAGGGCCCCGTGCACTGTGGAGGTACTATCTCTAGGCAGAGGGGCTGCATTAGCAAAGCAGCTGAGCAAGTCAGCAAGCAGCCCTCCTCCATGGCCCCTGCTTCAGTTCCTACTCTTGCTTCTCTGTGAACTGAAAAAAAAAAAAAACCCTTCATGCCAGAGTTGTTTGTGATGTCCAACACAGCAAGGGTAAGTAACCTCGTGTCTCTGCCCTGCCTTCACACTGAGTCCCCAGGTGAGCTCAGCTCCTGATGCCCTAGGAACAGATTACAGGGGCTTCTCCCAGTTGCATTCCTCTCTTTGTCTTCCTGCCACTTGTGAATGTCCCTGTAGCTCCTCCTCGGTGCCCTCCTTTCCCTGATGGGTTATTTTTTTCCTGTGAAACCTAAACTCAGGCCATGCTGCTATTCCTACTGACCTCACTGATGTCTGCTAGTCATTCCTGTTTAAACCTGTGTGGCTGGTTTTCAGTTAGGATCTCCTAGTCCCTCCCAGATATTTTGCTCTGCCAGCTCCTTTAAACTGACTCCAAGTTTAAAGGTCCCTTGAATGAACAGAGAAACACACAGGGAACTCAGCAGCAAATACTGGCAATACTCAATGAACTTGATGGAGTTAAAAAGAAACACATGGAAACAGAAAGAAATAGGGAGGATAAGGGATGGCGGTTAGAGGAGAGGAAATGGAAGGATATCTGATCAAAATACACATTGTGCATACATGAAATTATCAAATAATAAGGCATATCCGTTTTGAAGCATTAGTTGACAATTTGATACATGCATCGAGTATACTGTGAATGTTGCTCCTCCCTTTCCTCTCTCCCTCCATGCCTTGTCATCTGCCTCCTCTTCCTAACAAGTTCCTTTCTACAGTCATGTCATTTTTAATTAGCATTTAAGGTGCTGATACCACTGTTTCCAACAAGGTGTGTTTGATGGGAATCTTGTTGACTTTTGCTCTCTTTTGTAGTGTCTGTTGGGGATGCAGTCCCAAAAGATTTTGGTGTTGGTATTTTCCAAATTTATTTTGATTATTTGTCAGTGTGTTTTTGAGACAAGAGTCTCATGTAGCCCAGGCTGTCCTTGAACTCTCCACACTGCTGAAGATACCCTTGAACTTATCTACCAATCATCTATTTATTTATATCTATCTATCTATCTATCTATCTGTCTGTCTGTCTGTCTGTCTGTCTATCTATCTATCATCTATCTGTCTGTCTGTCTGTCTGTCTGTCTGTCTGTCTGTCATCTGCACTCTACATCTGAGAATAATGTGTTATTTGTCTTTCTGGGTCTGACATATTTCATTTACTATGACAATCTCCAGTTCCATTCTATTTCATTTTCTTGAAAATAACATAATTTTATTCCACTTTATGGCTGAATAAAGTTCCATCGTGTATACATTCTTTACACACCCACTTGCTGATGGACCCCACACACTGATTCCGTGAGCTGGCATTGGTGAATAGTGCAGCAACAAACAGGGATAAGTCAGTAACTCTGCAGTTCACTGACTGGGACTCCTAAACCAGGTTCCCAGAAGCAACATAGCTAGAATGCTATACATATATTTTTCTAAGCGTTGAGGAACCTTCTTGCTGATTTACCATGGTTGCACAAGTTGACCTTCTCTCCAGCAGCATATAAGGGCTCTCCTTCTACCATCCTAGCAAGCCTTTACCAGTTCTCTCCCGTGATGGCTGTTTTGACAGAGAGAGGCAGATTCTCAGTGGCATTTGATTTGCGTTTCGGTTGTGGCTGAGGATGCTGAACACTTTGCTCAAGTTTCTGCTAGCTATTGAGTTTGTCTTTTGAGAACTTTTTGTTCATTAACCTATTTACTGACTGGATGCTTAATCGTTATTTATGTTTAGAATTTGGATTTCTTTATAGATCCCAGATATTAATACTCTGTCAGATGAACAACCGGCACAGAGCCCCACCCCCACAGTGTCTGTGATGTCTTCCCACTGTTGGCTGTTTTTAATGTTGTATGAGCCATGCCATGTTAGGTTTCAGGATGAGTCCCAAGCTGGCTGTGTTTCCACAGTTCTCCTGTTTGCAGTATCCACTAGGCTGTGCTAAGTGCCTGCTAACCTGTGAGTCTGTATCCTTTGAAGAGAAAGATGGAAGTTACTAGAAAAAAATAAGCAGACTGGATTCATAACAACAAAATATTTCAGAAAGGAGAGAAGAACTCAGCTAAGCGGACTCCTCTGCACCTAATTACTTGAGATCACACTTCTTCCTTCTCTACATATTTTCCAAAATTAAACACCACATTGCTGCTGGCAATGAATAGTCATTTATTGATCTTTAACCACGGGCATTTGAACATTTGCTGCTTTAATTGAGCAATTGCTCTCTCCCTACCGTCGCTGCCAGTCATAAAGTTGGAAGTGCTCTGCAGGTGTTTCCAGCCAGCAGCTACATTTCATCCCCAGAAGCACATGGGGGAAGCCCGAGGTCATAAGAGGGATCTGCCCACTACAGAAAGCTGCTACATCTGGCCATACTCAAAGCAGGCTAATCCAATTATACAGAAATAGGAGTTTTGAAAGGAAACAAAACTCATACTGCATTATGGCAGAGGTCTTAGCAAGATGGGTGAGGGGCTGCCTTTCAGAAATCCCTGGCCCTGATCTTATAAATAATTAAGTTTAAATAAGCTGGTGACTTGGAGGTGAGAAGTTCAGCCGGCCACATGCTCTTTCCCACAGGTCATCCCTGTAATTGGGGAGGGCACACCTCTGCAAACACTCCCGCAGCCTCCAGACTCACAGCAGCTTGCTCTGTCATCATTTCTGCTGCAATTCTACTCTGAGCGCTTGAGGGCAGGTATCTGAGGGCCAGGCCCTGACATATGTATTTGATGCAACCGTATAGAGACATTGCTGTAAGAAGTAATAACTCACCTTACAACAGTGACGGAATACATCCGAATGAAGCAGAATTGACTTCTGCCAGGTAAAACTCCTACACTGAGCCAAATAAGAATTCTGGTCAAGTTCAAGCTGCGGAAAGATGGGTACGCACATGCTTTGTTACCTGGGAAACTACCAGAATCAAGGTTTGCGCTGGCTCATGGTTGTTGAGGCTCCCATCTGTATCCCACCTGTCCTTTGACTCAGAACCTTTGTTAGCACAGTGCTTTACAGAAGGAAGATGTAGGAGAGGAGGCCTCTTCATCTTGTGACAACCAGAATGCAAAGAAAGGGACGGGGTGACAGAACTCTTTCCATCCTACCAAAGTCATGCCCCCCCCCATACTGTCTTCTTTACACCACCTTCCTCTTTCTAGAGGATCCGTTGGTTTCTGACCTTCCATCAGCTGGGACTAGGCCCGTGCTGATTAAAGGATTTAGACACACTATGGCATTACCCTTCTGTATGTATCTATGAAGATATTTCCAAGAAGGTTTAACTGAAAGATTTAACCCTGAATGTGGATGGCATCATCCATGCTCTGGGGGCTCAGAATGAATGAAAAAGAGCAAGTGGGCTGAGAAACAGCCTTCTTCCCTCTCTTCTGCTTCCTGACTGTGGATGCCATGTGACCAGGTGCTTCAAGCCCCTGCTGCCACCCTTCCTATCATGACGGAGAGTACTGTCAAACTGTGAGTCAAGCTGAACCATTCCTTTTTAAGTTACTGTCCCGAAGGACATTGTTAATCAGTAAGAAAAACATCTTGGTCAGAAAGGTTTCAACACATGGGCCTTTAGGGCATAGTCCAGATACAGACTTTCTACAGTAGACAACTTTTAATTTCACTGAAAAAAGGAAAGCCACATGATAACGGTAACTTAAAGGTGGAGAGAATTTTATTCTGACTCACAGATTCATGCCCAACTGGACTCATTGCAGCTAGATAGAGAGAAAGTGGGAGTGGGAGGAGGGCAGAGAGAAAGAGAGAATAAGAGAGATGAACGCACACACACACACACACACACACACACAGAGAGAGAGAGAGAGAGAGAGAGAGAGAGAGAGAGAGAGAGAGAGAGAGAGAGAGAGAGAGCAGGGATGAGGTCCATGTAGAAAAGTTACCTTTCCAATACCTAGACACCTATGCTCTGCAAAGTAGACAAACCCCTTAGTTTGTATCACCTAAATATCAAATTATGAACCCATTCATAGATTGATTCATTAACTAGCTCACAACCATAGGAGTCAGTCATTTCCCAGATTCCAATATTCTGAGCACAGTCTTAAATATTGCTCTTTCAAAACATGGGTCTTTGTGGCGTTTTCCCTATGCAACTTCAGACAATAACAACAACCCGAGTCTTCCAATCCAACCCTAGCTGTGGTCATCTCAGCTCCATCCCTAGCTGTGGCCATCACTGCTCCCTTCCTGTGGGTCATCATTGCTTCCATCCATCCTTAGCTGTGTATCATCATGCTGCACATTTGTAAGAAGATATTCTTATGCTTTATATAAAATTGAACAAATTTGATCTTCACCAACCCTACATCAGACTGAGATCTGATCTCCAAAATTGTGGTGATATCTCAGAAAATTAGGAAACAACTTTCTTCAAGACCCAGTAATACCACTTTTGGGTATATATCCAAAGGATGCTCAATCATGCCACAAGGACGTGTGCTCAACTATGTTCCATAGTAGCATTGTTTGTCATAGCCAGAACATGGAAACAACCTAAATGTCCCTCAACCAAAGAATGGATAAGGAAAATGTCGTACATTTACACAATGGAGTACTACACAGCAGAAAAAAAGTAATGACATCTTGAATTTTGCAGGAAAATGGATGGAGCTAGAAAACATTATTTTGAGTGAGGTAACCCAAACACAGAAAGACAATTATCCTATTTATTCATTCATAAGTGGTTCTTAAACATAAAGCAAAGAAAACCAGCCTACAAACCACAATCACAGAGAAATTAGACAACAATGAAGACCTTAAGAGAGACGTACATAGAGTTAATCTACATGAGAAGTAGAAAAAGGCAAGAACTCCTGAGTAAATTGGGAGCACGGGGACCTTGGGGGAGGGTTGAAGAGGGGGAAAGGAAGGGGGAGCAAAGAAAAATGTAGAGCTCAATAAAAATCAATAAAAAATGAACAAATTTGTATTTTAATTTACATTATACTTAGGCATACAGAAAAAGTGAAATAATAAGACAGATGGTCCCCATATCCCCACACTACAAGTCATCTGTAGTTAACATTTTATCCTATTGTGTGACACCTTCCAAGGGTGCCCTGACTTCTTTTCCCATCCTGTATCACCACAGCACAATTAATGGAGACACCACGGGAGTGTTCTCCGAACTGTTAGTTTCTCAGAATCCCTTGTCTTTGATGCTCTCACGGCTCTGATGAGCACTGGTCATTTACTTCCGTTGCTCCCCGAGTATTTTACCCTGACTCGGCTGAGGTAGCTCTTGTGATGAGGTTACAGAGGCAGTGCTGTTTCCTTTGTCCAGTCCCACCTATCCACAAGTCCCACCTAGGCTGGCATTTCTATCACTCCTCAGTGACTTTGGTTAGATTCCTCACAGTGAGGCTGCTCTCAATACCCCCTACTTTTCATGCTGTGTCATTTTTTAATAAAGTTGTTACGGACAGCCAGGACCTCAGAAATGAGACTTAGCTCTGTTTCTGTGTGGTGAAGACTCATGAACTGTTTGGGATCCTTCTACACAGGAGATAACTCTGTTTTCTTAGATCAATTGATTTATATATACAATCAATTATGTTCATCATTGCGAGACCATACACATTCTTTTCATACTTTGAGGTACAATCCAAAACTCTTTTGTGTGTTGCTCAAGTGAATCCACTCCAGCTGTTGTGATGTTTTCCCGTTAGCTCTGAGTCCCTTTGATGTACCTACCCCTGTCGTGTGTGTGTGTGTTGGGGTGGGGAGCATGTGTGTCCATTGCACACTGCTGTATTTTCTTGCACTACAAAGAACTCAGGGCACATTTGGAATATTGCCTGCCAAGATGCTAAAATAAGTTGGCCATTTCTCCAAGAAGCCTTGACCCCTTTCATTGCACGGACCCAGAAAACAGGAACCAGTGTGAGGGGTCGTCATTGCTTCTGGACATGTATGGCTTCCCAGCTCCTAGAACTGGAGGAATGAGTTCATCTGGAACAGCATTCACAAATCCTTACACACATGCTGCTCAAGCTCTCTCCATACGTGGTCCATATGTATCAAGCTAAGCATGAATTCATGCTGATTTCTTCATCCCTAATTCAATATCACACAGTCTGTCTAACCCTTTTCTCTCCACATTGGCCTTGTGGTTGGTCATCCCATGGGTATCATCACCTTTACCCAGTGACACTGGCCAGTCAGAATCCATTGCTTATGCCAGGTTTTGCTGCCCATAATCTGACGATGCCCAGCCATTTAGAAAGATTCTCATCAGCATGATTTCACTGGCCCACTTCAGTGGAGCTACTCTGTGTGTCCGAAACTGTTCTGCTACCAAGTTTGCACCCTCACATAGGGATTCCTTGCCTCCAAGGTGGTCATTTGCCTGTGCCAGGCTTTACCTTCCAAGCTGTAAGGAGATAGGTGTGGTATTTGTCCACTGGGGCACTATGCTGAATATGAATGGCACTCACAAGTTTTCCTCCCCCGAAGCATCCCTGAAAACTGGGATAACTAATTATGTGTTATATTTCTTTCTTTTACTAGCACATGTTAATTGAAAGATCACCCAGGCCTTGACATGGCTCGTAAGCTTACCTTTTTACTGATGCATGTTATTCCATTGCTCTTATTGACCAGAAGCCCATTGGTCATTTATGAATTGTTGAAGGACACAACTTTTGCTTCTTCCATATTTGGATAGTTTTTAACTTGTCTAGTGCGCATGCATCCTGGAGGGAGCATCTGTGTGAACGCAAGTCTCCAAATCAGATGCATGACTGTGCAGGTGACCTTGCTATTGGGATTGGAATTCCAATGTTTACCTTTCTGTAACTAATACTACCAAACTCCCTAGAAGCCACAAATGAAAGTTGTCAAGGCTTCCATGCTTTATTTGCATGGGGAACTTTTTTCTGATAGGTGTGTGATTAAGTATACGTATATTAAGTATACGTATATTTGTTCCTCTGTGTGCGTGGAAGTCAGAAGCTGACTGTGGATTTATTCCGTAGTTCTTCCCACTTCCTCTGTTTGAGACAGGATCTCTCATTAAACGTGGAGCTTACCCACTGTCCTGATGGCTGGCCAACACACTCCAAGGATTCCGCTGTCTCCATTCCTGCAGCACTGGGGTTCAAATCCGGTCCCTACATTCTTGGCGTGGGTCAAACTCAGGTCCTCACGATTATATAGCAAATGCTTTACCACCTGAGTCGTTTCATAGCCCCGACTCTACACTTTAAATTAAAGTTCACCAGCTAAAACTTATATTCTGCTTTTCATCTATATACCTTCTCTGGGGAGATTTTGTTCCTATACAATGCTCATTTTCAAGAACTTCAAAAATTCTATCTGCTTGATAGATACAAATACTTCAGCAGTGTCTTATAGTTAGTTTCACCCAGTCTATTTATACAAATGCTTCTACAGAGTGGAAGTTAAAATTAAATTAATGAATTAATTGCAGTACTTGGGGATTGGCATATGGTCTCTCAGAGGTTTGGCAAGCATCCTGCCGCTGATCTAGATAGCCCCTCATTTTTGCCTTTTGTTCTGAGAGTCTAACATGCCAAACCGGCTTTGAACTTGGCATTCTCCCTGGTCTGCCTCTCTGGTAGCTGGGATTAAAGACTTGTGCTACCAGTGCTAACCAGGGTAGAAGTTTCTAATTTCAATGGAATCTAACTTATTTTTTTCTTTTATGGGTAGTTTTTCTCATTTGTGTCTAAGAATTTATGGCCAAGGTCTCAGATGTTCTCATTTTCCCCTCTGGAAGTGTTGTGTAACATAGATGTGCAAGTCTGCATTCTATTTTGGGTTTTCTTGGACCCTGAAATCTGTCTGGGTTCATGCTTTGCATAAAAATATCCAACCACTCCAACATATTGTGGAAAAGGCATTCCTTTCTCTATTGTACTGCCCTCTCAGTATCATTTTACCAAGTCTGTCTGGATGTGCTTCTTAACTCATGCGGGGTCCCATTGGTCTATATCTCTATCCTATGCCCAAAGCAAGGCTGTCTCACACCAAGGCTTTGAAATAAGACTAGATATCAGACATTAGGGTGATTGAGCTACCCAGCTTTTCTCTGTTCCTTCAGTATTGTACTGGCTCTTTTGATTTATTGCATTACATGCAAACTTTGGGTAGAGTTTGTCAATATTTCCAGAACAGCTAACCAGGACTTTATTGGTATTGCATTGAAAATGAATCTGCGAATCAATTGAGTTGGGCAGAATTGATACCCTAGCAATACTGAGTCTTCCTGTATATAGCCACAGGTTTGCTCTCTATTAACGTAGGGATTCTTTGTTTTCTCTCATTATGTATTGCAGGTTTTCACATACCCATTCTTATAGCCTTATACTTGCATATATATTTATTTACACAATACCTTGCTTTTCCTTGCTTTTAATTTCAATTTAAATTCTAGTTTTTCAATAATGGCATACAGAAAATAACTAAATTTATGTACTTTGCAAATTTGCTCTAATTACATGGTTTGGGGTGTGTGTGTGTGTGTGTGTCTGTGTCTGTGTGTTTGTGTGTGTGACTTTTGAAGCATATAGACAACAGCCATGTAAACTGCAAATTAAAACAGTTTCTTGTCATCTATAGACTCACTAACTGCACAATATAAAAAAATGCACTGGTCATGCCTTTAGTAAAATGAACTATAATGTTGTAAGTCATGATCTTGACATTATTTTGGGTGAGATAGATACAAGGGACTTTCAGAGGTAGTACCTGATGAGAAGTTCTTGGGCTATTGGAGCTATGACTTGAAAAGGTTTGGGACACCTCATGTGTTCTTCTCTGTCTCTCTGTCTCTCTCTATTTCTCTGTCTCTCTCTATTTCTCTGTCTCTATCTCTGTCACTGTGTGTGTCTCTGTCTTTCTGTCTCTGTCTCTGTCTCTGTGTGTGTCTCTCTCTGTCTCTCTGTCTCTGTCTCTCTATCTCTGTGTGTGTCTCTGTCTCTCTGTCTCTGTGTGTGTCTCTGTCTCTGTCTGTCTCTCTGTCTCTGTCTCTCTGTCTTTGTCTCTGTGTGTCTCTGTCTCTCTGTTTCTCTGTCTCTGTCTCTCTATCTCTGTCTCTCTGTGTCTGTCTCTCTGTGTCTGTCTCTCTCTCTCTCTCCCCCTCCCTCCTCAGACTTCACTATTGGCAGTGACATATACCCCCCACCATACTGCACTGACTACCAGAAGTTTCCCAGTTGTGCCTTTGAATCTCCAAAATCATAGCTCAAATCAATCTTTACTTTTCAGGTCTCCCATGTAAAGCCTTTCCTTACAGTGTGAGGAAACTGACCAGTGCACAGCAGCTCTTTCCCCTGATCCTTACGTTGGAGAGCATCATCTACCCATCATATGCAGGAAGCTAGGCATTTAAGTTCATGTGTATGGTCAAAGAGAAAAGGCATTCTTCTAATTATAATTTGCTGAGAGGTTTTATTTTAAATGGATAATGAACTTACCACATGTTCCCCCCCCCACACACATCAATGTACATGTTTTTAAATTATTGGTTTTAGAAATTGTATTAATCATTTTTATTTATGTCAATCCAGCATACCTGAAATAAATCTTACATATTTAAGCCATGCTGTCTTCCTTATACATTTAAGGGTTTTGCTTGTTAACCTTCATTGGCAATTCCACCCACAGCTTTGTTCATGAGAGACACGGGTCCATGATTTGCCTTTTTTATGAAGTTGGATGAAGTTTCTCTCATAGACTTAAAGGAAAAGTCTGTCTCGACGTCATAGAAAAGAATGGGGAGCCGGGCGGTGGTGGCGCACGCCTTTAATCCCAGCACTTGGGAGGCAGAGGCAGGCGGATCTCTGTGAGTTTGAGACCAGCCTGGTCTACAAGAGCTAGGTCCAGGACAGGCTCTAAAAGCTGTAGAGAAACCCTGTCTCGAAACCCCCCCCCCAAAAAAAAGAATGGGGAAGTTATTTTTTGTTAGTGTTTAGGTCCTGCAGCTCTCCAGGAATTATGCCTCCACTTCTGCATTATCAAATTTCTGAGTTCCTGTTCCTCAATTGTTTTATTTATTTACTAATTTTCTACAGTGCTGAAGATGGAATAAAAGACGTTGAGAATTGTCTGCAAAGACTCTGCTGATGAGCTCGCCTTCAGTCCTGTTTTACTTTTTGTTTTGAAACAGTTCTTTCTAAGTTTTGCATGCTGGTATTGAGCTCACTCCGTACCTGAAGCAGATCTTACATTCTTTCTAAGTTTTGCATGCTGGTGTTAAGCTCACTCCGTACCTGACGCAGATCTTACATTCTTTCTAAGTTTTGCATGCTGGTGTTAAGCTCACTCCGTACCTGAAGCAGATCTTACCTTTGGGATCTTGCACTTTAGGCTCCTGAGGAGCTGGGGTTCAAGTCTGTGCCACTGGGTCCAGCATCTTCATCTGTCTTGACCTATGGTGACCGACCTCACTTACATATCTGCAGTCATAGGTTCATACTTCTCTATTTCTCATGGCTCCAACTGCTGCAATTATTCATGTTACTGATTATCTCAGGAAAGCCTTAGGTTTTTCTTGACAGTCTCTCTTGTTTTCAGTTTGATTGGTTTCTGCATTGACTGCTTTGATTTCCACCATTCTTCCTTCTTGATTTACATCTCTGTTTCTCTGGTTGCTTAGGTGAAATAAAGGGTTGCTTCTTTGGACATTTCTTAGTTTGTGCCACCAACTTCTAAAACCGGTTCTGCTCCTGTGACATACTACTTATTTGTATTTTTACATTGATTTAGTTAAAATAAAATTTTCCTAAGACTTTATTTGAATCAGAAATTATTTACTTAATGTGTTTATTTTTTGTTAAGTATTTCAAACAATGTATTTTGATCAAGCTTTTCTGTTTATCAACTACTCCCAGATCCTTTCCACATTGCTACCTACCAAAATTTACTATCTACCTGTCTGTCTGTCTGTCCGTCTGTCTGTCTGTCTGTCTATGTGTTTATCATTTATCTATTTATCATCTATCTGTCTGTCTGTCTGTCTATCTATGTGTTTATCATTTATCTATTCATCATCTATCTGTCTGTCTATCTATGCTCTCCCATCAAGGCATATCTTTCATTACTCTCCCTCTCCATCCTGTCCCCAACCTGCACAACCCAATCCAGAAGTCAGATCAGGACCTGTGCCTAACACTTAAAATGGCTTTCAGTAACCTATTCCTCGTATTGGGTTGCCTCGCCCAGTCTTAATAAAAAGGGAGTAGATTAATTCTACCTTAACTTGATATGCTAGCTTTGTTGACACCCATGGGAGGCCTCCTACTTTCTGTACAGAAATAGCAGAGGAAGGGAGACTGGGGGGAGGAAATGGGAGGAGATGAGGGAGGGGAACTGTGGTTGGGATGTAAAATAAATGAAAAAAATTAATAAAATTTAAAAAACTTTAAAAAATAAATAAAGGAAAAGAAACAAAGAATAAAAGTGCATGGAAACAAAACAACAACATCAACAACAACAACAAAACATCCCTGTAACTCACTTTTCATTGCATTGCTACTCCTTTGCATGTGTTTCCAAATTTCTGAAAAAAATAGAAATACCTATCCATTTTACTGCCGTTTCATTCCAAATGATTCCATTGTGTGTGAGAATGATCTCTGTAGGCTGCATCTCCTTTAGGTGGTGTAGGGTGAGCTTTATGGACAGCAGGTAGTTTCCTGTGGTCCCTCTTAGTATGGTCTTGATGAACAGGGCAATCCTCACAAGTCAATTAGAGCAAGTGAATTAGTAGGGTAGTTTAGATTCTACTCCCCACTCGCCCCCATTAATAACTTTCTGAGAGAGGGCTGTGGAGGTTTTAGGTGTCATTATTACAACATCTGTGTTTGCCATTCTGGTCTAGGAATCATTGCTTCCTACACTTTAATAATCTGACTTTGGGTGTGAAGATCATAGACGCTGTTCTTTCTTGGAGAAGGAACCACCTCATCGCTGAGGAACATGTCCCTGCTCCTCTCTAAATTCCCATGCTCTGAGGTTTCTGCCTAAAATTATCACAGTTGCTTCAGCTTCTTTCAACTACTGTTAAAAGTCGTGTCTCTTTCTGTTTCTGGTTTTAATTTCTGTATCATTTAATTTTATCACTTTACCTTTATAATTTACTAGAGTGAGGTTGGGCTTGAGGTAAGGTCTCATTCTGTGTCCCAGTCTGGCCTCAAACTCAGAGCCTCTGGCTCCTGACACGTGGAATTTCTTTGTGTGCTGCCATCCCTGACTTTTGTGCATCACATGTAAAGAGTATTCAGTGTGATGAACACAGGCAGATTTCCAGGGGCTGAGGAGACGGCTTCGTCAGAAAGCTTTCAAGCTTGAAGACCTGAGCATCTATGAAAAAGTCAGCCATGATGCTACATACCAGTCATCCAAGCAACTGGGGGCGCAGAAGCAGATAGATCCCTGGGTGTTATCCATTGGTCACAAGGCCACTCTTCTGCATTTGGCAGAGGCTCAGAGGCAGGTGAGGACTAAAAATCTCCATGTTGGAAAGAAAGGGGCCAGGTGATGTCGGGGAAAGCTGTGTGCTCAGGGAAGACAGAACATGCACCCGTGCCCTGTGAGATTAGGTAGGTAGTGTTGGCTCGGTTCTGTAGCTGATTCCGAGCTGTGGTTGGGTTTCCTGCATTTGCCCCGCTGCTCGAGACTGGCTGCAGCTGAGGATGTAATAACCAGAGCTCTGCAGTCATCTGTGGGTATTCACGTGTGCCACCATGGGAGGTGCATGCTACTTGCAGAGCTCTGGTGTTCTGGGCAGTTTGTTGTCTCCCGTGGGAAGGCAACATGGGAAACATGGAACACACAGTTGTAGCTCAGAGACAGTGGGTCTCCAGAAAGACCAGCTTCAGGGTCAGGAAGCACACTTTGCTTCTGCTGGGGTTGCTAGTCACCTTGACTGACAATTTTTCCATCGCAAGAGCAAATAAAAATTGCTAGTGACCTTGACCAGAGGTCGACAATCAAAGTAACAAAAACTCTACCTTCATCCCTGGTCTTCAGTCTACGGCTTCCCTCTGGTCTGGGGACTCTCGGGAAAGAAGGTAGTTCTTTACTCGTGATGGAAGTGACATTGTGGTCCCATTATTGAGAGGCTATGGAGAATACACTGCCTCCCTCGACTGATGCTAGTGTTTCACAGAGGCAGATTGTACCTTTTAAGTACCCACTGGGGCAGAAAAGCCTCATGTCAAGGGAAAGTTTGCTGTCTCTATTAATTCTGCTGCTAATCAGCTGTGGAATGGCATATGCTGTTAACCCAAGTGCCCCTGTAATGGCTTCATAAGCTATGTAATCTCCAAAGAAAGGAGTAGCGCAGACACTTCTACATAAATCACACTCAAACATGTCTGTCTTTTCATGTTAACTGAAACCCATAGGCACTACACGCAAACTGGTCCCCGTTACAGGCACGCAGTCTAACAGGTGTATTTAAAAGCCAGTTTTCTTTGTTGTGTCTAACTCACAGGCATGGAAGAGAAAGAATTTTAAGATGTGTAGCCATTGTACAGATGCAGAGAGAGGAGGCAGAGGAAGAGGAGGATTCAGAGGCCAACGTGGCTGGCTCTACAGGATGACTGGGTGCTGGACCACAGAGCCATCAGCTCTAGAAAGTCCAGTCGGGGTACACATTTTCCTGAGGCAATTTAGGCATCACTCATGAGATTTTCAAGGACAGTGGGACAGGGAAGATATGTGGAGGGTTTCCAGAGATATCCTCACAGGGCAACAAGAGAACAAATACCTTCTTTCCGTCTTGAATGCAAAGAGTTCTCTTGGAAATAGAGAGAATCGTGGAATGGAAAGTTCACCATGTGAGCGTTCCCATCCTGTCCCTGCTGTCAGGGACTGCGTGAGAGTGAACCCTACTAGCAGCTGGCTCTGGTACCCTGGCGGAGCCTGCATCAATGGCTGCACACCCCTAGGAGCTGTGCATTTCCTCTGTCTGAACATAAATATGATTATTCAGGGGAGTGAGGGGAACTTGGCTACAGAATGGCTTGAGAGCTCTTAGTAGGCAGAGAGCAGAGGCTTCTGGCGAAACAGATGTCGTTGAGGAGAAGCACAGAATCCAGTCACCATGTTACTGTCCTTAGCAGAATCACCCACCCTACCTGAAGTCCTCAGTGGAACCGAGAAGCAAGCTCTAGGTTCTGGTGAGGAACTTTACCTGGATAATGCTGGGAGCTTGCTGCTTAAACGTAGCTTGCAGAAGAGCTCTCCTGTGTGCAGTGCCCAGCTGCTCTGAAAGGGGCAGGGGTTGCCTGGAACCCCCGGGGACCTTCTTCATCTGACCCTGATGGAGGCTACAAGGACCCCTCAGTGAGAGCTGTACAGGACCACAGGACTTCATTCAGATGCACCAAGAATATGCCAGTATAAAAGATACGTCTAAGCCTTCTCAGGTCTGATGAACTCTGCTACTGATGAAAAATAAACATTTTGTTCTGCTTAGTTTTTATTTTCTACTTGGAATAACCTGGAGTCAACTGGGAATAGCAAAGCTCAAAAAGTGGATTGGCCATTAGCCATGTCTGTGAGAGATTATCCTATATGGAAGCCTCCAACCTATTGTGGGTGACACCATCCCTTAGGTTGTGGGACTAGGCTGTCTCAGAATGTATGCTGAGTAAGCCAGGGAGTGAGCTGGTAAGCAGGTTCCTCGGTGGTTTCTATTTCAGTTCTTGACCCAACTTTCTTCAGTAATGGACAAAGGTCAAGAAGCATGGGGTTAATTACATTCTTTCTTCAACTAAGTTGCGCTTGGTCATGACATTTCTCACAGCAGCAGAAAACAAACTAAGGTAACGGTTCCCGTTTTTGCATATGGCACGGTTCCATCAGGCTGAAGAATCTAGAAAACTGAACAAAACAATCTTCATGGCAAAGCATTAAATCACGGGGCGTGAATCTGTCCTCTGTGGCTGCAGGATGGCGTGTAGCAGCTGTTACAGGATGCAAGTTATAAAGACTTCTTAATGACTTCTAAACAAGATATATTCATCAGCTCTAGCTAAGTCTCAAATTCACATGACCTGAAGGATTACCTTGTATTAATTTTAAGAAGTACAAAACTGCATTGCTAATATTATTGCCGATAAAAGATTTCTAACAAATATATACATATATCTTAATATTTATAGTGCTTATCTTTTTAAATTTTTAATACTGTCTTAAAATATTTAAAGTGCTTAGTTTTTATATTTTATTTTTAAAATCATGTGTATGTGTGTGGCGTGTGCGAGAGAGAGCGAGAGAGAGAGAGAGAGAGAGAGAGAGAGAGAGAGAGAGAGAGAGAGAGAGACTGTCACATGAAGGAGAGACCCAGAGATATCTGTTGTCCTGGAGCTCGAGGTATACCTATACCCAGCATTCACCCAGCCAGGGGTGCATGCTGGGAACTTAATCCTGGTCATCTGGAAGATCAATATATATTTTTACCCGCTGACCCATTTTCCACCCTTTATTTATTATTTATTTTGTGTTTATGTCCGTGTGTTTGAACAGGTCACTCATTGTCCTTGGGTTTACCAACTAGGCTATTCTGGCTGGTCAGCAAGCTACAGGGTTCCTCCCTTCTCTACTTACCCAGAGCTTTATAGACTGTGCTTAGGGATGGAACTCAGGTCTTCCTGCCTATACAGTGTCCATTTTTACCACTGAGCCATTTCCTCAGCAATGGTGTTTATATTAATTAAAGATGGCAGGATCGAGGCTCTGTATGCCTCTGGTCCTATGCTGTCAAATAGCAGGTGTGAATTGCTTTCCAGCTGGGCTTTGTGCAACTCTTGGGCCTAACTGGGCACCTCAGTTGCAGTGTTTGCTGTCAGCTTTACGGAGCACCAAACCCCACCTCCCTGACCTTCATATTTGACTTTGATTTGACATCATCCATTTAAATAGGAAAGCAGTAAGCTGTGTGCAGATAAAGCTGCAAGGGGCAGATGTGTAAAATGGGAAGCCATGTGCGTTTGCCACAGGCATGAGAAAGAGATAAAAGAGAGATAAAAAAAAAAGCCTTTTTAAAGACAGAAGATAATGAGGAAAAGAAAGGGGAAAGAAAGGGCTTTGTGTTTTTAAGTGTAAAGGAAAAGTTTCTTCAAGTAAAACACACACACACACACACACACACACACACACACACGTCCCTGCTCTGGAGAATGTCTGGTTTGGTGTTTCCAGGTTAATGGAGAGTGCAGACGTGCAGGCTCCTGGCATTTTGAAGTGGGCTGAGACCGAAGAGGTTCACCTCTGGCATCGGGTTCTTTGCGATGAATTTTTGTGTTTAATGGGATGCAGGGTCATTTCCCAAGAGCTATTTAGGGGACCTTTGCAGCTTCAAAATGTGATTCCCCCTCAGAAGTGCCTACAGCTGATTGCTAACCACAATCCCTGCATTCTTCCTGGCTGATCAAGTTATTCGCATGCATTCACGAGCCCTGGAGCTCTTTCTCTCCAGCTGTAAGGACCCCAGACTGGCAGTCATTTTCAGACTGTTTACTCCTTCATTTTCTTCTATTTGCACAACATTCTTAAGAGAATATATATGCTCATATATATATATATATATATACACATACATACAAATAACTATGTGTATATACATGCATGTGTGTGTTTCATTGTATGCACTTAAGTTTAAAAAGGTGAGACTATAATTAAATTGTAAGGATGGCAGCTGGTTGCACACACCAGCTCTGAAATACTCCTAAGTGTCTGGAAATGGCTGCTGGCAAGACCACACATGTTCCAAGGGCAAAAGATAGCAGTTGCAAGTTGACCATTCTGCCATGGACCTCAGAACCAAGTGTGTTTCGCATCTCCTTTAATTGTACACTCTAGGCATATGTCGTGTTTGGAAGCAGGAGAATGCGTCTATCACATTCTGGTACCTGCCATTACTTTTCCTCCATAGCTTCTGCCTGAGCAAGAAGATGGTGGAGAATCATAGAAGGGGAGTCTGCCGTTCCCGGGCCAAGCACACAAGGAGAGGCACATGCCAAAGTCTCAGTAAAACAGGCAATGGTTTCTGTGCTTGGCACAAGGGATAGTCACTGGAATATCGTATATTACCTAGGGTTAGGAGGGATCAAACATGGAGGGACCAAGATGGCAGATCGTTGGAGGAGCTATGGCCAGGCTAGGTGAGAGCAGATTCTCTCATTCTCCCGACCTGTAAAGACAAATGATTTGATCTTGTTTTATCATAAAACTACCAGTTTTGACTAGATGACATAATTTGTGACTGAGCCCTCTACAGATCAAAAAGCCAGAGAATCCACACATTCAAATTTAAAGTGGTATTCATTAGTGTGGAACCAGCCCTGACCTTCTGTTGCTCCCCTGGAGATACTGAGGAGAGAGCATAGACTCATTCTATTCTACTTGTTTTAAAACAAGATCTTTCTGTGTTGATGAGGCTGCTCTCAGCCTTCCTGCCTCAGCGGACCAAGTGCCTGGGTTAGAATCGTATTATATGAAGAGAAGTCCTACTTAATTTAGGACAAGACCGTGACTTTAGCAGAGAAGTCCCACCGAAAGGAGCCCTTCTGAGCTTGTGTTTTACAGGATCGCTACTGTTCCAGTCTTCAGGTAGCATGGTTTTATTTAGAGAGAGATTTACCTGATGAATTACCAAATCTGAGAAAACACATTATTACATGGGTTTCTTTTTGTAGAGTCCTTTGTTTATATGAACCCTTTCCCTTCCAAGTATTCTCTGCAGCTCAAGTTCCACTAGAAATAGTACCTGACTGACAAGGAAACCCTGTAAGTTCTAGATTTTTGCTGCCTCAAATATAATGGTGTGGTTATAGCAAATAACATCTTCTGTGGGAAGCTCTAGAAAAAGAGAAAGAATGTTTCACTTTGACACTATATTCTGTTGGATCCTGAGACCAGTACTGTTTTACAAGTTTATGTTAGAATATCAAGTTGACATAGTTGATTCATTATTCTGTCTGGCAATGGATTTCGAAAAAATTATGATTTCAGTGTTGGAATTACGCAGGTACCTCTGTTTAATGGCCTAGAAAGACACTCCTTGCTCTCCAGGGCACTGCCCACAATTTATATACCAATATCCTGAGCCCCATCTAAGTGTGGCTGTGTTTGGTAGCAGACTCATTAAAGACACAAGTAATTTAAACTGAGTTTTCACAGTAGATACTAATCCAATACGAGAAGAAATTTGGAGGCAGGCATGTCATGAGGGAAGACCCCTGGAAGAATCCGGGAGAACACAACTTCTGAATATCAAAGACATCTGGAAAAACCAGGCTGTCACACCTTGATCTCACACTTGCAAAGCCCAAGCAATGAGAGGATGGTGTTATACTGGCTAAGCCAGTTGGTCTGTAGTATTTTCTCATGGGAATATTAAGGAGCGCATTGCTAGTACATGGGACTTTCACCTTCCCTGGAGTTCCCAGTATAAGTTCCACCTCCCTATGCTTTAATTTAAAGATGCTTTAATAGAACCCTGGATTCAACAGTCTGCTGTGGTAGATGCTTGCCAGCTGAGGATGCCTTGTGAAGATTTTTATTCCTAAGACCAGTCAGTGTTGAAGGCAAGAACTCTAAACTTAAACTGTCTGTTCTGGGAAACATTTTAATGTCACCAAGTCTTGGGTGCTGTCTTAGTTACCTTCTATCAAATGCCTGACTATAGACAACCTAAGGTAAGAATGGTTCTTCCTGGCTCAGTTTAGAGGCACATAGTCAGTCCATCATGGAGGGAGGGGAATGCTTGTCAGTCTGAGAAGAAGTCAGCTGGCCAGTTGCATCACAGCCAAGAAGCAGAGCAGAAATAAGAAGTGAGGACAGGGTACAAACCCTCAAAGCCCCTTCCCAGCAACCCATTCCTTACAAGGCTCAAGTCATATAATCTTCCCACATAACACCACCAGCCAGAGACCAAGCATTCAAACACATGAGTCTATGGGGGACGCTTCACATTGGAATCACAATTGTCCCCTCAGGGAAAGCCAGCCAACATAACACACGGGACTGAGTACCACGAGTTATTTTATATGGCAATTCCCACATCTAGATAATAATATTAAATGCAGTGGGATAAGAGCAAATATTGCAAAAAGTTAATCTACTTAAAGCAGATCTATAAATCTAATTACATTTTCAGCCGCTATGTGTTCACGCGTGAGCAACAGATGTTAGTACCCAGTGATTCAACGGCCCCTTCCAGATGTCTCACCCTGGTTTTCTCCAACCCATGGACTGGGCCATCTAATAGTTCCTGTTCGTACAGCAAGGTTCTATGGGGCACGGTGATGCTTGGGGTGATTTCCATGGGGTAAAATTTTAAAGCAACGTTCTGACCCAAATTAAGAACACTAGTAAGAAAGCTGTAGCTACCCTAGAGGTTGGTCTAGCTAAGGAACTGATGTGTGGAGAGGCCAACACACACCCAGTCACCACTATAAGCATAGAGAACCCTAAGGGATAGACATCTTTCCCTTCCCCTTTTGTCCATTTCCTTGGTAGTGTACTCTGGCAACCACTAGATAATTACAGCATGAACCAGCTGTCCCTGACCCACAGAAACACTGAAGGTTGGGGTGTTGCCTCCTCCCCATTTCCCATTTGTAAAAATATATAATTGTGTCATTTCTTTGTTTTTCATTTTGTATTGGATCAAAATGATCTTATTTGTTTGTATTCTTTTGAAACACACACACACACACACACACACACACATATATATATATATATATATATGCATTAGCTTTTTGTATGCTTTCTCTATTCTGTACCTTCTGAATTCATTCTTCCTAACAAGATTTACTCTCCATATTCTGTGACCCCTGCATCTAATTAATGCTGTCTGTGCCTGCATGCACATACATGGGCAATTACCTATGTGAGCAAGGGCAGCTTGCCAATGACTGCATCACTGAGGAAAGGGACTCCCTGACTCTCCGTAACCAGGAGTTACCTCTTGAGCTCTTCCCACAACTGCTTTGAGCTGTTGAAAGCCGAGCACTGATGTGGTTGCTCTCTGTGTGAAGAGAAGAATTGCCTTGCACCCATTTTCTTAGTCTTCCATGCAACTCGTTCTATCTTCAGAAGACCTAGAGACATTGGCAGAGATCAGGGAAGCATAGACCTTCCTCTTGGTAGGAAGAACTATGTTCCAGATGTTTCTAGAAACTTGACACCCCTCCATGGAAACTATATTCTTCAGCCTGTCCGGGAGCACCCCAGACTGGAACAGAGGAGGTGATGGGCCTGGTGAAAGACACTCCACAGGATAGCACTCTCCCTATATTTAGCCACCTGTTCCACTCTGGACTTGGCCCAAACAAACGTGTGCTCTGACCGCAGGCGTCTGAATGATGGTCTGTCAGCTGGTGGTCATTTTATCTAGGACCCAGGGGTATCTTCCATCTTGTCAGTGACAGGGCAGTGACAGGTCATGTGGGTCGTGCTGAAGAAGGGTATTGCACTGGCAGTGTAAAGAAAGGAACTAAATAAATATGAAATTAAAGTTTGGAGAAGCTTGCGTTCCCAGAGTGCTCAGCTGGGTGTACTGTAGACCACTTAACAAGGCTCTCAACTAAAGCTTTGTGAAGCTACAGGGATGGAGGCAGCAAAAACAAGAAAGAAGTAAGGGGAACCAGGTCTCAGGGGAAAAACAGAGGAAAATATGGAGGGAACCAAGGAGACAAGTAGCCCTCAGTGTATTAGGCAAAGAAGAGGGAGAGGAGAAGGGAGGGGGAGAAAGACATACACACAACACAAACACACACACACACACACAGAGAGAGAGGGAGAGGGAGAGAGGGGAGAAAAGAGAGAGAACAGAGAGAGGAAAGAGAGAGAGAACAGAGAGAGGGGAGAGAGAGAGAGAGAACAGAGAGAGAGAGAGAGAGAGAGAGAGAGAGAGAGAGAGAGAGAGAGAGAGAGAGAGAGAGAGAGAGAGAGAAGCAGGCTCAGGGGAGCAGGCCCAGGACCAACTGCTCCTCTGCGAGGGGCTGGTATGTTTCCTGAGTGTAATCAGTTTCATCTCTAATGCGCATGGTGTCTTTAAAGGATCTAAAAGGACCCTCAGATCAAATGGTACAGGAAGCATGAAACGCTTCGTTCCCACATTTCCTTTGCTGTATTTGCTACCGTAGATATCCAAACATAAACAAATACAGGTAAAGAAAAGGAAGAGATGAGGAATAGTAACAAAAGATGAGCAGGAAATGAGCTCCATCGTTACAGTCTGCATTGGAATTGGAATTCTGGTCTCCTACACTGTCACCAGAAGGGCCCACTGAACTTGGCTTACAGCATCCCATGGTCACTGTGGCCCGCTTCTCTACTTTTTCCAAGTCTCTTCCACTAACCAGCTTCAAAGCCTTAAGGATAAGTGAGACGTAGTCATCACAATAATCCTGCTCTTGCTTCAGTTTTCTTCATTAGTTATAGTTCTGTCGTTGTGACCCTAACGCTTGGCAGTAGCAACCCAGGTACTGAATAAATCTTTAGGTGTGTGGGTTCAGCAAGCACCCGTTCATCGCAGCATGGAGGGGATGGGAGATTAACTCAGATCATGGTGATGAGAGCGTGTGGCAGACACTCTTGGCATCACAGGTGTCCAGGATGAAAGAGAGGAAGAACAAAGAGGCAGAGTATAAATCGGATCCATGTTGGCTTCCTTTGGCCACCTAGACCCCACTTCCTATGTTTGGAGAGCTCGCAAATTGGTGCGACCATCCAGGGACCATGGTAGGCACACATTCTAGATTCAACCATGAGTCTGAAGCCACAGCTTCCTCCTGGTCCTCCTCCTTTTGTTTCTGTCCTCTTCCTTCTCTTCCTTCTTCTTATTGTCTACCTCCTCTTCTACCCCTTTCTTCCCCTTTTTATTTAATTTCTGATTTTTTTTCACATTAGGTGTTGCTCTTTTTTTTTTTAATCAGACAGCAGGTGTTGGCTTTTGCTAACAAAACCCAGCATCTCATGTTCTATCTGTATGTCCAAATAAGAAACATTCTTATGTATATTTTATATTATAGTATGCAATAAAACTCATTCCTGAATAAACATGTACATTATTAAATTGATATTAAATAGCCAGAACCCCACAGTGGAAAATTTGTCCTTACCAAAACCTAACAACCGTTAAACCCAACCACACACCATTTAAATATCAGGTGATCCATGGATAACCTGTCCCAAATAAATGTCACACCACTGATTTCATTCATAAAATCAGTTGTTTGGGTGGAGTGAATAATAAAAATATGTCTATTCACTAGCCAAGTGGTTCTGGCTAACTTTTTTATCTAAGTGCACTCATGATGCTCAAAAGTGATCATAGAAGGGGAGAGGTGAGGAAGGAGAGCGGGAAAAATGTATAGCTCAGTAAAAACAATTTAAACATGTACCAAAGAATGCCAAGAAATTTATGTTTATATGATTTTAACCCTTTCTTACTTATCATGCTCTTAGTTACCATCTAAAGCAATGGTAAACATGCAAGCCAGTGTGTAAAGATGAAATTATGGGACGTTAACACATGCAGCCTAGTTTTATGTTAATAGCTATGTCTTCCCACTGACTCCCTAAGTCACAAAGCATCAGAGAAGATTGGCATAATTGTACATCCTTTGAGCCTTTTTCTCTCTTCTTTAGTTTTGAGATTATAATGTAATTGCAATATTCCTCCCTTCCCCTCCTCTGTACCCTTCCATGTAACACTCCTCTCCCTCCAATTTCATGACCTCTTTTTTCATTAATTGTTATTTCTTCTCTATATGCATAAGTATACATCCATATAATATTACTGGAACACATGTTTTCAGGCCTGACCATTTGTTACTGGAGAACCATTTGGTATGCACTTAATGACAACATTACGAACACGCCAAAGTGGGCAGGATAAAGCCTCAACCCTACACAAGGAACTCTAAACAAGGAGATCTGGGGCAGGAAGGCTGGGCTTTTTGAGGGTTCTTGGTACATGACTTAATAGAAGGTACTCTTATTTGCCAGCAGATGCCAGACCCTCCGTGGACCTGGTGAGTGCTTGGGAATACACGCATGAGATTTCCAAGGTGGTGAAGATCTTCCCATGACGATGGGCTTCAATTCGGGAACAGGTGAAGCACATCTGCGGAGCTCCAGTTGAGGCCGACACAATGGTGACCAAAAAATACTCAAGATCATGGTCATGGAGAAAACTTGAGATTTACGTAAAAGCTGACTCTTACAGACATGGCCAGAGAGCAGCTGTGCTCTCAGCCTTCAAAAGGGGGAAATGATGTGTAGCAATTAGTGTTCTATGCGTGCTCCTCAATATCCACATATTGATCTTTTAACTTTTTGTTTCAGATTATTTATTCTTTTAATTTTTTATGTGTGTATATAGTCTATCTTGACTATAACCACCCCTGACTGTTACTTTCACTAGGACCACCTCATCTCATCTCCCTCTTAATTTCACATCTCTCTTTTATAATTATTTTATTTTTTAACAACTTGAATCCAGTTAGTCATGCCCACACGCACACAGGCATTGGTTCATCCATGATAAGCTTGTTGTCGCCACTGTGAAGAGGTGGGGCCTCAAGGAGGCCATGTGTCGGGAGACATTTAGAAACACACTCTGTAAGACAGACCCTGAGTAAACGTTGATCATGCTGTGGCTTGGTCTTCCCATCTCATGAGAACTGAATGCCTGGTTTCTGCAAATCGCCCCACCTCTGTGATTTGTGCAAGCAGTTTGAGCAATTACGACAGTGGACAAGCCCAGGTGACAGTTAAATCCGTGCAAGTGCCTGAAGAATCGTTTGGAATTCAAGTCCCAGGCAGCAAGCCCTGTCCAGTGCATCACCTTCCAAACCTGTCTGCTTTTGTGATTTTTCACAGATGACTTTAACTCCCAGATTGTTGCTTCCCCTGGGGAGATACCTGAAGTAAGTTACTCCTGCTGCAGCAGAGAGTTTGCAGAATCCCAACACCCAACCTGAACCTGAATCCCAGGACTTGGTGGATGGCAGTCAGCATTTCTATCTAACCTGCAGACGAAACTGAAACACCGTGAGGGGTCACCAGCCAGGCATGCGTTTTCAGCAACACAGCTGGAGAAGGGGGCCACAGCTGCTGCAGTTAACAAACCACTACAGTCTTTGTGTACAGGCGGAGAACAGGTGTCATGTACTTTGGTGTCCCTCGGAACTGTGGGTCATGACTGGAAGGGAGATGGGCAGACATCATTCCTTGTCACAACTGTATCCCTGACGAACAGGTCCACGGTTGCAGCCTGATCACAAACTCTACAGACAGAATTCTCCTTTCCAGGGTGCTGGGAGTCTGTTTTACGGCACAGGGTGTCTGTTTTAACATTGAGTTGCGTTATGGGTAATGAATCTGACAGGTATTTACAAACAAATGCCAGGGTCATTCTGCAGTTGTTCACAATGATGAAATGTCAGTCTTTGGTGGGGGGAATACTTCTTTCAAAGCCATCTTTTGATGACTCGGGGTATGGATGTTTAATTTTGTGTGCCTTGACGACACATCCCGGTAGCTCCCTAAGCCACCTCGCATCCCCGGTTTTCTCAGTTTCTCTAGTTCTGACCTCACCTGGGTATCTGTTGACTGTGGTTGCATGGGTATTCCCTGCCTTCCTTCTCCCCTCAGGGAGTTGGCCACAGGAGAAGTAAAGCCTTGCCTTTGGAAATGAAAAGCAGCAGGTGGTGCTCGTGACTGTCCCAGGCCTGAGCCATTTAGGTAGAGTCATACTCAAGAAGAGTTAAACATGGCTGTAGGAAGCAGTCAGCAATTTCAATATGTTGTCAACTTCTGATAGCAAAGTATTCTGTCTA
Source organism: Arvicola amphibius (assembly GCF_903992535.2). Taxonomy (NCBI): domain Eukaryota; kingdom Metazoa; phylum Chordata; class Mammalia; order Rodentia; family Cricetidae; genus Arvicola; species Arvicola amphibius. The sequence continues at coordinate 2,400,444 of NC_052049.1, read as the reverse complement.
CCCTCAGAAGCCATTTAACTATCAATCCAGAGTCTGGTCTTACTTTCTGGAACAGATGTACCTATGACCAGGGCTGGAGTTCTTGCATCAGCACAGAAATCAACACAATGGCCTGTTAACAGTGTTAACAGTTGTTAAGGGCATGCCATGCTTGCAGAGGACCTGAGTTCCTAGCACCAGGTCAGGTTTTTCACAGATGTCTGGAACTCTAGTTCCAGGGGACATGACACCTTCTTATGGGCCCTGCAGGCGCCTGCACTCACATGCAAATACCCACAGACAAACAAATACACATATGCATAAATAAAAGTTAAAAAGTAAACAAAAATAAAAACTGCTTGGGGTGAGATAACGTTGTAGATAAAGGTGATTACTGCCAACTCTGACTACCTGGGTGTGATGTCCACCCCGCCTCCACACACAAACACAAACATACATACACAAACACAACCATACATATACACGCAAACACATATATACATACACACATATACATACACACATACAAACACATACACACACAAACACACACAAGCATACATACAGACACACATACACACAAACGCATACAGGCACACAAATACACATACATTCAAACACACACATACAGATATAAACACACACACACAGACACACACAATGGGTGAGTAAATTCAACTTTCCTTAAAGTCAGAGCAGTGAAATCCTTGCTTAGAGCACCTGGCCCAGCAACATCTCTGCTCCTCTGTGGACCTTTAGCCTCGTCTTTCATCCCTTAACTCCTAGATAGTAAGATCAGAATCTTTTACAGTTATTAAAATAAGCTCTGAGCCCCAGGATGGTCCCAACACATCTTCTTGGGATCCTACAAAAAAGGGGAAACTGGAGACAGACGGAAATGAGCTGTGTAGAAAGTAAAGAAGCACATTGGCATAGTCCAGTGAAAAATAGCTTTTCTTTCAGTGCTGTGATAAACTGTGTCCCTGAAGACTATGGATGAAAAGTGGCCTCTGAAAGGCCACTCCATGTCACCTGGTAAGCACTTTTTTTATTGGGGGGGGCATGAGGGTGCAGACACACGAGGGCTTCCCCCTCCTGTGTTGGTGCCAATTGTCTTCTATCTACAGACCCTATATCTTATAATTTAATAAGTGCCACTGGAGTGAGCTGCCTCTGTGTTGATCCTGATATTAATAAACTTTGATCCAAAGCTAAAATTCTGAGAAGATGGAGAGGAATGCCGTCTCTTTTGTCCCCTCTTAATGCTGGATGTAAATTGACCTCCTGTGCACTTGAGGATAAAGCGAGGGGCTCAATTTAGATTTGTGCACATTGAAAGTTCTTAAAGACCCAAGTTCTATTCAAATGTGAGGTTTTCACTGCGCACACAGCCTTAATCAAAGGGAGAGATGCATAGAGTGGTTTAAATTTAATCCAAATCTCAGCGAATTTCATGAATCTGCCTACTCAAGCTTCACGCCAGTGGGCTCATAAATGCTCTTTCTGCTTCGTGCACGGTGGCGGGAGGCCATCTGTGCTCTGGGAACGACAGAAACTGCACAAGCAGGGCTTCCTTCTGCTGTTATGGGCTATGAAAGTATCTGAAAGACAAAATCCATTTATTAATTGATTAGATTACCAAAGTGTGACTTTTCTCCAAATAGGCCCTAGTCGTTACTAGAGTGATCCACACAGGACTAGAAATACAATCTGTGAAACAGTATCTGTTCAAGAACAATGGAGTGTGTGTGTCTCTGTGTGTGTGTTTTTGTGTCTCTGTGTGTTTCTGTGTGTATGTGTGGTGCCTGTGTGTGAGTGTGTGTCTGTGTGTGTGTTTGTGTGTTTGTGTGTTTGTTTGTCTGTGTGTGTCTGTGTGTGTGTAGTGCCTGTGTGTGAGTGTGTATCTGTGTGTGTATGTGATACGTGTGTGTGTGTGTGTGTGTGTGTGTGTGTGTGTGTGTGTGTGTGTGTGTGGTGCCTGTGTGTGCATGTATGTGGATGTGCTTATGTAATGGTTAATTGTTGTAGGGCTATGGGCTTGAGATGAGAAGGAAAGAGAAGAAATGACATATTTATTGAATGACTTTCGATTGTTATTTCACCCTAGAGTGGGATGTTTCATCTCACACAGGTAAAAAGAATTCTGAAATTTATCAAAGTTAAAATGCATTAAAAACAAACCACATAATGTTTGCAAGTTCTGAGGTTCATTATTAGATTATATATGCTGCTATATTTTCTTCTAGTGCAATATTTTTAAGTCAAAAAGAAAAAAGAGCTATTCAGAAATTATCTTTTTTTAAAAAAAATTGAGTATCCATTAATTCTTAAAGGTCAAACACTTGGGAATCAGGGAATATGCATTTTCAGGAATAAACCAACTTTTAAGGGAAGACATCCAAAATGACTGTGTAAAGACAGAAAGACCAAGGCTGCCTTTCCACATATCCCCCATCCCATAGCACCTGTGAAATGTCACTAACTCCCCAGCTGCCTGTCTTTAGACGGAGTCTTCTGCCACCACCCCCTGCTAAACTCAGCCTTTCTCCTCTGCACCTTGGTACTACGGTCCAAGAAATGAAGGGTAGAAAAAATAAAATCTGTTCTACCAAAAGGAGCATCCTCTGCCTTTGGTGGAACTTCATCTTTAGTCATTTCTGTTAAGGCACGATCACCATGAAGCCCATTGCTCCCATCTTGCTGTTCTGAATTTTGACGAGTGTTTGCAATGAAGTTCTCACCACCACATTCAAGACGGACTGCCTCCATCAAACAGAAATGGTCCCCCGTGCCTCTTCTGTCAGCTCTGCCCTCCATGCCGGCTTCTGACAACCACTGCTGTGATTCTTGCACCCTCTGTGCCAATGTCAAGTCCCTGACAAGTCCTCTCAGTGAAATTACACACTTGCTATTCCAAGACTGTATTGAGGGTTGCTCTCTCTGTTGTAGTTCATTTGACACTGTGCCTTTGGGATCACCCATGTTGTGTGTCAGTGTGGATGACTGGAGCCTTGGTGAGGGTCGCACATTGTGTGAGTCCTGGGTGCCCAAGTACCCTTACCCAGTCACCTTTTGATGAGCCCTTGGGTAGATGCCAGATGCTGGCTGCTATGAATCATGCTGTATCATTTGTATTTGCATCAACATATGTTTTACAGCTCCTGGGTGGATACACAAGGGCTACATGACTGGGTCACACTCTTGTTTCATGGTCAGGAACCCACCAGACCCTTCTGGATGAGCCCTTAGTGTCAGCAAGGCTGACCCGGGCATCACTGATTCTCGGCATTGCTGTTTCTGTCTCCTTTTCAAATGCTGTGCTCGTCACTTTGTGGCTGTAGCTCCATACAGTCTACCTGCTTCTGTCAGTTGCTAGAGATTTGGCCCATCTTTTCATGGCCTTATGGCTGTTGTTGTAACTTTCTGGCAAGCTATCAGTTTGGTTTATTTTACTGATTTTTCAAGAGTCTTAGATTGATGATAAAATTAAGTAGAAAATTCCAGTCTCCCACATTGGCTCTTACGCTGGCAACATTCCCACAGACTTGGCACTTGTGGGAATCCAGCACTGGGGAAGACCTGCTGAGGTTCTTGTTTGGCCACCTGTTGCCATTTGATATATAAAATATCCTCCCAAAGGCTCACCTCTTCAACATTTGATCCTCAGTTAGTGGTTTTGTGGGATGTTGTGCAACTTTTCAGCTGAGACCTACTGACAGAGAAGGACCTAGCACTGAAGAGGCAGCATCTATAGGTAATAGTCAGGCCCCAGTTCCTCCCCAAACCTCTCTCTTCTTCCTAGTCCCGGGAGACACAGGAGTCCCAGGACTACACTCTTATATTGTGAGCCTGGTGCTCATCCTTCCTTATGTTGTCTCTTGTTAGGTATTTGATGACAGTAATGAGAAAATTGAAGAGTATAGGGCCCCTTGCCCTGTTTTCTTTAATTTCGATGCTTCCATCTTGTCTTAATATTATTGTTATAATATATATATATGTATATATATATATATATAATCTTATATGTTATTGTCATTAGCCAGAAATTTTCCTTAAGATTTCAAATATACCTTCTAGAATATGGTGTTTCTATTTCATGTCATTAGCATATTTTCTCTCTCTCTCTCTTAAAGCTGATGGCACATGAATCATTATTTCTACAACATCAATCTTTGTGTTGACGCACCACCAACTAGGCATTTTGAAAGAGAAGTAAACCCAAGTTACAGATGTATTTATCCAATTTTGGGGAATTGTTGTATGGGTAACATACCTGGCCATTTTGGTTTATGCTGTGCTTGTTGGGGTTCTCCATGTAGACCCTTTACTCCAGGATTGCCATAGAGTGACGCACATGTCTGCTCTCACAATCTCTGGGACCCAGAGCTTGGGTCCAGGGTCAGCAGATAGCCCTGCACCATCCTGGCCATCGTATATTCTCAGACACCTCAGTCTGTATGGCTCATAGTACAGAGGAGGGGCTGGCCCTGAGCCCGGTGCTGGAAAGGAGGAAGAAGTGGGGGTGAAGTGAACTCTAAGGTAAAACAGCTTTACCTCTCAGAAAGAGAAGACACCAGAAGGAGGCCCAAGGGAGCGTGAGCCCATTACATGGTTATGACTGCAATGGTAGAGATGGCACTAATCCCCTCCCAGAGGGCCAGTTAGCCGTTGGCACAGTCAAAATCTTTATATAGCGCATCATTGGTACTTACGCATGCCGCTTGAGCTGTCATTTAAATAGACAACTAAATGATTCAGAACCACACTCTCCTAGGCTAGCTTCGAGGAGCTGTGTAAATTTGAAATATGCTCCCCATGATTTCACATTATCATCCTTCTAATCTAGTTTTTCCCTAAACCCTAAACCTAATAGGGTTTCTTATAAATAATACTGGTGATGATCTATGGCACGGACACCTCATTTTAACTATTTTGAGTGTCTAGGGCAACGGCCTTGAGACAGCTCTAATGTGCTGCCCACGCCGCCACCATCTATCTCAGCGTCTGCTTCATCCTCCACATCTGAGGCTCTGTACCCACAGAAGCACTGGTGCCTCCTCCCAGCTCTTCCTAGTCCACACCGTCCTACTATGTTTTCCCTCTGAGTTTGACCACTCTACCTGCCCCATAGCCATGGAGCCATCTAGAACGTCTCCTTTTGTGTCTGGCTTGATTAACTTTTCATGGCATCTTCAGAGTGTTAGACATCCATCCTGTGGAATGACTCAGATTGGAAGATGGTGAGGTGTGGCTCAGTGGATACAGTGTTGCCTAGAATGCAGGAAACTTTCCCTAGTATCACATAAAGCAGATACAGTGGTGGACACTTAAAATTCCAACCTTTAGGAGGTTGACCCTTGCTAGCCTGGGCTACATATAAGGTATCTCTGTCTGCCTCTACCAATGAAGACTGATAGAGTATGTTTCTGAGGTGCCTGTTTCTTCACAGTCTAGACCACAGTCTGTTTCCCTTGTGTAGCTACAGTCTGTTTCCCTTGTAAAGCTACTACAAACAATTTCACAATAAACAAAGGCTATGCAAATGGCTGCTTACGTGCCAGCCTCAAAATCTCATATCCAGTGGAGGTGAGATTGCTGGGGAACAAGGGGATTCTAGGTTTACCTTTCTGAAAAGCAGCCATACTATTTTCCCCAGTGACTGCCTGCAGTGTTTGACATTCCCCACCAGCAATCCACAGAAATTCCAACCTCTCTATGTCTTGCCAACACTAGTTACATGTATTTGGCAGTGAGCATCTAATGGTATGACAGGAACTCAGTAAGGACCAAAGATGCTGGATTTCTTTACATGTCCTTCCTCACCCGTGTATCTTCTTCTTCTTTGGATAGTGCTTGCTGTTTTAAAATTGGATTTATGTTTTTAAGCTATTGAGACATAAATAGCAACTTTCCTGTTCATTTCCAAGCCTACAACTCTTCTCTAAGATCTGGAACTGTGACAGGTTCATATTTGAAATGTCTAAGGGACATGGTATCCCCTCTTGCTGCTCTTGCATGGAACTGGGGTGGGATAAAGAAAATGCCCTCGTGTTTGAAGTAATGTTATCAAGTACATGGAAGGTATTCAACTAATTCTAGTCGGACCTGAAGCTGAATCTTTTCTAGATATGATGTGAGAGGACTGCATTTTTGAGAAGGGAAGAAAAAGTAAGTGCAATTATCCGACACAAACTATGTTAGAAGTGCTTGTTATTCTGTAATTTAATAACGAAGTTAGAGGGCAAGATAAGTGAATTTAATAAAACATTGAACAACATGGAGTGTTTGTATATATTAATGGAATAGTTAATGCCTAGAATATTGTGTATGTGGCAAATTGAGATAATTAATTTCATTTCTTGCACGAATCTGCTAGGGCTGCTCTTGGCTAAGGGTGTTGCACAGGCAAGTGCCAGTTCCTCATTGTGGGTGAGGCAACTAACTGGAAATGTATCCTGTTTTGCCAAAGCAAATGGGGTCAGCATACTCCTTTGCCGAGTTTTTCTTCTATTACTTGAAAAATTTGGAAAAGAAAACCTCAACTGAGTGCTATAATTCATCCTTGAGATTATCTCAGAGTTTCACATTTGGAGAGATGGTAGCTCAGAGGCAATGGGGATGTATGTAAGGCTTCCACAATCCCATAGTAACTACAGAAGGCTGGGTGGTGAACAGAATTGTCAACAACTATCATGTGAGTGGTGGGAGAGAATTAGATTTTATCTGTCTGTCTGTCTGTCTGTCTGTCTATGTATGTATGTATGTATGTATGTATGTATGTATGTATGTATGTATCTATCTATCTATCTATCTATCTATCTATCTATGAACTTACTTATTTTAGACAGGATCTCACTGTGTAGCCCTGGCTGTCCTGGAACTCACTATGGAGACCAGACTGGCCCAGAACTCACAGAGATCTACCTGACTCTGCCTCCTGTGCTGGGATCAAAGGTGTGTGCCTCCATGCCTGGCTAGAATGGTTTTGCAAATTTGTTATTTGGGAGTTTATAGATAAAGCATGTATGTATTGGCATGCACATATACTGATAAATGTAATTCAATACACTTTTGATACTATTACTATGAACCAACTGTTAACTGCAAGAATAATAACAAGTATGGAAAAAAGGCAGATTAGCTGTCTTTTCTATGATTCTACCAATATGAACACACAACACACACACACACACACACACTCACACACAGAGACACACCACCATAGATTTGAGGAGAGCATCTGTAGTGTGCTAGTTCATTTAAAACACCACTCTTTCCCACCCCATGGGTCTCAACACAGTGCACAGCACACGGTGTATACAAAAGCACAAGGCATCATATTGGTACACCGGGAAATGGTCTTTGAGTCAACTCTCAGACAAGAACTGGAGGTGTGATCTACCAGTAGATGGCTTATCTAATGCACAAAGCCCTGGATTTGATCTCCAACGCTGCACAAAATGGGTATAGTGGCCCACATTGGTCCCCTCGGTTGTAGGGGACAGGAAACGAAGAAGGATACATTGAAGCTCTACCTTGGCTACATGTCAAGTCCAAGGCCTCTCTGGGATACCTGGCACTCCATCTCAAAAACAAAGCAACCCCTAAAGTATCTGCCATACAACTCTGCTTGCAGCCAGCTTTCCCCATGCCTTCTGCTGTGGACTGACCGCAGTGCCTCTCTGGTCTTTAGGCTCCTCAGCCTTCCCCTTTGGTGTCCAGGGGTTCTGCCTTCATTAGTCCCTGGAAACAAGCAGAGGTCCATGGGATTGGTCTCATGGCTGACTCTGTTCCAGCTTCAGGACAAACCTTGAGTACTGTCTCGGCAGCTATGCTTGTCATTCTGAGCCAACTTGGAAAGAGAATTCCTGCTTCAGCTCATCATGGTGGGACACCCCTGTTTCCCACTGACTTACCAGTGTAGTTTTAATTCCCATTTCAACTTCCCCAGGGTCAGCATGTCTGATATTTTCTACATTTCAAACAAAATTACTTCAAATTTTTAATGCCCCCCAAAATGGTGAATGTCTCTTTCCCGGGGAGAGGGTGATCAGCACACATTACATCATGGTCTCATGATCGTATGTTCTTATGCTGCAGAATCCCACTGTAGGTGAATTTCTAATTAAGATAGTGGCATATATGATAAAGAAGAAGCATTCATATTCATCTTTCTATGTAGGTCTTGGAGATAGCTCAGTCGGTAAGGGATTAGTTGTGCAGGCATGAGGGCATGGCTTGGATCCATAACCGATGTAAATGATGGGCATTGTGCATTCATTTGTAATCTTCACACTGGGAAGAGAGAGAGAGGAGGATTCCAGGGCCTTCCTGCCTGTCTGTCTAGCTGAGCCAGCAAGACCCAGGCTCAAAAGCTTCTGATAAAATTAAGATAGAGAGGAATAGGAAGAGACCCTGACATCAACAGGTGAATGTACAAACATACTTGCACACACATACCACTTCAAGAGACATGATCTTTAACTGCAAATGGATTCTTCAAGGGGAATTAAAACCTGAGTAGGCTGAAGGTGTAAGGCTGGGCACAGGCAGCATGAATGGTGAAATGGGTTCTGAGGTGGGGTTTCAGTGTGGGGTGTCTTGGTTGGTTGACAGAATTGTCATTGAGAACTCACTCTCCACAAACCAAGAACTTTATGCATGTGTCCCCTTAAGCAGAAATGTTCCAGTCCCCAATAGCACCTCTAGTGATGCTCCAAAGCCCGGGTATCAGTGTGGAATATGGGAGCATTATGCTTTTCAGGTAATTTCAACAGAAGTAACAGCCTAACAAAAAAGTGTTCAATGCTGCGTGTAATTAAAAGAATGCCATAAAGGACTGTATTGTGTCTATCAAATATTAAACTCTCAACCCCTACATGCAATATGCTATCAGTAGGTTTCTGAAATAATCAAGGTTAAATGAGATCATGGGGTGGGGCCCTAACTCAAGGGGACCCATGTCCATCATTAATCAGAGAGCACAGCACTCTCCTCCTAACCCTCTGAGCGCACAACTAGAAAGTGGCCATCTAGATCCAGGGAGAGGCCCTCAGCAATATCCCTGCCCTTTCCATATCTTGACCTTGGACGTTTTCCCTTTCAGAACTGCGAGGAGAACAGCGTTGTGTGCTATTTAAGCCGCCGCCGTCTTCGGCATTTTCATTGTGGCAGCCTCAGCTGACTAAGATGGATCCTCCTTAGTTCTTAGAAAGTGCCTGTGCGCATTGAAGGTAATTCTAGAAGAGCTGATGATTCATTTGAATGCCGTTGTCAGGTAACTGAAATGTTCTTCCCCCCTCCTCATAGCCCTGGGTTGCACCTTTTGTATATGCAATGCACTGATGTGTATCTAAACACAATAAAACCCTCAGCCATTAAAGGAAGAAATCACTATACATACGCATTTTAAAGCAGAGCCAATTTTGTATCAGACAGTTTTGTTCCAGACACACATTTATGGTGCGGTCTAATTTCTCTTCCTTCAAAAATAAACGTGCATTTTAATTTGAAACAAAGTTTGGCTTAAATTGTTTTCTTTTCTTTATCTAAGCCGACTGACTGTGGTCCTTTCTGCCACAGTAGAGTTCTTTGCTGTAATATTGCGTTTTACTCGGTAGACCGCCTTCTTTCAAGAGAGCAAAGCTTGATTTAATATTTTCCATTTTTTGCTGCAGACATCCGGAATAGGAAGAACATTTGGTACTGTGATTGCTTTGGGGACAAAATGTCCCTAGTAGGTAATTAGGCAAATGTCCTTAAAGAAAGGTTCTACACAAGATTTGTTTTCATTAGCTCAGATATATAAAAACCAGCTCACCTCAAAGCCATGCCCTAGCATTAGCTCCATCCCAGGGCACAAACACAGCAGAGTAAGGCAGACAAGAGCCCCCCCCCCCCTCCACACGTACACACACAAAACAGAAGTACGCAGGATCTTGGGAGACACTGTTTGTCTGCCTGTTTCTTCAGGAGAGACCTCAAGCGTGGTAGTGTGGCTCTTGCCATCTTGAGAAAGTTTCTACATGCCTCTCTGTATGACCTTGAGTCGTTAACTCTGAGATTCTTTCCCTACGTGTAGAAAATAAGGTCCAGACCCTGTTTTTAGGGTATTAAGAGGCTCAAATGAATTTACAGGCGGGACCTTCTCTGAGTAGAGCATCCTGGGTATCCTACTATAGTCTTAGTAATTACCTCAGTTCTAACTTAGTTTGGTATTCTGATTGCACGCATATGACTTAGAGTGAGGGGTGGGCTTCTGATGATTGTCTGGACCTTTCTGACCTGGTTCCTCTCACATCTTGACCTTTCAGCAGGTTCAGTTCATATTTAAAGAGCAGGTGCTGTGAATGCACTGAGCTATGATGAGATGTTTTTGCAATAGGCCTGCCTGTTATCCAGCTGGACTGATGGCATATAATTCCCACACCACTTTACTTTGGTATTTAAACTGATACATACATTTAGTGATGCCCATGGTAGTTCAGGAAAGTTCCCCTAGGTCTTTATAAGTAAAAATCTTGCAGCCTGAGCTTGGATGATCTAGAACAGAGTTGTTCAGTTCTGGGAGACTGCAGGGTTCAGCAAGGGTAGTGTGAGAGGGTCTACACTGGCCGCACCCTCAGGTCCCACACCTGCCATTCCAAGATCTTTTCCAAGATGCCTATGAGTCCCAGCCACCTCCCATTATGTTATTCATGCAAAAACAATGAGACTGCCAAAATCCTTAAAAGTCACTAATAGATGAGTTTTAAACATAAACAGCGAGCTTCATTATAGAGAAGGAAATGCATGAGAGTAGAACTCAGTTTCCCATCTTTGAGTTCCATCAGGGAGAGGCTTGGCGCACCACATTCTCTTCTGTTACATACCTAAGACATTCTGGTGTGGTGCCTGCCTTTCCAGTCTTCCCAAAATGTCAGGGAGCAGCCTGGCATCTGATTCCTGGTCAGAATGTAGTGAAGATACCCTGATGAGCCCCAGGCTTTAACTATCAACATCTGTCTCCACATCTGCTGAGGGGACCCTAGTCATACACCAGCAGTTGCTGCTTAAGGAATATGGGGCCGTGGGGGCAGGCTCTTGTCTCTCCTCCGAAGGTTGAAACAAGTGAACTCACCTGAGTGACTTGATTCAGCAAGCAGAACAAATGGCTGAGTCTCAGGGGTACCCCTGTGCACAATAAATTCCAGCTTTTGTTGGTTTACTTTTTACAGCACTGCCTGGCATCCTGTCTACCTGAAAACAAAGAAACAACAGTCTCTTCTCCTGGCCCTTCGCCAGGTAGCTGTGTGCACATCTCTCCTTTCCTCAGTAGAAGCTCACATATGAAGTATAGTCTCTGTCCTCTGGAGAGCAGGCTCCGCGAAATCTCCACTGAATCAGGCCCATCAGCTACTTCTTCATCCTCCTCTTCTTTGACCCACGAGAAGTACTTGCCACGAGTATCCCTCCTTACAACTCCTGCCTCGCTCCCTAGTTTAATGACTTTTGGCTCAGACTGCTTCAGTGGGTCTCTTTTCTTTCACTTAGAGCTACCCTTCTTCTGGGTTCCTCTTCTGTATCCACTCTCCCCTAGTGACTTTATCAGCGTTGGTGACTGCCACCTCTGTTCAGGTGCTGTCATTCCCAGATATGTGAGTCTAATTAGTCTGCATTTAATTGGCAGAACCAAGGGGTGATCGCAGAGCACCCACCTCAAACACCTGGAGCTGGAGTTCTGAGGACACTGGGCTCCGACTAAGCCTGCTTTCCCTCCACCTCCTCTCAATTTGCAAGAACTCTACCGTCTTTTCTTGATCCCCCGGCTGCTGATTTGCTGATACCTGGGCCCATACCCTGTCCTTCAGGGAAACCACTTCTCTGCCTTCCTCTGCTGAGGAGGGACATTCCCGCGGTCCTTACAGGTGGCTTACTAAGGAACCGCTGATAGCCTCCCTGTCTCTGCCTTCATATGCTTGAGTCAACCTTCAACTGAACAACTCAAGAACATCGAAGAAGGGGAAGATGGCTTCGACCTTCTGAAGAGCTCCTGTCAGCTAGTTACCATGTTATTGAAGAAAAGACCTGCTCACCTAGCAATGGTACTGCTTGGCCCTCCTGAGGCAGTGGACTTCATGAATGAATCGCAGGCCTTTCTTTCTTGCCTTCTCAAGCCTATGTTCTTAGCAATGATGATTGTGTCCTCTATTCGCAACACCCTGCTCTCAGTTGTCTGGACTGTTGGTGTTCTAGATGCTTCTTACACAGGGTCCTCAAATAAATGATAGGCTTTTGGTAAGATCTCTGGATCACACCCCTCTCTAAGGTTATGTTCCTCCCAGAACCCCAACTTCTCTCTCTCTTTTCCAGTGATTCCTCTACCTACAGTGTTATCCACTGTTAAGTTAAAGCTAATGTTGATCGGCTCCTTCTTCTGGCTTGAAGGCACAGTGAGGCTCAGAAGCATCATCTGGTTATTAATATGTCTGATGCACAACCGATATTATGGTTTAGATAGCGAGTCTTTCCAAAGGCTCCTGTGTTCAAGGCATGCCACAGTAAAATGTTCAGACGTGGGTTTGATGATTGCAGGTGGAGTTTCTGACCTTATTAATAAGATAACCATGGATGTAGTTATTGTATGACGTCATTAGTAAAGAGTAGAAAGGGAAGAGGGGGCTGCTTTGAGGAAGTGGGTCAATGAAGTATGCCAGTGAAGAATATATATTATCCTTGGCATATTGTGCGCTCTCTCTCTCTCTCTCTCTCTCTCTCTCTCTTTCTCTCTCTCTCTCTCTGTCTGTCTTGTTTTCAAGTCAGTTGTTCTGGTTTTTTTCCTTTAGCATATGCCCACTAACAATAAAGCCAATTATTCATTTCAGATGATTCCGTACACTGAGAAATGTTGTCTAGCAAAGCTAATTGTCACAGGGAATATTTGCCACATGGCCCTTTGAAAGTAGCTGTGTTAGGGGTCAGGGGTCAGATCACATCTGCCCCTAATTTTTAATGGATAATACTGCTGATTCTAGAAATAGTGAAAATGTTTTTTTTTTGAACTTTGAAAAGGTTATAGAATTTAAATATATTTGTACCAACTTCCATATATAAATACCAATTGTATATTAATAAATATTCACTATCTACTATATCCACAATTAAAATTCACCTCTCAATTCCAGTATATTAAAACAAACAAAACAATATACCCTGAATAGAATTCCTCCTGTCTGTAACACACATTGTGGTTACATCCTACAACCTCCTCTTTTCAAGCACAAGGTCATAGTTCCTTCACAACAAACATCCAAGTGCCTCAATTCTCCACAGCTCCACAGATAGGAGACACCATGAATGCCTACAACCTCATGGGTGTTCTCTATCTTCTGTCATCTGGAGCATGTGTGCACCAGTGGGGTGCACTGTGGTTGAGGCGAGAAAGGAAGCTGCCAGCTTTGTCACTGGAGGCCCAGCATGGGCAAATCAGTCAGGAGCTGCTGTGGATGCCCTGGTTCCGACGTCCCTATGCGTCCTTCTCCACCAGGGTAGACGCCTCCATTCCGGCGTCCCTATGCTCCTTCTCCACCAGGGCTTAGTGCTCTGAGGCACAGTGCTGTGTTACGCACCAGACACTATGGAGCTGTGTGTTCCACTCCAACTAAAATCAGAGCAGCCAGCTTCTCTGAGGGATCCAGGGGATGGGCCATGGTGCCTGCGGAGAACCCCTGTGCCCCCCAAGACCAGTGCCTCTTACCTCTCCTGGGTCCCGTCTAAACAAAGAGCCAGCCCGGGTGTGCTTTCCTGGCAGTGGGCTTGCACTGTTTATGAAGGCTGGGCAAATTCAATTAGCCTGTGGCCTTGCTCCACACCTTATTAACGTGCTCAGCCATGAGCCACCAAACAGCCCCTGCCAATATCTCATTTCTCGCGCGGCAGATAACATCAGCTGAGGACATTCAACAGTCTCCTTTCTCTGCAGCTCGCTCACATCCTGTCCCAGGCACCAGCATCTTAGTCGCAGTGGCTGGATCTTATTTTCCCACATGAAAACAGGATGGCAGCTGCAGGCCGGTACAGCTGCTGGGTCGCAGTGACGGCCGGTCGCATGGTGACAGGGCAGCCTGATTCCCCTTATCGCTGCTGGCCCACAAAGGCCGGGCCAGCCCCGGTGATTAGCATTCCTTGGTGAGGAGCGCTGGGCCTATTTCTGTCACCCAGACGGATTGGGCCTTTCACTCAGCCTCACGAGTGAGTGACACATGGCCCGACCGGGAGGACAACATTGTTATTTGAGTTAAGAAATCAATTTGTATCAAATGTACACTGTAATTTATTTGTTGGCTTTGAAGGGAACTGAGCTGAGATAAATGGGAGCCGGCTGCTTTCTTTCCCCCTATGCCTGGCTGATAAAGTTCGTGCGAAGCCCCAGATAGCTGCAGTCAGAGGCAAAGTGACAAACACGTTTCAAGTTGCACAGTGATCTTTAAATCTCAAAAAGAACACCTTGTCGGACATGATAGAACATCCCTTACCTTTTCCCGCTATCTGTCAGGAAGCCGCTGTGACACATGGCTTTAGTATTTTTGCTGACATTTTCTTTATCAAGCACATCTGTTTGTGGTCGCAAGATGCTTATTTCTATTTTCTTCAATCTACAGCCGGCCGAGATTCTGCCAAAAGCAAGGGGGAAACCGAGCGACGCGGCCAGGCCTCCCGCTTGGCATACCAGGAGGCGGCTGTTGGTTGACTCTCGGGAAGATGACAGAGTAGCATCCATTGCTAAGCCCTCTCATCTCCGCCTGCCCTTCTATCTCCGTCTCCATCTTTTTATTTATAATGGCTTCTTAAATTTAAATGTGACTCGTCATACAGAACAGGCTCTACTTCCTGCTTGCCGCTGCGGTTCCTAGGACCTTGACCTCTGTCAGGAGGGTGCCCACTGCTGTCTTCAACATTCCTGGAATTACACAGAAGCTGGATCCAGAGCAAGCATTTGGATGTCTTTATAGGGACTGTGTGGGCAGAAGTAGGAGGCTATACTGGTTAGGCTCCTCCTTTCCCCCTTCCCTCTCTCTGTCCCTCCTTACCTCCCTCCTTTTCTTTATCCCTTCTTTCCTTCCTTCCTTCCTTCCTTCCTTTCCTTCCTTCCTTCCTTCCTTCCTTTCTCTCCTTCCTTCCTTCCTTCCTTCCTTCCTTCCTTCCTTCCTTCTTCCCTTCCTTCCTTCCTTCTTTCCTGGTTGTTCCTATCCTCAGTGTAGCAGTTATAATCAAAGGTAAAACTCTGCTCATTGTTCAATATACCTATGCTATAGGCTAGGAGGCTATATAGGCTCTGTCTCACCAAGAGGGGAGGCCAGTTACCTCACTAGTGGGGGCTTCTGTCTTGGGCCTTTTCATCTGGTTGGATGGTTCTCACTAAGCATTTGCTCCAATCAGCATGAGAGTTCCATTCTCTTGCGCTACAAGTCAGAATTTAAAACAACAACAACAACAACAACAACAAAAAACCCTATCACACAAGTGTGTTACAGCACCTCTTTGGAATATGTACCACGAGACAGGGGCTAGGAGAACCAGGCAATACCTGAGGATGGGTTTCCCAATGTGGGTGATGTGCTTTGTAGGAAGTATACCTTCCTTTGCTGAGCATCTCCATGGCAGAATTGGGACAGCTATGCAGTTATTTCTGATGACAAAATATCACCTCTTAAAATTATCAGGATAGGATTTCAGAGTCCTTCAGATAGCCTCCCAATATTTACCAGCTGCCTTACTTTCTTCTTTGGGCTCTAGAAACCTGCTGGGTTGCAGCTCTAACCAGAATCAGAAGGATCTCTTGGCAGAAGAAACCTGGGTATTAAAACCAAATGGTTCCTCAGCTCTACCTTAGCTGTCCTGAAGGTGCACCCCAGAGCCCGTCCTTAGTTCTCTCCTGTCCTCTCAGCCAGTGTCCTGCAGAGCTCCTACTCATCCTTGGCATGTAATCTTAACCACTCGGCCTGCACGGTCACCATGCTTTCACGTGTGTCTCCAAGCACTGGAGACTCTGCAAAACAGCAAACAACCTTCTGACTCCCTAGAATCTGCAAGAGTGAGAAAGTAGGCTTGCAGAGCAACAATCTCAGACTGGGGAGAACAGTATCACTGCTCCCCAAGCTCGGCGCTGCCACTCCCATGGAGAGGTTTCTCCTGTCCTTGGGGTAACAATTAACTGAGGTTTGAACAGCAACCACAAACGTCACTGTTTTGCAGGTCTCAGGGGACGACACAGTGACTTCTGAGTGCTGACAGTGTTGGTCTCCAGAGCGGAGACCTCTGCCACACCACAGAGAAGCTCTGCCACCTCCGCACCTCTGAGTGCACCACCATGGTCTGTTGGGAGCTGTGAGACCCCAGATCCTGAATTTCTTGTAATCCCCTGATCTGAGTGCCTACAGCTGCTCTAAGCACGAGACCTTCAGGAGTTCCTGATGGCAGGAGAGTGGTTTCTGGTGGGTTTGGCTGGCTGGGGCTTGGCTATCTCTATATAATCTGCCCCTGAACACAATAAAGGGGGCATTCTTGGGGAATTCAAGGATGACCCGTGCCGTTGTCTCTCTGTCTGTCTGTGTTTGTGTATTTTAACCTCCTGCCCCTTGCCCGAATCTCGTGAACTGGGTTTAAGCGCACCGAGCGCAGACACGGGGGGCGAGGTGTGCAGCAATGGTCTTTTCACGGTCACACCCCCAGTCTCCAGCGTCCTCCCTCCCTCCCTCCTCTCTCCCTCCTCCCTCCCTCCCTTCCTCTCTCCCTCCCTCCTCCCTCCCTCCCTTCCTCTCTCCCTCCCTCCCTCCCTCCATCTCTCTGTCTCTGTCTCTCTGTCTCTCTCTGTCTCTCTGTCTCTCTGTCTCTCTCTCCCTATCTCTCTCTGTCTCTCTCTGTCTCTGTCGCTCTGTTTCTCTCTGTCTGTCTCTATCTGTCTCTCTCTGTCTCTCTGTTTCTCTGTCTCTCTCTCTCTCTCTCTGTCGCTCTGTCTCTCTGTCTCTCTCTCGCTGTCTCTCTCTATCTGTCTCTCTGTCTCTCTGTTTGTCTCTCTCTCTCTGTCTCTGTCTCTCTGTCTCTCTCTCTGTCTCTCTCTCTGTCTCTTTCTATCTGTCTCTCTCTGTCTCTGTTTCTCTGTCTCTCTCTGTCTCTGTCGCTCTGTCTCTCTCTGTCTCTCTCTATGTCTCTCTGTCTCTCTCTCTCTCTCTGTCTCTGTCTCTCTCTCTTGCTCTCTCTGTGTCCCTTGATTTTCTTCTCTGGACACCTGTAGCAGGGCTCCTCTATTCCTGTCCTTTTTCACTCAGCTTGATGGTCCCAGGTCCCTCCACGCTGCAGCACATGTCAGCACTTGGTCTTTCTGCAGGTGAGAGACCACCCACGCTGAGGATCTTCTTTGATTCCTTGGGTCCCCATTTGTCACCTGAAGGACATTTGAGTTGCCTCATTTCGGTTGAATGCGTATTACAAATATGCACGTAGACGTTTGGGGGACTGCGAGTTTAACATCTTTCAAAGTAACAGTACATGCATATGGCATTACCCACATTCCTGAGGGACAAAGAAACTGTTTCCACCTGGCAGAAAGTTAGACAGTGCTAACTAATTCTAGCATCAGAGACACCACTAAGGAACAAGCAATGAAACCTAAGGGTGATGGAGAGAATGGGAAAATACTAAGGTGGGTATAAATAAATAAATAAATAAATAAATAAATAAATAAATAAATAAATAAATAAAAGGAGCAAGTAGAGTCCTGGCTGAGTCAATCCGCCTCTCTGTGTTTCTTATCAGGATGGGGCCTCTGTGGACCTGATATTTTAATAGCTTCCTGCTTGTCTTCTCCGGTGACCAAGGGGTCCCTTTCCAGCACACACTTATTTGCATATAGAGTCACTAGTCAAGAGAGGTTCTCACAGACATAAATGTACAAACAGCGTGGCGATGATTACAAACTAATTTTGAGCACGAAAACCTCAAGACATAACCACACACTTGACCCCATTTGTGTGGTGATATTTTGTTTGTTTCTAACAAATGAAGCTTGTCTGGAGATCAGAGGGTGGAGCTAGCCACTAGTCAACCACAGAGGTCAGGCAGTGGTGACACACAACTTAATCCCAGCACTTGGGAGGACAAAGCAGAAAGATCAGGAGTTCAAGGCCAACCTGGGCTACACGAGATTGGATCAGTCTCAAAGGGAAACAGCCGTATTATTGAGGTTCACCCCTTTAATCTAAGCACTAGGGAGGTGGAGAAAGGAATATAAGGTGGGTGGAGCCAGGATCTCAGTGCGTTCAGTCTGAGGATTCGTAGAGACAGGATCTTGTCCCATTCATTTTGAGGATTTGGTGGAGGTAAGAAGTCTCTCTCGTGGGTGCTGCTCTGCTTCTCTGATCTTTCACCTTTGATACCTGACTCCAGGTTTTTATTAATAAGACTAATTAGGATTTCACTACATATTTATTTTCACCAATTTAGGATTTATTCGGTGGGGTCCCACAAACAGGACTAGCTATTGTTCTGGGTTTCCCTCCAGAACTTGACAGCAAGCTCCTATGGCTAAAAACATCACACACTTAAATGATAGAATGCTGAGAAACCACGCTGATACTGACCTGATAGCTTCCTTCCTATTGGCTATCGTTCATAGTACCAGAGGATGGCATCTGTGCATGCCGCCAGAGGGGAAGGGCATTCACCAGTCTCCCCTAGCAACGAACCCCATGAGCTATGATAACAAACCAACTTTGCAAAGTGTGCCCACAGGAGCCATAGTGGTATAAAAGCCATGGGAGTAACCAAACATTTTCCATTTGGGTGTAAGGCCTTGTACCTGACACCGCTATCCAGCCAAGGAACCTGTACCCAGATCTGTCAGTCACCAGGACTTGACAGCACCTCTGCTAAATGGTCCTAGGAATAAACCAAATTTCAACAGCTTATCACATGCTCACGAATTAGTGCATCTGTCAAACCTCATCAGAGAAGCGATTTGTACCACAGAAGGAGATTAACCGAGACCCTTACGTGGTCAATGAGCAGAGAGTCAGAGTCTTTGCGACATTCAGCACTAAAGGAAACTCTGCAACACACTATTGCCCTTAGGGTCCAGCGGTCATCCTCCAAGAGGCAGAAAGATTTTAAGAGGAGCCAGAGTTGATGGATGACTTCGAGGAAATGTGTTTTCCAGTCACAACACTTGTACATATAAACTAAAAGCAATGGTAACAACATTCACAAAATCTGTGCAAGCTGAAGTCAGACAAAATCCTAGCATAGATGCAAAGTCCCAGCCCTGGCTAAGGGGCTATTGGCCATGGTAGGTGCTAGAAGAGGGACAGTCAGTTTCCTTTAAGGTCTGCCATGCTTACGGCAGGCCTCCACCCACGTACATTGGAAGCAAATTGGGATGGCATTTTCTGTTTATTTGTTTTTATTTTTAAAAAGAAAGATGAAGTTGGGTGGGTACGAAGGTAGAGATGAATTCTGCGAAGAGTTGGGGGAGGCATGAAAATGACCAAAACACATTCTATGAATTTATCAAAGAATTACTTAAGTATTATAAAATATCCAGTACCAAGTGACATAAGAGAGGTCGTGTCACTTGGCCCACAAGGTAAAGAAATGTCAGTGATTATGGCAGGAGAACATGTGTCAGTGAAGGAAGGCATGGTAGCAGGGGCAGGAGCTGCTGCTGGCCTGGCATGTGCAGGCAGGGGGCAGAGTGTGGCCTGCACACAGCCTTATGCTTCATCCCAATGACCTTCTTCCTGTAGCCAGGCTCCACCTCCCCAGCTGCCCAAACAGTGCCACCATCAGACCAGGTATTCAAACCACATCACCAGGTCAACACAGGGCCCAGAAACCCGTTGGAAATAACGCTCTACCTTCCCAAGTACGGCTGAGAAACCTGGGTGTTCAGATAAGACTCTCATTGACGGTGAAGCCTGCTAGTCGTCCCAGCTTGAAATTCAGTCCCACATTTATTGGGTGGGCACCTGGGTCCTCCCTCTGCGCTGCAGCAGGCAAAGAGGCATCCATCTTCCCCAGGGCCTGTGCGGAACACATCCTAATCAGGAGTAATGGCGTGATAATCCAGAATTATGAAATATGTACTTAAATGCGGTTTTATTACTTTCATGTACTTTATCCACTACTAAGCAAGATATAAATCAGTATTACTACTAGGAGGTGAGTTAATGAAAAAAGTGCAGCATCGCATAATGCATTATAATTATGAAATGCTCGGAGCATATGGAAGCTCTTTGCTGGGCCCAGGACTGAGAATGCAGAGACGCTCTAACTTCCTGTGCCTCATTCTGAAATGGACTTTAAGCTCGAGTTTTAGGCTAATTAGCATCCCAAACATTTCCAGACATATTTTTTGAAATGCAGAAATATCAGTCAAAAATCACACATGCCAGGGAAGTGACAGAGGCACCTGAATCACGCAGCTTTCAAGTCATTTAGATCAGACAATATTTCAAAATTAGAATGCACCATCAAGGCAATTACAGAGGGATGTGTGGATGATGCATGGCGTGGGAGCAGCTGGGTAGGATTAAGGAAGGAACGAGCCCTCACAGAAATGCTATCATGATCTTTCAGTAGTTTACAGTATTTGTTATTCCTCGGAGGTTAATGAAGAGGTTTGCCTTTTCTCAAGGGCGGTTGTTGAGAACCGCTGGCAGGCATCTGTACACTAAGCAACTCTTTGTTCTCCAGCCGAGTCTAATCTTGAGAAGCAACAAAGATGGGAAGAGAGGGATGGAATGGCTAAGACTCTGTACCTTGGGCTGCAGTCCAGGGGTGTTCTTTCATGGAGGTGCACAGCAAGTCTGTGCTCCTGGTCTGTGAAGCATATCTTTCTAGAAATTGCTCCAGACTGAAGTGCTTACAAGAGGCCATTTGTAGGCCATCCTCTGACTGCTGGTGGAGATAGAAGCTGTGATCCAGGCTGACCTCAATGATATCAGAGCATACTGTGTGTCCCCCAAAGGAGCACCTGAGTTACCACACTGTTACATGGCATCAGTAAAATCCAAGGAAACACTCCCTATCTGTTTGCTCCTTTCTCCATACACCTGTTTTGACAGGTCAGGGTGTGCTCTTCAAGAATGACCATTAATATGTATAGCCATTTATTCCAAATTATTGTATGGAGAGTGTGACAGACTTTGCTTGGCAGGAGGTGAACACATCAGTAGTCGATGGCCATGTCTGTGCAAGGCAAAGTGATACTCAGGGTTTCTTAAGCCACAAGCCACAGCAAGAAGGAATCTACAGGCAGGAAGACAAGCCTCCAGTGGTTGACCACCTCACCAGGCAGAAGCGAGATTCTGATGATCTCTGCAATGTTTCCAGTTTACGTTGATAGTGCAGAAAGAATATGTATTCAGCGAAACCAAAGTTAAAATTCTGGAATTTAAGCATTCCACTCATGATGCTGGGCTATAGCAGAGACGGCCGCAACCTTCAGTTATTCTCTAAGTGTCAGGGAAGCAGACACATTCCAGAGTGGACAGTGTTGCGAGCCACTACTTGGCGGGCTACAGAAGTGAATTTATGAGGGTGTTTAATGCAATTTTGGTTTACATTATTCTCAATTCATTACGACACTATGGATTAGCAGCTCCGTTTTAAGTCGTGCAACATCTGTGTTTGCCATCAACTTCAGACAGAACATAAATGAAATATTCTACTGGTAAAAAAATATGGCACATACTTTAGACATAGGACTTTGAGGGATCAAGCCAGACCTGGCCTGAAAATCTCCTCCCTGAGGACGACTCTCACAATACTGGAAGGTGGCAATCTGACAATGAAGGAGAAAGGCAGTCGTTAGTCCTGCCCAGATGTGATGCCTGTGAACATCAATGACCAGCACGACAAGATATCCACAAGGGTGCAATTGCAGCACAGCTTGAGGGCAACCAAAAGTTGCCTAAATGGACCTATGGCCCATTCAGTAGGAAGGAATCCATGTCTAATATCATAAACCTGACAACAACCACCTTTTCCTAAGCAAGTATAATTTCTAACTGCTTTCTAAATACCTACCCTTCTACCCACAGATAAAAGTAGTTCTCACACCTCATTGAGGAGACTTCTTTTTACTGCAGAAAGACCCTTACAGAAAGCCACAGCTGGTCAAAATACACAGTAACAACAAATCTTGGGGTGACTAGCTACAATTGGTACACCTACAACACAGTCCTTCGACCTAAGGTTCAGTAAACATGGAAGAAGAGGGGCAAGAAAGATTGTGAGAGACAGAGACCCCAGGGGTCTGATGGGAGATAGTTTCTTCCATACATGACAGGAAAACTGTACCCATGATATCTCAAAAAAAATATGACTGCCTAAACAAGACCTGCAAGATGTCAACATCAATGGACACACCAACAAGGATGGGAGAGTTCACAAGGGCTTACCCCTAGATGAAGAGCTGCAAATTGATGGCTGCTGAAAGAGGGAGAATCCAGTGTCTTCTCAGGAGCGTGCTCCCTGATAGGTCATCCAAGTCCAAGTAGTTAACACTTGGGGCATCCTAACATTAATTACTGGTACAATTGCTTCGCAATACTCATGCTTAATAAAGCATCGTTGGGTAGTATATCCAGAAAATTTACGCACGAAAGTGTTGAAAATTGGTAGCATCATGCAACTTTCTGTCAAGATTGAATCTTATAAGGGCCAAGGGTCCCTGGATTTCAACAGCACTGATGCTCATTGTGATGACATCATTTGCCTGTTGGAAGTAAGATGGCTAAGTCCAGACCAAAGGTTGAAAAGGTTTTGGTCTGCGATATTGTCAGTCCGTCTATGGTGTCAGAACCAATGTCTGTGCTAGAGCATAATAATGAAAACTGGCTTACAGATTTAGCATGTCAAGCCACTCATTTAAATGAGCTAAATTTGAATCTTCAAAGCGAAACTCGTTTTCTTAATGAGATTGCCTACAATAAGTACAGCATTCCAAACAGAACTGAAGCCACCGCGGACTCAGAAAAAAAGCAGTGTTCACACACTGGCTTTTAACAGCCCAGAAAAAAGCAGAGTGGATGCCTTGCTTTGCATTTGACAGAGGAATGTGAAAACTAAGTTCATGATTTGAGGAAAAATAATCAACTCTGCTGTGTATTAAGGACTTCATTTTCAGTCAGCATAAATGTGTCACCTGCTAGTTCTCAATCAGGATACGAAGAGCTGTGATTTTACATCAGTTGATAACGGTTTAACTCAAATTTCTTTGTCATGTTATTCAGGTCATGCTGATACACCCTCTTCATAATCAGGCTTCATCTGTATCTCTACCTTCTGCTAGCTCCTACATTTAGGGGTGACTGATTTCGAGAATGGAGTACAGTAAGGGTAAATCCAGAACTAAAATGTCTGACAGGAACTGTGAGACCACACAGAACTGCCCTTGTTTCAACTGAGCAAGTTGTAGGTGCATTTGCCTCACAAAGCCAAGCCAAAGGCCTCTGCTATGGAATATTCCTTTACCCTGGGTGAATATATGCTGCTGTGATTGGTCTAATAAAGAAACTGATTGGCCAATAGCTGGACAGGTTAAGTCAGGCAAAAAAAAAAAAAAAACTAACAAAAGGGAAGAAGAGCAGAGTCTGGGGAGACACCAGCCAGTTGGCGGAGGAAGTAAGAGAAGCTAGAGGACAGGTAAAGTCATGAGCCCTGCAGCAATACATAAATTGTTAGAAATGGGTTGATTTAAATGTAAGAGTTAGCTAGTAGCAAGCCTAAGCTATTGGCCAAACATTTACAGTTAATATGAGCATCTGTGTGGTAATTTGGAAGCAGCTCCCAGGAATGGAAAACTCTGCCTACAGGTTTCAATGGTTTTATGTTGTCTTCTTGCCTTTTGTTTAGAAACTAGAATTCTGAGAGTTCTTTTTACTTAGATATGTGTTCATTGTTAGTGATTTCAAACTTGGAACCCTGCAGGTGATTTTTAAAGAAACCCCAAGTGTTGTGCTGCATAATTAGATTATGCGAGGAGCTTTACACTTAACTGTTACAGTAGATACCATACAACTTCACATCAACACTCTTATTTTCTTCAGCAGGTTTTTCACTTCCTTGTCAAGGCAGTAGAAGCCCTTCTCGCCTTTGGTATGTGTGGTGTGATCACCCAGATGTGGGGACTCTGATGGCGAGGCCTATCACGAGCTGCTCAAGGGGCATCAGACTTTCTCCAGGAACCCTTGTATGGCCTTCAGATCAAAATGTGTTATGTTGGACTTGGTTAGTTTTTGCTGCATTTTTGATATCTGGGAGCTGACTAATAGTCCAATCCCTGAGGAAATAGCTTTGGGAGTCCCCTATGCATCATCTTGGTCAAATGGTCCCTAGCATAAGGCCTCTAGGAATCAGTCTAACAACACAACAGCAGAAGCTATCCCTAACTGCAGTGACTCTGCATACATGACACCCTGGGTTCCTTGATTGGCTTTGAACAAACTAGCAAAACTATAGACACGCTCATACTCAATATGCCATGGTCTAAGGTGCCATAGTTACAATTACACTGATGGAGAGCCAAGAGCCAGGCTGAGCCTGGGAATAAGGCCTGACACTTCCCATGCTAACAGAGATTATTATGTAATGATGGACTAATTAATTGCAGAGCAATTTCACCCAACTCCAAAACTGTCAATATTTATCCACATTTACTAACTTTCTAAAATCACAACGGAGCAGTAAAATAATTTCAAGAATAAATACAGAGAGAAGGGAAAATGAGTATATAAATACAAAGAAAAAACATTCCAAGGTTAGAATGAGCTCAGTGGATGGCAATCCCACTTTTGGTTGAATTTACTGTTCAATTTCTAGCAAAAAAAAAAAAGTAATGTGAATTACAATAATGTACATTTCATCCTAAAGCAAGATCCCTTGTTCATCATTTGTGTGTTACAGTTAAGGACATTGCCTCCCAGGAGAATCCACCTAGCTGATCCATAAGTCCTCAAAAAGGAAGTAAAGAGGTCCCTGGGTATATGCCGGGGAGTCACAACCCATTGTCTCCATGGATAATTCGGATGGAACAACGTCAACACAGTGCCTTTTTACACTTACAAACTCAGGTTGTTTTTGTTGCTGAAAACTGAGAAGAATGTATGTGTAAAATGAGCAAAGCGTGGGCTGGCACCATCTCTGTGTGGAGCATAGAAAGGGCCTCTTCCGATTCTCAGTAAGGAAGAGCACCATGCAAGGAGGCATGAGTCAAAAAGGGATCAGTAAGATGTGAGAAAGTGTGGAAGAGACACACAATCTAAGAGATAGTTCTTAGAGAAGATAAAATTGGCAGAACTTGGGTCCAACTAACCAAAAGAAGAAAAGAGAGGGCACAAGTTAATTACAATCTGGAATGAAGGCAGAAGCATGATGAGAGACACCAAAGTTATTCAGAGTATTATAAGGGCAAAATTTGAAACCCAGATGCAGTTAAATAGGGAATCCTAAAAGAAATGGATAAAGTTCTAGACTCAGCCAAACCAACAAATTAAACCAAGAAGAAGTCAATAACCTAAACACACTTAAAACAAGTAGGTAGATTGAAATTAGTAATTAGAATAAACCTTCCCATTAAAAAATAAAAGCCAGAATCAAATGGATTCCCAGCAGAATTGTACAAGACCTTCAAAGACCTATAGCAAATGCTTATCAAACTACTAAAATTAAAAGCAAAGACACTGAAATAGCCTTCCAAATTCTTTGTCAGAAGCCAGCATCACCCTAACACAAAAACCAGGGAATGGCACAGCTTCAACAACGGCAAAGGAAACACCAATACCAGAGAAAGACACAGCTTCAACAACAAAGGAAACTAATGGTCAATTCTCTGATGCACATATATTTTTAAAGGTTTCCTAAAACACTTGAAAACCAAATGCAGATATAGATCAAAAAGATAATCCACCACGTTGAAGTTGGCTTCATCCTTGGGATGTAGGGATGATTCAACACACACAAGTCTATAAATGTAAGGAACCACATAAATGGGCTTGATAAAAATCCACACAATCATCTCAATAGATACAGAAAAAGGCATTGACAAAATCCAACTTACCTTGATGACGAAAAATCCCACAGAGCAGGACTAGAGGGAATGTACCTCAACACAATAAAAACTGTATTTGAGAAACTGACAGCAAGCGCCATCCTAAATGGAGACCAACTTGAAGCAATACCGCTGAAGTCAGGAATGAACACAGCTGTCCATGGCCCCTACTCCTTTTCAGTATTGTGTGTAAAGCCCTAGCTAGAACAACAAAGCTAGAGAGTGAAATTATAGAAATATAAATAGTCAAAGAAGGATTCGAACTGCCCCTATTTGTAGATAACATGCTGTTACACAGGAGATCCAAAAACTCTGCCAGAAAACTTGTAGAGATGATAAACAAATTTAGAATGTGTCAGGACACAGAACCAACTTGTAAAATTGTTATGTACACAAATTCCAAACAAACAGACAAAGAGACTGTGGACACACTCCCAATCACAATAACCCCAAAGAAAATAAAATAGAAATAAAGCTAACTAAGGAGAGGAAGGATAACTACAATGAAAATTAAAAACCTTGAAGAAAGACAGAAAGCTGAAAAAGTAGAAGAAATCCTATGCCTATGGGTTGGTAGAATTGATATTATGAGATGTATAAGGAACCACAAGAAACCTTGTAGAGCTAAAACAATCCAGAACAACAACAACAAAACAACTCTGGGGGTTACCATTCCGGCAAGGAGGGGCATATAGGGAGGTCTGGAGGGAGGAGAGGCAAGAGGGAAATGTTGCAATTATACTATAATCTCTCAAAAAAATGTAAAAGGTGGGGGCAGGAAGTGTTCAAGAGTCAGAGGATCGGGGATTTGCTCATTGCGATGTCAGGAGCTGCACCCGTAAAGTCTCACCGATATTACTGTCCAATTGTAAGGTGAACAAAGACAACACGTGTGGGAACAGGGTCCAGAATGGAGGATTCTGAGCACTTGGGAGAAAATGCCAAGAAAACAAGACACGAGCCTTGTGACCTCTTAAAAAACAAACAAACAAAAACACCACAGGATTGTTCCTGGACCTCCCAGGGGTAGCAGATAGGCATGAGTTTACTTCTGGTTGCCCATTACAGCTGGCTACTGTTGTTTATATGCCTCTGTGGGAAAACATGTGTCTGCCTTGCTCAGTTTGTCGGCTGTGTGCGGCCTGCCTATCATGTTCAGCTTGTCCTTGTGATAGTACATTTTACTCATGTGACTCTCTTATAACCTTCAAAGTATGAACTGTCTGAGGCTCTGAATACAGTCGGCTGTTGCATAATCAGCTCCAGTCTCCCAGGTCCCAACGTCCTTTAAGTGGTAAACAGACACCAGTGTTCATACTGACAGAGATGGGGTTGAGGTGGGGGAAACTCCAAAGCTCTCAACGACAGACAAAGGATACAGGCAACTTAAGGAGTGCAGCAAGCAGGAGAAATAACCTTCCTCAGGGAAGAGCACACCAACTGGCTACCCAATGCCATATGGTCAACCCTAAAAACATACATATGACTTCCATTATATAGACTGAGAAGTTAGTATTTATATATCTAGGAATACACCCCCCCACACACACACACACAAATACATACAGCACTGCCACCACCACCACCACAACAACAACAATTAAGGAAAAATAAGTCATAAATTTGATAGAGAGTAAAGAGGGATGCATAGGAGGGGTTGAAAGGAGGTAAGGGAAGAGGGGAAATGATGTAATTATCTCAAAACACGAAAAAGAAATCTTTTGAAAAATGACAATCAGGGTAGTTTTGGACAAATAGCCCCCACATCCATAGTCTATAGTTCCAAGCACGACTTCTAGGAAAGCAGTTGGCTTTGCATTATGGGTATGGCTTCATGGTCTGAATTCTGAAGCAGCAGTCAGGGGTTAATAGCAAGTGCTCCCCAAACTCCCTAACATGGGAACTCTAAGTGTGGTATGTTCTGGGTCTCCTCAGGGCACTGATGAGGTCAGTCACTGCTGCTCCCAGCCTCCTGCACGCTGGCATCTTTTCTTCCCACCTGTTTGTCAACTTAGGGCAGGGGATTTTCCTCAGAACCCAGACAAGTAGAAGCTTGCTGTAAGGACAATCTGTGAGCATTTCCCCCATGCCTCTCACTCCCTCCATTGGCCCCCTCCAGGCTGTCCTCCCTTCACCCCCATCCTGTTCATATTCATAAGGAAGAGTGTTTAGCATGACTGAGCTTTCCCACGGCCGCCACAGATGTGTACCTCGCCCTTGACTGAGTCCAGGTCAGAGTTAGATTACACTAGTGGCTGGCTGCCCTTTAATAATTGATCCCATTAAAATTCAACAGAGACTTTTATGGGACCATGAAATTCTTGCAGTGACCCAATGCCCACTGAAGTTCTGTGGATTCTGTGGAGAACCGAGTGGCTCATACAGCCAGTTCATGGGTTCATTTTGTCAACCACTTTTAACCATGACAGAGTTCCATAAACCTTGTTGTTCGGTAATTTGTTACCATGAAGACATGCTCCTTAAGGGAGGGAGGGCCCCATTCTTAAGAGGTCCCTGTAGAGATGGATGCCAGCTATCCTGAGCCACAAACTTTAATGACCAGAGGTAGGGCTGAGGAATTCCTAGAGTCATGTTTACATTGAGAAGATTTAAATAAAGTTGTATCTTCCCCAGTCTGGCACACTCACAGTGGCATTGTCCTCACGCGTGAATGCAGACATTTTCTGTAGAATATGCCCATTCAAGTCAAGTTTTTCAAACACTCTGTCTTCTTTTCCAATACAGCACAGTTAGGGTGCTTCCTGGCGGCTCCATAGTGCTTATATTTCCAGATCGGTAGTTCCTATGAGCTCGCACATGTGCCCTGCAGAAGGAAGTCAAGTTTCATTACTGGGGAAAATGCCCATGGCTATAAGTGTCTTTTTATAGTGGTAATGTTTGGTTTTAATATTTAATAAGCACAAACCACCATAAAGAAACACAGCACTCTGTCCCATCCCTGCAAAGACGGCCAGAGCTGAGGTTGTACAGGTAAAGCTTTATCTGATGAAACGGGAAGGCTTTGGATACGCTTCAAACCCTGATCCGGAGCCCAGATGTCTGGTCTGCAGCCCCAGCTAAGCCAGCGCCAGATGACAGTGGCTACAGCAATGCCTGCCTTGAAGAATGAAGATTCCAGGAACCAAGAGCTCTCAGCTGTTGGGAAGCAATTCACGGGTCTCAGGTCTGTAGATCGAGGAGCAACTCAGTTTGTGGATGAAACAAATCTTAAGGCACAGGCAGAGAGCACAAGCGGCTTTAACTGGAATCAGCATCGTCCGGTACAGTTTGGGAACCGAATGCTCAGAAACTGAAGACAGTTAAGAAATGACGATACCGTTGAGCAAAGGGTCCTCAACTTGCTGAAGAGCCTCACGGGGCTCAATGTCACTTTGGAGAAAGGGAAATCTCATTACTAAGTGGCTCAGAGAAGAGGGGTCAAAGGCTGCTTATTCTTATTTGAAAAGCATTTCCCTCTACTGACTTTTACAGCTGTCAAGTGACAGAGATTTATAGCGATCAATTCCAGAACCTACAGGGCTCACTGGGTTGGTGGGCTCTGTCTTTTTTCCAGTCGTGATTTGGCTGGGAAGTAAACTTGGGAAGAGATGGACACTGACTTTAAAGATGTTAATGGAAGGCGTCCTCTGAGAAGTTGAGTTTTAGGAAATAAGTCAGAGAAGCAAAATAGAATAAAAAGAGAAGTGGAATCTAGATCACCCAGAGACCAACGAGTAGGACTCATGGGAGCTTCATATCACACGCGTGAGAATACTGTTAAATTATATCTGTTACGTAATTATACCCACTTCCTTTGAATGTCACATCAATTACACAGCCAGGGGACTCTTCCAAGTGTATCTGCCGCTCTCCTTCAAAAGATTGCATTGCATAACCATCTGGGTCAGTGTAAACCGGGGAATCCTAGAACAGGACCGTGGTGGTGTTGACCAAGGTGGAGTCAAGTCTGAGTTTTACCTGAGTCCCAGTAAGGTCTGGAGGGTCAGGATCAGGCCCACCTGCCTGGGGTAAGGGAGGGAAGCAACAGTTGCTGTTACAGGGGAGGATGATGCGTGGAGCGGCTGGACCTTAGCACTGACACACACACACACACACACAGCTGTTGTCAGTTGTAGGTCCACGCTTGGATTGCAGCAGCATCTGTACAAATGTGTTAGGAACTAAGTAACCCGCACGCAAGAAGGGAGTTGCGTTCACTGATCTTCTTACTTCTGTGATAGAATACTTGATTGAAAAAAGTTAAAGAAGGAAGAGTTTATTTTGTTGGAGGCATAGCCAGCAAGACATTGAAGCAGCCAGCCATGTTGCCTCTGCAGTCAAGAAGAGGAGAGGGGAGGAGAAGAGAAAAGAGGGGAAGGGGAAAGAGGAGAGGAGAGGAGAGGAGAGGAGAGGAGAGGAGAGGAGAGGAGAGGAGAGGAGAGGAGAGGAGAGGAGAGGAGAGGAGAGGAGAGGAGAGGAGAGGAGAGGAGAGGAAAGGAGAACACAGTTGCTCATCTTTTTTCCTGTTTTTCCCTCTTATTCAGTCTAGGACCATGGAAAAGGTGACATCACCACCAACTGCAAGGAGGATCTTCCCCCAACCTTTGGCTCTCTCCAGAAACACCTTCACAGATGTGTTCAGAAGTATGCCCAACCCTCACCTGAGTATTCATAAATTCTGTCAGGTGGGCAGCAAAAACTAATCACCATAGTTATCACATAAACTAGGACTCCAGAAAGAAGCTGGGCAGGCTGTGTGTGCCATATAAGTCAAACAACAAATCGCTGTGAGTTTTAAGCTTTGGGAAAGCCTAAACACTCCACATCCATGTCGGAATGTGGACCTAGGTGAGGCTTCATTCGGTAGGCAAGACAGAGAGGCAAGTGTGCCTCTGTGTGAATTAGCCCGTCAGTGTGCTAAGCAGTGTGGCTAACACCGGGGAAAGCCTCCTTGCATCCCGTCATCATACATGTGATTCTGCCCGCACACCGCATTCCCCTTCTGAGCATGGCACTTAAAAGTTCATAACATCTGAAGTGTTAGGAAATTATTCTCTCCCAGCCATGTTTGAGTGTTCTCCCCTGAACCCACATTTATGGATGTTGAATAGTTTGGATATTTATGCTTCACAGTATAAGCAACATTAAGCTTATTTGATTTTTTTTAACTGGGTAGCGACATAGTCCATAAAACGTGTTATGGTTTCATATAAAGGTTTTACTTTGCATTTCAAACTGTATGTTCCTTGCAATTTCTTTGGCTTTAAAGTCAGTGGCCATCAAACTTTAGTGTGCGTATGAGAGACCCAAGGAGTATGCTGAACATCATCCAGTCCCGGCTCGTGGAGGGAACTTAAGGAAAGGTTCCAAACGTGAACGTGCCTGCAGGGTCCCCACAAACACATTGGAGGACACAGCTGGACCCACAGACGTTAGTGCTTATTAGTGTAAATGATGAAAATCCAACAGCAATTATTTGTGTCCCCATAGACACTCATCCTGGAAGAACCCAAGTGAGAATCTCCTGTGGGAGTTTCCTGGCTTTGACACAGAGAGGGCAAGAATACAGCCAAGTTGGCCTTCTGTCCCAGTGCCAATCCAGCCTCATAGTTCAGCATCATGTCTCACCAGTTAAATACACTTCTGACAGTTTTTGCAGTGTTGCTACTGGTGCCTAGTAAGAGATTGCCGCACACCGCGCCCCCTGTCTGCGCTCTATGTGCTAGAATCCAGTTCGCGAGCTTCGGGCAAGGGGCTGGAGGTTGAGGAAACACATGCAGAGACAGACCAACACACGGAGACTGAGACATACACACGGAGACTGAGACATACACACGGAGACTGAGACATACACACGGACCTCTAATCGCTGGTGCAAAGTCCTTCTTTAACAGCACCATGGAGGCTTAAATGCCCTGCAGTCAATGGCCAACAGGTGAAAATCCCATCCTCTGATCCTCTAGGCCAGGCACAGCTTCTAGTAACTTCAATTAGAAGGCTCTAGCAGGGAAGAACAGCTAACGGCCAGGACTCAATTAGTCCCAACAAGAGTTGGTGAATCAGATGGCAGGGATGAGACACCTTGCATGTCCTATACAATACGACTGGAACAGAGCCCATGGTCAAGAAACATCAGCTATGGTTATTATCGTTATTATTTTTATATTATAATAATATTACCATTATTAGTTTCCTTCTGTCATTACATGAAAATGTTATGTTCTGTGGTTTAGTGTCTTACCTGAAGAGACAAGTGATCTAAAATTGGGGCACTACAGACACTGAAGTCTAGAGTTATCTTTGTCATTTATTAAAGCCACAAAGCTCTTGACACCATACTAGATCTTTAGATTGCTTCCGTGTCTTGGTAAAAAAAAAAAGACTCTGAACGTTAGAATTAGATCAGATTTTTTCACTCATTATTAGCATAAATTGCTATTGTAAGGCCTCTGCAATTGTCCTGGGACCTGGTGAATCTATTCTGGTGGTATGTTCCTGAAAACAAATGGCTAAATGAAAATCAAAAACCTTTTCAGTGTTATCTCAACCCATGGATGATACCTTAGCTGAGCTTCCTGAGTGTGCCAAAATCCCAGCCTTTATTTTCCCATGTCCTCCAGGCCAGATACGTGCAATGATGCATACACACAAACTACACACACACGCGTGCGCACAATTTGCTGGTGTCAGTATAGATACAGACGTATCTTCTCAGTGAACCTCCTCAGAGATTGACACAACCTCAGGTAGTACTCACCACTTAAAACACAGAAAGGTAACCAGAGTCTGCAAAGACAGAGTAAGCAAGAGCCATCACTGAAAGGGGCCAGTGACTGAAAGGCCCTGGAATTCCTGCTAAAACATGGGATGGTTTGCCAATGAGTCAACTATTAGGAGAATGTGTTTTTAATTCTTGATCTCTCAAAATTAGGTAAAGGGTATAAATATGTGTGCTCATCTATATGCCTGTCTACAGGTATGAACGTAGTTCAATGAATAAATAGATAAGAGACATGATGACAATACAGGTAACAGGTAGATAACAGTGTATTGCCTTCCAAAAGGGAGGAAACGTCCTGACTTGTTCAACCAGAAAGCAGAATTATATGAAATGTGAGATATTATTTAATAATGCTGCAAAGACTAAGAACAGGTGAAGTAGCCACATATTTGATCATACAACAGTATGACCAGATTAAAGGAGTATACAAGTGCATATGAATGTCCACACAGATAATTTGATCAAGAGTACAAAATTACAATAATTTTGAAAATTGCTGCAGCTTAATGTTTTAAAGATCAAGCCGCATTTAATTGACTTAAAATGTGAACATCGGGGGCTGGAGAGATAGTTCTGTGGCTAAGAGCACAGGCTGTTCTTGCAGAGGACCCAGGTTCAGTTTCCAGGACCCACATGGTGGCTCACATCCTTCTGTGACTCCCATCCAGGGGATCAGACTCCCTCTTCTGGTGTCAGAGGACACTGCACACACATGGTGCCCAGACACACATGCAGACAAAACACACACACACACACACACACACACACAATTAGGAGGGCGGAGGAGATAAAGAAATACTTGCACATCTTAAAATACATGTGTTTTAGTATTTCAAAGAAAGTGGGTGTGAAACTGATATAGAATATAGTATCCAAACTTTTGTTTCAATTTACTGAGATAGAATCCTAACCACAGATAGAATGGCAACAATAAGTAACTGAAGTAACAGATTGTTATCCATTGTGTATTATAATTAAAAGGAACTTAGAAATTATTAGAGTTATATAAATTATTCATGCATGAAATACCTGAATAAAACAGAAAATTATTTGCTCTCTGGTGACATGAATTGTACATAATGCCATTAAACCATTTTTTTAAAGTTAAGAAAATTCTCTTTAATTTGTATTAAAATCATTTTCTTTCCCTTCTCAAATTTAATGTCTTAGATAGTTTTCAAACCAGATGAAAATAAGTTTTCATTTGAACAATGTTGGTACTTAACATAAAGAATACTCCTTTGGGTATTCGGGGAGCACATTAAGAAGTGACAGGTCACATTAGTTAAGAAAGTAGCTGGTAGCAATTTCATCTATGGTATCAGGCTTGGAAACAGGTTATGGATAGTTATTACACGCAAGTAAATTTAAGATAATTAACTGGTGTGTTCTCCCAGTCAGTGCACTTAGGATTGCCACACTCTCTGGGTCTATTCAGATGTTTTTGTTGTTGTTGTAAGTTGTTCAATGAACACCATAGGACTGTGTTTTAAAACATGTTATTGCTATATAATCAGGAGGTGATTTTATCTCAAATCAGCTCTGAATATCACTACAGTTTTATTTTGTTCTTATCACCACAGTAGTCCTGAAGTGTTGGTTAGAAGTTAAAGAGGCAGTTTTATGTTTCCGGTTAGCAAGAGTACACACCCAAGTCTACCATGGGGGGGCTTCCTGGAGAAGATGTAGAGGCCAACAGGAAGTGCATGCCTGGCAGGTGGTTCATACGACACCTGTTGGTGACCAGATGGTCATTCCTGTCTCCAGGCCACTGTGGCTATGAGGCTTCCCTACTGGAGTTGTGAGATGTGGTTCCACTCGGAAATGAAGGAACATGGAGCCTGTCTCATGTCCCATGCAGAAAATAAAGTGACATCTGGGCTCTCAGGAAGTTCCCTCTCCTGAAACAAATCCAATCTATGGCCTTTTCCTTGATTCTCATTTCCCATTTTCACTCTAGAGAATGGAATCAAAACATAGTACTGCAGAGATTTCCTTAGCTACCGGTAAGGACACTCTTTTAAGAACCTGGGTTTGGCTCCCAGTACCCATATGACACTTTTCCAACCATATTTATGCAGACCAAACACTAATACACTTAAAAGAGTTAAATAACCTTTAAGAAACAGAAGACACCTCCAGAGAATCATTTTTGACATTTCTGACATTCCTGCGAGGGTTTTCCTGCCTTAGTTCTTTGGGGTCCATTGTGCTGAGTATCCACTTCTTGGAAGAGCAGGACAGCAAATATAGGCTTCTTAGCATGCTCATGGATCTCCAACCAGGTTAGGTTCTCATGCTTTCTACAAAATCAGGTGAACAAGAAACACTGATCCCCTGCAGGAATATGCCATGTGACACTTGGCTCTTCTAGGGGGAATCTTGATAACGTCACCCCAGATTGGTGCTGCTAAAGTTGTCACTCACTGCAGAGTGCCTTGCCTAAGGTCTCACTTCACATTCCACTGAGGATGGGAAACACATACAGAGCAGTGATGCTGGAGGACACCCATTGGCTAATAAAGAAACTGCCTGGCCCATTTGATTGGCCAGCCTTTAGGTGGGAGGAGTAGACAGAACAGGAAGAAGAAAGTGAGGTAGATGGCTCAGTCAGATGCTACACCTCTCCTAAGTTAGACAGACCGCCGTGCCTCTCCTCAGAGAGAGGCCAGATGCAACGAAGCTCCAGCCCAAGATGGACGTATGCTAGAATCTTTCCCGGTAAGACACCACTTTGTGGTGCTACACAGATTATTAGATATGAGTTAGAGAAGATGTGAGAAAAAGGCTGGAATTAATGGGCCAGGCAGTATTTAAAAGAATACAGTTTGTGTGTTGTTATTTTGGGGCATAAGCTAGCCGGTGGCCGGGAGCCGGGCAGGACGAAAAGCAGCCCTGCCCGCAGCTCGCACTACACAGTGACACATAGACATGCACACGCATAGACACACTCACAGACAGAGACATACAGACATAAGCACACAGGCACAGACATGTGCACACACAGGCATAAGCTGCTGAGAGAGACATGCACTCATGCAATCACACAGAGACACAAAAGGACACAGAGAGCATGCATTCACACATGCACTAAAGGCCTGGGAGAAATCCTAAGGAATCTGACTGTTTTAGAAAGAAAATATTATTCCACTGGTGTTATCAAGTGGGAACATTGCATGTGAATAAACCTGACCAGTGTCAGGAATGTTAAGTGAGTAGCTTCAT
Source organism: Arvicola amphibius (assembly GCF_903992535.2). NCBI lineage: Eukaryota > Metazoa > Chordata > Mammalia > Rodentia > Cricetidae > Arvicola > Arvicola amphibius. The sequence goes on along the minus strand of NC_052049.1, from coordinate 2,364,373 downwards.
TGCAACAGAGTATTTGTGGTACAGGTGATGTCCTCACATCCCTCCTCCTCTGCCTCTCCTCCTGTGGTCTGACGGAGGGTAGATCCTGCTGCAACTACAGCCATCCGGAGTTTTCCTGAAGCCCATCTCTGTGTGACAGTTCATAACACAGGTGCTTCCCAGATACTCCATGTTTGAGGATATCAGTCTGTCACAGCGCAGAAGCCTGTCCTCCTCTGAACACCAATGGGAAGCAGCTCACTCACACCCTGGCTGCACCCTGGGCTCAAAGATGACCTCCACCAGGTAAGAACTTGGCAGCACTGTGTCTGATGGCTCTGGCTTAGAATATTCCTCATCTGAAAACAGTTCTTTCGAAAGGTCTATGTGTGAGTGTTTTGCCTCAGCGCCAAAGTCAAGTGTATTGTCTTAACACATTTGGGTTCATGAGTTCAGTGTTGCATCCTGAAAGGGAAAGGGAGAATGAGAATCTGATTCTCTCATTCTATAATTTGAAAGTCTTTCTTTTTGTGTACTGAGACAAGAGTTCTACAAGACACAGGGCCTCCTGTTTGACATCCCGCTCGGGGTTCCCAGGAGGGAGAGTGGCTGGCATTGCTCCGTCCCTACAGCTGTCTTCTGGGCATGCAGACATTCACGTCTTGCCCAATGGGGTGCCAGTGGGATGGGCCAAAGTCATTCAGTGCCAGGCTTGTTTCCCTCCATTTCACTGAGAGTGCTAAGCGTTCATTTATTATCCGAAAGCCGGTCCTCTTGGATGTACTGGCAGGAGGTAACCGGGAAGAGCCCCTCCCACTTCTGTGAGCGAGACCCGGACCGGTCCCCATTGTTGGGAGCTGCAGGGGATGAAAATACTTGGCATTGCATTGCGCTCTGCTTGGGAAAGGGCTCTGCATCCCAGCATAGAAAACAATGTGAGAACAGCCAGCCATCCTCTCTACCACAATGTCTGCTCAGGTCCCCAAAGAGTCTCAAGGCTGAGAGCACAGATAACAACGTAGCCAAGGAAACGGGAAGCGGGTTCCCAGGGAGCATTTACTAGGGGAGTTTCAATAGGGACCTAGGTGGTGTGTTCAAAGACTAGCAGTGTTCCCGGGGCTGCCATACCCCAAATCTGTAGTCTGTGGAAACTGTCCACATTGCCTGGCGCAAGCAACTGATTTGTCTGTGAGTGTTTCTACATCAGACAAAGCCAAACATTTGAGAAAATGACTTATCCTGTAGGAATGCTTTTTGCACACTCTTAATCCATGGTGTTGGTGGGCATGCAGATAGGCATATGGAAAACGTGCATGAGATTTGAGCCTGGCTGAGGAAATCAAAGGTATGGAGGAATCCTATCTGAGAAAGGCCAAGGCCCAGGCAGGTTTCAAGGAAACCGACTCATTTGTTCAATGTTTTTATCAATTAATTAAAAATCCTGAATTAGTCAAGCCTTCCCATTTTATAATTAGCTGTCCTGTTCCCTCTAAAGTTATTGTTCTTATAGAGCTTTCAGAGAGCTCTGACCACGCTACGGGCTTTGTCCTTTTTTTATTTTCCTCTTTTTTTTTTTTTGCAATTAAAATACAATCACATCATTTTCTCTTTCTCTGTCTTCACTTCAGTCCTTTCCATGTGTCCTCTGGCTCTCTTTCAAATCCATGGCCATTATTTTTTTTAATTTCGTATATAATTATATATACATATATGTGTATGTATATATACATATATATATACATACTTATCTAAATATATAAATGCAGCCTGCTTCATCCCTATAAGGTCACTTGCAGATGATGGTTTCAGGTCTGACCACTTGTCAGTCTGGGGCTTCATCCGTGGAGAAGTCTATTCCGCTCTCCTTCAGTATTCCTTACTAGTGTGCACCAAGGACTTTAAGGAGAATGACTGAAAGGAGAGTGTCCCAGGGGAACTCTGTGATTGTCCTGGTTTTTCTTTGTTCATTTCGGGAGAGGGTCTTGCTGAGTGGCTGAGGCTGTTCTCTAATTTGAGTTCCTGCTGTCTCAGCCTCCAGTTGCTGCGATCATCCCATTTGCCTTCCCACTGCTGGTGGCTGCAGACACCGTGCTTGTGACATTCCTGTCTCTGGTTTTGTCTCCATGTGTGACTGCAGGGTTGTGGTCACTACTCAGTGGAGTTTCCATAAAGACTTATTCTCAACTTGATGATGTCCACAAAAGTCATTTCTGAATAAGATCATGTTCTAAGTTCTGGAGCATCTAGATCATTCACACTTTTGGAGAATTTGCTATATGGGCACAATGGGAGCATGGATTTTAAATGTCTGCTACAGTAACTTCGGAGTTAATAACCCCTGCTGTAAGAGTTTGTAAGCCCCTTATCCAGTCACCTTCTGACCACCCATTTTCCAGTCATCATCGTCTTCCTGGCTTCATATCACCTCTTATTCCCTTGCAGAAATCTAGAGAGAAAAAGAGCAGGAATGAGGCAAGGGACCCTCTGGTTGGTCCTAACCCTCCGTGTCTGCCCTGTGCAACAGTCTCCCTAAAACTGAGTTTCTGAAGTAGAAAGCAAACTGAGCATCCTCCCACTGGGCCACACAGTAACTTTCAGGATTGCCACCCCCCCTCATTGCTTCTTTTTTGCAGAAAAAAAAAGAAGTTTTTCTTCACACAACACAGCAACATGATATGAGAACACTAGAAGGGAAGAGCATTCAGAGAGGATGCGGGAGCGCAGATACAACGAGCGTGGCGATTCTCTTTGCAGCCTCTCATTGCCCTCTCTGTGTGCAGACTATGGGGCTTAGTAGTGGGAGTGCTGTGAGCCAAGACTTAAGAAACAACTCTTGGCTCACGTTCCCGTGTAAAACAGATCTGTTCTTTTGTAAATGCTGGGACTTATTTTCACACCATGAAGTATGTGTGGGATCTACAGTTGGCTCCATGTGTTTACAAATTTCTCCCTTGTGATGCTCAGAGAAGAGAGTTTATAAATCAGTTCTCTTGTCTTGCATGTGTAATGTGCCCTTGACACATGTGTCATTGTGTTTTTAATAATGTAGTCTTTCTGTTGGTCGGTATTCATGCTTGTGACATATTTTCTCCTGGAAAAAGCAAGAAACATAAACTAATCCTGGGCCTGCCACAATAACTCTTTTAAAAAAGATCTTCTAGGATTAGGATTTTATTTTAACGGGGGAGGAAAGCATGGGGTCATTTGGAAGGCTGTGTTTCTGATTGATCACATTGATATCGTTAGCATTATTGAGGTTTTACATTGTTATACAATGCAGTTACTCAGATGAGTCAACACAGAGTGGGATTATTTTTACTACATTTATTTCGTTATTTCTTTTAGTGTTGAGAGTGCAATGCAATTGTGTCATTTGCCCCTTCCTCTTCCTTTCTCCAAAACTTCCCATATGCCCCTCCTTGCTCTCCTTCAAATTCATGTCATCCTTTCTCATTAATTGTTGTTATATGCATACCCACTAACCAAGACAGACAGACAGACACCCTGCTCAGCCTGTATGTTACTTGTGTGTATGTTTTTAAGGCTAATAATTTGGCACTGGTTAACCAATTGGTACTCTCTTCCCTGGGGAAGACTATTACTCCCAAGAGTAGAATTTTTTTTTTTTTGAAAAAATAAGGTTAAAAAATCTGCACAAAGTAAACTGTTGGGACCATTTGGAGTCCTGGCCTCCAGATGCTCTTCCCTGCTAGAGATCTTTACTTTCCTTCTGATTTTAATTACTAAAAGCTGTGTCAAAGTTGTTTACCAGCTCTGCTTCATGAGCACGCATTGCCTTGCCTTGAGGATCAGAGGATAAGGTTTTCACCTGTTGGCCCACCTGACTCTGTTGCATTTATAAGCCTCTGTGGTGCTATTGAATAAAGGGCTTCTTACCAGTGACTAGAGGTCTGTGTCTCTGTCTCTCTGTGTGAGTCTCTGTGTGTTTCAACCTCCAGCCTTTTGCCCGAAGCTTGCTAACTGTATGGTAGCCCATAGAGCACAGACAAGTTACAAACAAGAGAAGAAATTTCACTGGTTGTCCTTTGGTAGGAAATTAAAAGTTTACATGTAACAAATCTGTAACTGAGAAAAAGAAATGCCACTTTGTGGACTCTGAAAGTCTCAGTACTATTCTGAATAACAAGCGTGGAGAGGGATGTTGTCCACAGTGCAGAATGACTGCTGAGATGATGACCCACAGATTCAAGGAAGCCCAAGGTGTCTACCTTCTGTGTAAAACGAAAACATCCTACATCCTACATGTGTCACAATGGGGGTCAAGGTATCTAAGATCGAGTGTGTAGCCCATGGCTCTCATTATCGTGACAGATACCTGAAATTGAACTAAACAGAAAACTGCTAACTCTGGCTGGCTTCTACCTTCAGAAGTATGATTCCATTGACTTAGGGCTAGGGATTTTTGGTTTGAGAGGGGGATTTAGGAAGATGACTGTGTAAGACTCATGTCATGGACCAAAAAGAGGGGGAAAGGGCCAGGATTGAACACACACTCAATGCAGTACCTACATTCACCCAACTAGGTCCCACCTCCCACCAGCCCCATCTGTAAGAGTGCCCCAGCCTGGAGGGCGAACCATTAGCACACAAGTCTGTCAGAACATTTAGTTTCTGTGATGATTAATATTGATAGTTACCTTGAGAGGATTTAGAATAACCATAGACACAGGTCCCTGGGCATGTCTGAATGATTTCCTAGACTGAGTTAATAGAGGTAAGACTACCCACCATAAAGATGACAGCACCATTCCATGAACAAAGAAGGCCAGCTAGGCACAAGCCTTCATTGCTTTCTGCTTCCTGGCTTGGAATACTCCAACCATGATTTCTACACTGGATCTGTGGGTTGAGATGTTGAAATAAGCCTTACTTCCTCAAGTTATTTGTGTGGAAGATATTGGCACAGTGGTGAAAGCAATGGAAACCATCTAAAGCCAAACAGCCTTTCTGAACTGAGCAGAAAACCTCTGGGCACTGTAGCAATGACCACAGTTTGCCGAACAGGGGCATGGAAAGAGGAGGCATGGAATGTATCTTCACCCAGAGGCAGCCTGGGTCCAACCTGCCATTTACTGAGATCCTCAGCTCAGTTTTAATGAACTCCTTTATTCCAAAGTGTCTGTTCTACCAACTATATGCACTCTAAAAGGAGCGCTGGAAGTGTGTATTTCCCTGAGCAAAACACACGGTTAAATGACAACCTAAACCCTGAAACACTTCAATTTGAATTCTAAAAAGTGTCAGAAACATGTCACTGTGCAGGAGTGACATAAAAGGCATGGGGGACATTTTTGCTATGGTCTTACAATGATGAACCTGTGTGTGAAGCCTCTTTTCTGTCCCAACTCCAGGCTAGCCAGAGATCTGCCCTTGATCGTCAGGTTTTAGACATGAAAGACTTTGAGTCTCTCCATGTCCAAGATGAGCGCAGAATACTAATTTGGGTACACACGAGACTCCAGAGAAGTAAATCCTTTATTTTAAACTGTTAGTAACCCACTTTTGCAAGGCTTTCACGGCATGAATAAATCTGCTTGGGAAAGTGGTACGCCTTCCTGACAGACTCTGTGGATTCCCGAGTGGCTTTTCTTTACATAGGAACAAAGTGTGTGAAAAATAACACCACACACACACACACACACACACACACACACACACACACACACACACACACTGGAGGGACTGTGGTCACATCTATTTACTCAAAGGCTGAGGGGGGCCAGTATTCCTCTGACATAGTCTCAGCACTTATTCTTCCTTGACCATGGTAAGATAAATATTTCTCACTGGGTCCCTCAGCATGGGGCAGCACCCACAGAATGGAGCTTTTCTTAATTTCCCCACTACACACTAGAGCTCTTGGGTGTGGAATCTTTAGAAGGCACAATCAGAAATGGTTATGGGTTTGGTCTGCAGTTCACAGAAGCATTTTAATAGCCTTTTCCCCATCAGCAGATTTTGACTGAGCCTGGACGTAAACCCAAGTTTACATTGCTGATGCCTCCTTGACTTCTGTGTTAAATGAGAGATGCTAACTAGCAGTCAGCACATACCTATCTGCCTTCCCTGCCTCCTTCCTGCCCTCGACCCAGTCCCAGTGGCAGCAGAGGAGCCAATCCTCCATCACTCAAGTCTCACTACTATCCTGCTACCCTTCCTTGACCATGCTGCCCCCACATGTCCCTTCCTCAAGCTTTACCTACCATGTGTAACTCTGCCTCAAGCACCACTCAGCTCTTCCCTGCCCTCGACTTGGATTGAATACTAAACCAAATACTAATCAATTGAAGAATGCCTTAGTTACATTTTCTGTCTTTCATCCAGGTTCTTTCTCCCACATTGGAATCACCACCCTGCTAGGCCTTGTTGAGGGCAGTTGCTATTGCAGGCATGCTTGCATTTGGTCTCCAGATGCTCTGCAAGATAGATGCTGTAAATCTACAGGTTCCTCTCCACCATCTGGTCTACCCTCTCCTTTGTGTCTTAACAGCAGGTAGTCCCTATGTCCTTCTACCACCAGGACCTCATTGGAGTTTTTCTAAAGGTTGGTTATTTTTAGATGTTATTTGATTTGGTGACGGGGGGGGCGGGGTGTCCACAGGAAAACTGGAAGACACAGAGATTTCCAAACAGCTCCCATGTGTGCAGCTTTTACTCCACTGCTAACCTCTCTCATGAAATGGGTCATGTATGATGATGGATGCAGATGAATGTGTCTTAGTTACCCAGAATCCTGTCTGCACTGGGGTTCACATTGCTTTTCTATGTTCTGTAACTTTCTGGGTACTCTGGCAGGCTGTCCATCCTGCCACCTCACCCAGTGCCATATAGTTATAATCAGACACCATGTACATTTTCCAGATTGGCTTTCTTTATGTGGGACTATGTATTTTAGGTACTGCATGTCCTTTCATGGTTTGACATCTCGTAGTAGCACTGAGACATAGACTACTGTTTGAATTTGTTTGCCTTTAACCTATGAAAGACAACTTGGTTGTTTTCAAATTCTGGACAAAGGTGTTTTGTGTGGGGGTGTCTGTTTGGACCTTTATCCTACCCAGTTTGAAAGTTACTACAATTTTTGCCTGGCAATCTTGTCTCCTTCCAATATCCAGGAGGATAACTATATGTTTTTCTTTGGGTTCACCTTCTTATTTAGCTTCTCTAGGATCACGTATTATAGGCTCAATGTCCTTTATTTATGGCTAGAATCCACTTATGAGTGAATACATACCATACTCATCTTTTTGGGCCTGGGTTACCTCACTCAGGATAGTGTTTTCTATTTCCATCCATTTGCATGCAAAATTCAAGATGTCATTATTTTTTTACTGCTGAGTAGTACTGTAATGCGTACATATTCAACACTTTCTTTATCCATTCTTCCATTGAGGGACATCTAGGTTGTTTCCAGGTTCTAGCTATTACAAATAATGCTGCTATGAACATAGTTGAACAAATGCTTTTGTAGTATGATAGGGCATCTCTTGGGTATATTCCCAAGAGTGGTATTGCTGGGGTAGGTTGATCCCGAATTTCCTGAGAAACCGCCACATTGATTTCCAAAGTGATTACACAAGTTTGCATTCCCACCAGCAATGGATGAGTGTTCCTCTTACTCTACATCCTCTCCAGCAAAGGCTATCATTGGTGTTTTTGATCTTGCATATCACCATAGAACCTTCATCTGGCGATGGATGAAGCTAGAGACAGAGACCCACAATGGAGCACTGGACTGAGCTCCCAAGGTCCATATGAAGAGCAGAAGGACGGAGAACATGAGCAAGGAAGTCAGGACCGTGAGGGGTGCACCCACCCACTGAGATGTTGGGACTGATCTACTGGGAGCTCACCAAGGCCAGCTGGACTGGGACTGATATAGCATGTGATCAAATCGGACTCTCTGAATGTGGCTGACAAGGAGGGCTGACTGAGAAGCCAAGGACAATGTCACTGAGTTTTGATTGTACTGCATGTACTGGCCTTGTGGGAGCCTAGTCTGTTTGGATGCTCACCTTCCTAGACCTGGATGGAGGGGGGAGGACCTTGGACTTCCCATAGGGCAGGGAACCTTGACTGCTCTTTGGACTGGGGAGGGAGGGGAAGGAGGATGGGGGAAGGGGAGGAAGTAGAAATTTTTAATTAAAAATAAATTTAAAAAAAAGTTACTACGGAGAACAATCACAGCCTCCAGAGACAATGATGAGTCTGGCTTTGCGCGAAGCTATTAAACTACCTTTCAAAGCAGGGGTGAAGTCTGAATTCCTACTTGAAATGACTGAGGGGTTGTTCTCTGTCACTTTCTGTTGCCAGTGTTTAGTGTTTGAGTGTTCCCGTGGGCCTCTGAAATTGTTGTGAACTCAGTCCTCACCCATTCCCAGTCATCTCTCAGTCTGGGCATCCTTCAGTGCACCCATCTGCCACCGATATCCCCTCTCTCTGTGCTGTGCTTGTTAAAGCCTTCAGGGTATATGCCAATCAGGAGTTTTTTATTGTCCAGTTTCTCAGTTTAGGATATAAATCTTTTAGCTGATGTGTCTTTTGAAATAATGTTATTCAAGTCAGTGCCCTTGTTTTTCATTCTCTGTAACTTTCATGAAGCCAACAGGTTTAAATTTTAAAGAAGCCCATTTCAGCCTTTCATGGATTTCAACTTTGGTGCCGTTTATAAAACCATTGGCAAGTGGTGTCGTCTGAGGGCAGGAGGGAGGCCACTCACACTCCGCACAGCGCTGTACACATGTACAAACCGGCAGCACTAAGCAAACTCAGTGGGTTTCTAGAAGAGCACATAAAACTGGAAAATAAAGGTGTTTGGAAGGGGTTTGATATGAATGGGGGAGAGGAAACTGGGAGGCAGATTTTATAGAAATACCTTACATGCATTCTCCAAGGATGAAAAGGATATGTAGTTAAATTAAGAAGCCTCTGACTAATTCAAGGCCATTTATTTATTTTCCCCATGATGCCAACTTGTAAATTTCCATTTAGGTCTGAGGTTTAGACTCAGTCAGTTTTTTATAAAGGGTGAGAGAATTGTGTCTAGATTCATTTTGGGGCCACACGGATGTCCTGAGGTTTGAGTATCATTTGTTGAAGGTATTAGTTTTCTCTTGACTCCATTGGCCCGGTCTCCACAGGAGATGAGTTGATTGTCATCACGTGAGTCTATTTCTGGGCCCTCCGCTGTTTTTCATTGATCCCGCATTTCTGTGTCTGTTCACCGGTGTCACACGGACGCGCTGGCTGCAGCCTGCGAGGAAGCTTCAAAGTCAAGGGCTATCAGATCATTCATCTTGCTCTGAGATATTGTGTTGGCTGCTTTGGTCATTCCGCTCTCCATATGGACTGTGAAATCAATTTATTGATATTGCCAAAATAATTTCTTGGGATTTGGGTAACTGAATCAGGAGAAGCTACATCTCAGCATTGAATCTTCTTATCCTTGAGCCAGACACATCTCTTCTCTTACTTCAGTCTTCAACCAGTTTCTCTCATCAGGGCTTATATTTTTTTCTTATAGATATTTTTATATATTTTGATAGATTAGTATATACACATTTAATTTTGGGCTGTGTTCATGCAAACACTATGATTTTGATTACATTTGTTTATGTCTATACATTTTACTTTGTTTTTTTGTGTTTAGTAATAATTATGAACCTTGACGTGATCTGCTCAAGCACTAGGACCCATACAACATCTTTGAGTTCACACAAAAGAGAGAGAATGAATATTTTCATTCTTACTTATTTCAACATTCTCTTTTTTTTTTATAAGAGAATAGGTAAGTACACACTTGTTATTCAAAATGTCATTATGGAAACACACATGGGAATTCTAAATTTTCTGCTGTAAATGTGGAATTGAAATGGGGCAAAGGCATACTAGTCTAAGCTAAGCCATAACCATTTTTCTGTGACAAAGATCTGCTTTTTTTGAGATTCCTCACAACATCCCCCAGGATGCTGAGAATCAGCCTAAACAAACATGGTTGGTACAGATAGCCTTCGTGTAAAACATGATACTGTTTTGGTTCACTGTCCATCTTTAGAATTGACATGGTCTGTGTCCACCTCCGTTGTGTGGGTTTCTGGAAGCATAAGAAGTATACTATTCTCTCTGATGTCTAAATAAGATGCTACAGTGCTTTCTGTGTACAAGCCCAGTGTATAGAATTCCCACCATCTCACTCTCTCCTCTCTTTTGGCAGACCGGAGACACAAAGGTCATGCAGAGCCATGGCAGTAATGGAAACAGCGATCCCACCTTCATTCCTTTGACCTTGACTTCATTCCTTTGACCTTGACTTCATTCCTTTGACCTTGACTCAGCTCTGCCCTCTTTTTTATCAGAATCTGAGGAGTTTACATGATTGACTTGTCCTGCTACACACTCGTGGGGTTCAAAAAGTTTTCTCTTTTAGACATGCTCTGTGCTTGCATTTTATATCTAAACTGACTTATAGTCTGATCACACCAGGAGAGAGGTCAGACCAGAGTGAAGTCAATGTATTCATGCCTACAACATCTGCTCTGGGAAGGGGTTGGCAGAGAAGACTGAAGATGGCCTCCACAGGCCTCTCCACACACTGCTCCAAGGCTCGGCTGTTTCTTTATTCTTTACTTCTTCTTCCTGAAGGAGACAGGGAGTAATCGCTTCCCCTCTCCCCACTATCCCAGCACATTCTCTCTTTGGGTTCCATACACACTCTCTATAGCTTATATAAAGGCACATTTTTCCAGCTGCTAGGCACTATGCTTTCTTCTGAGATCCTAAGAACATGGAATTATCAGAGCAATCACTGGCATGTCCTCCTATTTTTAACTCCTATCAAATCTAAGCAGATGAGGAATATGTCCACACATTCTCTAAAGCTGATCATAAATCATCAGTATGATTATTTCCCTAATTATAGTCAACAATAAAACCAGTGCAAGAGTTTGAGATGGGTAGACATAATTCTATGTTCTCCAAGCCCTTGACTTCATTTAAGAAGAACATTTTACAGTCATGCTAAGTACAGAAGCCCCTATACTCAAAAAATAAAAGTTAAATACAACAACAATAATAATTGTATTTTGCTATCCAGTCCATATGGTTTCTAGGGAAATAAATTGTAAGGGGTTTATATTTTATTTTGTTTTATTCTCTAATTCAATAACTCAGTTGTAGTCATGGGATCTCTGAAACAGTTGAGATCTCATGGGAGCATCTGTCAGCACATACACTTTATATTGGGTAACCATCTATGCCTCACAAGGTTTTCAAGGAGAAAAACCTGATGGAATTATGAACTTAGATTACTGGTTCTCTGTTTCTTACATAATATGTTGACTGCCCTATGTGTACCCTTGGGTCAAACTGGTTCAGGCAAATCTAATTTGAAGTCTTCTTTCTAGGATGAAGGCCCTCATAAAATCCATGTGGATTTCAATATTTCAACATCACTGACAGTGTGTGCAGGATACATTCTTCTGATGGTTCTGCCAACAGATGAGTGAACCCTTAACTGTGGATCCATTGATTAGACTTCTTGGGAGTGACTTAAGATTGGCCAGTGATACTCAAAGCAATGTGATAGGGATGTTATTGAGAACTTAACACGCAGGTGCCACAGTTTCCCCATAGGATGTTAATGAAGAAGCCACAAGCACAGTCATGGTGTCGCAGGAAAGGTTAGGCTCTGGCTTCACTGACGAGTAAGTTCCAGCCTGCGTCTCTGCCACTGTGTCATATGCATGGTGCAAGGTCTCACTTACACTTTCCATCATCACACGTATCTACATTGCAGAAGCTATCATGCTGTGATCGTCTACCATTTGTGTATTTAAGGTGACACACCACACATGAGCCAATGTGTGTCCTGGTAAAATGGCACATGAGGCTAGGAACTCAGAAGAGGAACCTTGCCTGATAGGCATGAGAATATGATTGAAGACCTTAGGTGCAAAAGCCTAGAAAGCCTGGGGGAGGAATGGAGAGGACACTGGAAGTGTGAAGGTCAGATCTAGTCTCAGTCTTACAATGAGGCATCTGAAGTTATTGCAATTATACCCACAGTTAAGTGTAGGACCATCAGGCCCTCTTCTTGGAAGATGAGCTGATCAGTGACATCTGTGAAGGACACCCTTGTGGGCAGGTAAAAGAATCATGTAACTGGGTCAAAAAACAACTCAGAATCCATACAACCAATCCTGGACAGTGGAGGGGTTGATTCCCAAGATAAAGAAAGTGGCCACTCTGCATCTGTGGACACTGGCATGAGACCAAGACCACATACTAGGAGAAAAATCTAGAGATGCCTCCACAGACACAACTATGGGCACAATCTAAGTTACTTTTCTTGTTGGTGTAACAAGAATAACTTAAATAATGAGGGGTCTGTTTCAGATCACAGTTCAAGCTACAGGTACCTACAGTCCATCACAGAAGGTGTGGATCATGGCCACCGGAGTTGAGGTGGCCACTCCCACTGCATCAATAGTCAGGAGTGGAGAGGGGTGAATTCTAGAGCTCAGCTCACTTTCTCCTTTATATTCAGTTCAAGACCATAGCCCGTAGAACAGCACAGCCCACAGTTACCTGTCTCTCAGACAATTCTAGACCCTTTGAAGTTGATAGAATTAAATACCGTAAATGGTGACAAGAAGCAAGCAAACAAACAAAAACAACAACACCAGATGTCTGAAGGTGCTGTCTGAGTGTCTGTCTGGAGACCAGAAGCATGACCATGTGAAGACCATGGCCTCATCAACCCACAGCTCCATCTTTGCAGCAATCCCCTGCTTATGTGAGGACCTCAGTTACATCTCTTTGTCCTCCTCTTCCCCTGCTCCCTTCTCCTCACTTATCTACTCAGTACCCTCCTGTATGCCTGCTCCTGGATCACCTCATAGAACTGCTGGGCCAGGAAATCACTTCTCCACCAGAGAGGCTGTTCTCCATGGCTTTCAAAAGGCCTTGGCTCCTCTGAGTCCCTGTCATCATCAAGTGAGTTTTGGAAGACACAAATCTCTGTTTGTCTACACTAAATGGCAGGCCCTGGTCTCATGCATGGGTGTGTTTGCTGATTATCTCCCTGGGCGCCAGTGGGGATAGCACGCTTTGAACCACTGTATTCATTCATTGACTCCTCTATGTATACACTCCATTGAACTGCCTGTCCACTGAGCTCTTCTTAGCTTTAAACATTTGGTTCCCTATCATCTGAGGCAGTGTTTCCTATGAAATACACTTTCTGGCTTGCTCAGTGTCTGGCAATGGTGGGCTTTAAGAGGTGGCTAAGTCCGGGGTCTCTGTTTCCGTGGAAAAAGATTGCTTCCCATAAGTATTAGTATTAGTCTCCCAAAGAGACTGTCTCATTCCTCTGCTCATGTGGATGTAGCCAGGATGTTTATTTTGTGGGAAATGAGGCCCTTCCATGTCTGACTCTGCTATGTCTTAGCCTTGGACTTCCAGTTTTCAGTATTGTGGAAAATCTATGTTGGTCTTAAACTAGCAGCCAGCTAAACATGCTTTGCTTTTCCTGAGGAGTGGCAGAGGCAGCATCTCACACTGTTCCTTCTAGCATGACTTTGCCCTGTCAGTCTTTCTTCTTCCCCTTTCACCTTCCTCTCAGCATGGTTGTGGGTACATGTGAATTGGCTGCTGCGGATTCTCCCTTCTCCCTGTGAGCAAACAGTCTCTACTGCTCCTCTGTGCCACAGCCTCTGATGATACAGACGGATCCCCAGTATGACCCACGCTGACATGTGCTTCATGTCCTGGGAGTAGGATTTGGCCATTGTTTGTGTCATCAAAATGATCACCACAGACCTCTGAGCTTTGTGGTGCTTGGTGTCTGGTCTTTTGAAAACACCTGGCTCCAATTACACTTTCCTAAGAAGATGTCACATTAGGGCTGTGGCAGTTTGGTCCTGGCCTCTGTAGTCTCACTGCAGAGCGCATGCTGACAACACCAGGAACAAGCAGAGCTCTGCTCTCATCCCATTCATCCCATTGGCCTTTGCTACCAGGTCTCCCGGCATCTTCCCTGAACATGTGTAGCTTCTGGCTTTCCAAACAGTAAGGAACTCTCTTCTGGAGTTCTGGAGATCCTCTCTATCACACCCATTTCCTAGTGGCCTGACTTCCCATTGACATGCTGCTTCGAGAAGCCGACTTTATACTGTTTTGTTTGAAATATTGGCACTGATGTGGCACAGTCTCTTAGCATCCATAGTTTGGAAGCAGTAAGCAGTAAGCAAGCAGTGTTAAATGTGGGCTTTACCCTCATATGTCTCTTAAATGCAACAAAGTTGTATCCCAACTACCTTAATTGTATCCTATCCTTCCCCTCATTACAGAATAATACCAACATGGTTCAGAGGCTGACTTAGATCTTGGGGAGCTATCCAAGGTGCCTAAGGGGTAAATGTAAATGTCACATGAAAACAGTCCTGGGGCTGGAGGGATGGCTCTGTAGATTAGGTACCTGCCCAGTAAGCGTGAGGACCTGGATTTGATCTCTAAGTAACCACATTTTTTTTTTAAAAAAAAAAGCGAGTCTCAGGACTGGAGAGACAGCGAAAGGGGGAATCCTGGGCTTTTCAGACAGACAGCCTAACCTACTTGAAGAGTTTCAGTCTAATGAAAGACCCTGTCTCAAATAAAATAACAAAAAGGTAAATAACATCTGAAGAATGACAGTCCAGACTATCCCATGGCTCTACACACATATATTCACATGTATCTACACACCTACAAACACATGCATTAAAGAAAACAATTGATGAGCGTTGTGCATGAATTGATTTTAGGGTGGTTACAGGTATGTGTTTTATACGTGTGTATGTACATAGGCCTCATTCTTTATTTGAACCAACTCCACAATATTAAAAAATGATAAATAGCATAATCAGGTGACTACTAGCAGAAGAAATCTAAAAGATCAATTCTCTCATGAAAAGAATTCCCAGCGTTTAGAAAGATACTTTGTTATCAAATTTTCTGCTGTGAAACACTTCAAAGTTACAATGTTTCCCATGCACATTGGTGACAAGATTAAGAAGGGAATAAGAATCCCTCATTTACTGGGGGCACGTGTGCAGATGAAGGCAACGTTTTGGAGAACAATTGGACATAACTACGTATTTGGGAGTGTGAATATCAAGCTCATAGCATCTCTGTTTCTAGAAAATTCTCTAAAGAGATAATGACACGTGGATTAGAGGCATAGCCCCAGAGATGCACGTTCATCCCTTGTTATTATGCAGAAAGACCAAGGAGATTATTTATTATATGATAGGCACGTGTGTGAGGTTCAGTGAGAACAAATTTAAGTGTAGGAACACGTGAATTTGCTAAGTGGAAAAAAAACTGTTCATACATATACATGGAAAGATACTTGCACTTGTTACTCTAAGCGCCAATCTTGAAGGCAGGCCTGTGTGACACAGCTGTAGGTGACCTTACAGCATTCTCACACACACAGCCAGTATTTCTAGGATAAGCAGCTGTGGCTTTTGAAGTAGGAAGGAAAAGATTATCTTTAACCTTAAAAGTACCCCCAAAAGCTAAAATAAAAAAAAAATATGGACATAAAATTCTGTGAGTGTTGTGAGGGAAGATAAGAATTTTTTACAATGGAAAATGCTTTTCAAGTTGTTTTCCAAGTATGATTTTATATTTCCCATATATGATTTTACCAGCTATTTTTTTTTAATCTGGCTGGAAATCCATGAGGGACAAAGAAACCACATAAACTAGCCGTGTTGAGTTTTCACATCCTTTTGTTGTCTATAACTCCACCCATTATTTGGAGAATTTTCCAAATTTTCTCACCATGCATTTTCAAGGCCTTGTGGAGCGGCACAGCTGAAGTGTTTTTGCTCGACTGAAAACAAGTCTGAATTTCGAGTGCTTCCACTGGCCATGGTCTTTTCAAATCCTTCCCTGCTTAGGTATCTATTTAAACAGCATCTTAAACTCAAGCCGCTGAGATGGGGATAAATGCCTCTACAGTTCACAATATACAGGAAAACAGCGTGTGAGAGTGAGCTGCAGAAGTCGCGTCTATATTAAAAATTTGACAGAAATTATTTGAGTCAGAGAGGCACGCCGTGGAGATTTTTCTTCTAAGGCTGTTTTGATTAATCTAATCCACCACGACAAATTCACAATTCAATATGAGAGGTGAGGATGCCTGAAGATGCCCTTCTCCGTCATCCAAGGGTGAAAAAAAGTCTGTCTAAAGGAGAGATGAAAACACCACAAGCCTAAGTCGGTGATAAGGATCTGAACTGTGGCTGGCTGAGATAATGCACAAGACAGACCTGGGAGGAGGAGGCTCCTCGCTCCTACTCACACACGTTCACACAGATGGAAACTGGCTTTCGACACTCACCAGGGTCCTCCCAGCAAGAGCCAGCAAAGAGGTAGAAGTCCTGCATGCTCACACCATTTGCCAAAACAGCATCTGTGGGAGCTGGCTTATGAAGGAGAATTTATGGCTATTTTTTTTAATAATAGTGTGCTTGCATGTTAAGATAATACTCCTAAAGTAATGCTGCTCCATTCTCAAAAGCATTTGCTCCAATGTGCACAGAAGTGAAATTAAATTAGAAGGAGGTGAAGGAAATCCATGACTCTATAATACAGAACAAAGGTAAATTGTCCTCTCATATTGCTTAGGATTGAGAGCTCACAAAAGTTCTAAAACATTTCTTGTTTATTTAAAAATCACCTCAGATTCATCCTAGACTCCCAACCTGTGCATCAGCTCAGTGCCCAGATATCCTGCATCCTACCCACCTGCTTTTTCATGCTTCCACTCACAACCATTCATACATCCATCACACATTACACACATCCAGTTTCTGAGCTACATATCCAGTCACAACCTCCCACCCATCATATATGCCCCCGGGTCTCCGGCACTGGGCTCAGTGTGCACACTGTGATATACCCACAGACTTTAAGTTGAGGTAAATCAGATATTATACCCTGTGAAGTCTGCCACTAAGTTTCTTTGCCATGACCACAGGCATCTTGTGGAGGAAAAGATGGTGTTTTATTAAAATCCCATATAAAGAAAGGATATACCCTATTTTGAGAGGGAGAGAGTGGGAAAATTAACTCTGGGGTTGTTGGGAAATGACCTGAAGTGAAGCCCTGGAAATGTGGAAAGCGAAGAATACTAAACAGAAGAGTGGGCATGGGGTTCTGCTCTGAAACGAAGAGCTTGATGGTCTCACGAAGCGGAAGAGGGTCAGCTCTGGGGGAGTTTGAGGATCTCGTAGAGCAAAAGTGGAGGAAGAGATGGGAGTGTGAGACAAGGCCAGTTTCCTCAGGCTTTGGTCAACTGTGGGAGATCTTTTATTAGATGTGGAGGAGGAAACATGGGAAGGAGAAATACAGCAGATAATGTCCCCTGTCTTTAATCCCCACAGAATGTCAGAGTTCATTCTCGGAGGTCAAAATCAAGGAAACTGGAGGAAAGCAGGAGTCCTGGGTCATGTGACAGGAAGAGACTTTTGTTGGGGAGATGCTAACATTCCCATCTAAATGCATGTCCATGACCACCCAATCCAGTTGCTGTTTCAAAAGAAGATACCCCAACTGACATTCACAGGAAATGATAAAATTCTATATCTGATATGTTCCATGCTTCCCGGCAAATGAGAGAGCTAATGCTTTTTTTTGTGCATTGAGGATCGAAGTATCTTTCATAAGTGGCTTGACTGTTTTTGCATGTGTCTTTCCCACAAGACTTTTGATCCAACTCACGAGTTTGCATTCTTGAGGTCAAGGTGAGCTGCCCCATTTACTCTGAGGAGCACATGGCAAGGCAGCTCATGTCATAGTGGTAGGGATGCTAAGAGCCGTGGAGGAAGACGTTGGGGTTCCATTATCAGTTCCAAGTGCAAGTCCCCGGAACCCCAATCCTTCCAGGGCGGTGCTTCAATAGCGTTATCTGGGGACTAAGCACTTGATGGAGGACTTCAAGGGAACATTTATTAGAAGTGATTCAGAGCCCATTCCTGTACATCACAGCCTTTTCTGAGCTCTGAAAGCTGCAGTTTTCATAATGGACATCCAGAGTCTGTTCACTAAGGCTGCCTGTGTCCATAGAGATGAACTTCCGCTTCCCTGTCCTTCATCATCCTCACACAAGTTATATGAGAGAGAAATGCTCATCCTCACTTCTCTGTGGAAGTTCTCCTTTGAAAAAGGCTAGAGAGACAACACTCGCATTTCCTTCCTGGCACGTAACTTGTTAAGGCAGTCAAAGCCCCAATGAGAGTGCTCCAAAGCCAGCAGACACAAAGCGATCCTGCAAACCCTGGCTTGGTTTCTACACAGGAAACGTTTTTGTTTTTGTTCAGTATTGACAACTGTTCTGGGTGAGCAGCTGTTCACTAAACAGGAGGAGAAAAGTAGAATACAGTGGGTTCCCTTCTTCCAGCTGGGCTCCAGCGTCCACACAGGAGCTGATATCAGAAGGGGGATGGTAGGTAGCTTTCTTTCCACCTCTCAGTTTTAATTGGTTTCATGTAGTATGTTCTGATCATATCCTCTACTTCTTCCCTACCCACCCAACTCCGTGTTGTCTTTTTGATATCCTAAGCCCACCACATTCAGTTTGTTCTGCCCCTATCCTTTCAAGTGTGTGACCGTCCACTGGAGCATGGCCAACCTACCAGAAAACTTACTCTTACAGAAACCTGACTCTCCGGTCCCCTGCAATCCTCGGTCTCCAGTTTTTCCTCAGTTGCAGACACACACACCACACCTCCCTCTACACATACAACTACACAACACAATCACACAACCACACACACACACACACACACACACACACACACACACACACACACAGTCATATGCATTGGGAAAATATAGAAACTGAGCAAATACCTGTTAATAAAATGCTTTCTTTGCCAGCATGAGGGTGTGAGTTTGTTCCCCATTCCCCACAGCTCTCCCCTCCATACACAGACCAGACATGGTGGTTGGTGCTTGGTTGTAATCCCAGCACTGGGAAAGGGAGACAAGTGGATGCCTGAGGCTCAGCGATCAGCCAGCCTAGGCAAGCTCTAGGTGGTAAGAGATCTGTCTCTGAAACAAAAGTCAAGACTAGAGAAAAGAAGCGTTGATGGAAAGAGGTGGGGGAGATCACAGCACAAACCCCAATGGAGTATACACTGGGGTCAGGAGTGGGGGAAGGAGGAGCAGAGAGATGGGGGGATGGGAAACCAACAAAAAGAGAAAGGGCTACCTGATACATGATGCCCAAGGTTACCCTCCAGCCTTGACACACATGTGAACATATATGTGGATGTACACACACATACATGTGAGCATGTCCATATGCAAAATTAGTAACTTTATGTAAATTCCTACAGTACTCATTCTCCAGGGTTCTATGACAGGGTTCTCCTTCAGAGCCATATCATGTGTTTAAAAAACAGCTGTGGTGAGCTCCTAGCAATCGGATGTGTCTGTGCACACACAAGCTAAAGCGCACACCAGAAGTGGTATCCCTCCCCAAGTCTTTGCTAAACCATCCTTGGGATTGTGTAGAAATCAAGTGAGACAAACTGTGAAGTGCTTTCTTGTTTAAAATATAAAATGTTCACTTTCAGAAGAAGAAAGTTCACTCCTTACTACATATAACACAGTGCACAGTGGAATTCTTCCAAGATCCCAGAACCCAAGATAGGGTGTGTGTCTCTGCTGTGGAGTGGGCTTCACTCTGGCCTCAAGAGTTCAGCTCAGAGATGTAGATTGTTAATTGAAAATTATCCTATAAATGTAGTGATATTTCATTTGTATTTTAATAAATGATGCTTGCCTGAAGTTCAGAGAGTAAAACAGTGGCACTGGCCAGCCTTACAGACCAGGCAGTGGTGACTCACACCTTTAATCCCAGTAGCTATACTAGTTGCCATAGAAATTAGGAAGTAGTGGTGCATATTTTTAATCCCAGCACTAGAGAGGAATATAAGATGGGAGGAGACAGCTCTCAGACACAGTCTCATTCTGAGATTCCTGGAGGCTCAATGACCATTTCAGACTGAGGTAGAGGTAGGAGTCAGTGGCTGGCTGTTTTGCTTTTCTGACCTTCAGGTTGAACCCCAGTTTCTATCTCTGGGTTTTTATTAATCGTGCTACATACAAATCCCTTAGGACGACTGAAAACTGCTGGTGTGACCTGAAAAACTGTGACTTGCATAAGCAGGACACAGCGATGACCAACACCCAGTGGTTTCGCTTGTTAGCTTAGACACACAGATGCCTGTGCTACTTTATCAGCTCACACTAGCTGCCCACAGAGACAGCTCAGTGGTTAAGATCACTGACTGTTCATGTAAGGGACCCACGTTCAATTTCCACCACCCATGTGGTGGCTCACAACTGTCTGTAACTCCACTCAAGAGGATGCAAGGAATACCGTGTATGTGTGATGCGCAGACACACAGACTTACACATATAATATAATTTAAAAACAACTAATTTTGGAGGAATTTCACATAGAGTTGCAAGCTTTGTCTTTCAGACTCTGAATATTGTTAAAGATTAGAGTATTATACTGTGGAAATACCCACACAAAGAGAGAGAGAGACAGAGAGAGAGACAGAGACAGACAAAGAGAGAGAGACAGAGACAGAGACAGAGGGGAGGGAGAATTCTGTCTACTTTAGTCATCTTCCCACGATGAGAACATTAATGTACCTATTAGAACATGATACAGCTGATACAGTGCCTGTGAGGCGCCATCACTGAGTCTCCCACAGTGTCCTGGTTTCCTGGGATTTAAGAATAATGGGAAGCTCAAGGTGAGGACAAAAGAGCAGAATTTCATTCTCAATAGTAAGTCCATGGCTTCTCACTTTAGGATAAAGAGACATTAAGTGGGCTTTACCTTTTATGGGATAATGCCATTTTTCTTTGGTCAATTTTGAGTCGAAGGTGGCAAAATAATTAAAAGATGTTTTGCCCCTCATGTTCCATGTTGTCAGCTTTGAGACCTCAGCCTCAGGTGTGAAATTTCCTGGAACAAATCCCACAGCATGTCTTCCGGCTTCCGTGGATTCCTCTTGCTGTTCTCCTCCCGGCTGTTTTCAGTGACGCCTCTGCCGCTGGCTATAGGTACGAAGAATGAGGGGCTGTTCAGTTGGTTCTGGTCAAGGGGCAGAGCCTTTCTGTTGTGGTCATCTCTAGACTGCAGCTCCATGATACCTCTGTGCTCCCCTGCCCCTTGGGCTTTTTGACATTCTTTAAACTGTCCCATAATCCCCCAAGGTGATGTCATGATGCTAGCTGACAGTGACCTACAGAGTTCCACCCAAAGCTCAGGGAATACTTGAGAGTAACCCAGGCTGGGGATGCCTCTCTTCTTAGCCCAGTCTTCCTTCAGTGTGGGACAGGTAGCCCTCTTTGTGGTCCAGTTTGTGGGCTGCAGACTTGCTGCTATTGCTGACCCATGAAGAGAAGAGCTGTGGGCTTGGAGGTGGTTTGAGTTTGAGAGCACTCTTCTCCTTATGTGGCTTTTGTCTGTAGTGTGATTTGATTTCTTCACAAAAGACTTTTGGTGGGCTTTCAGAACATGGTTGAAACCCAAAAGAATCACAAAGCCCCAAACTATGGTGAGACTTAGATCATGCCAGAATATTCTAGTGAGTTGCCTTTCTGCTTCTGCTTCTGGGGGCATTCTCTTGGGAACTAGGACATGTCTTTCAGAAATATCTCCCATCTAAGCTACTCCACAGAGCATTAGTCTTCTCTCTGCTGCCTCTCTAACCAGCCCAGTGAGTCTTTGTGCAAAATACAACATTTTCTGTAGCTAGAGCTCAAAGTCTGGGGTTGTCACATCTTCCAGTGCTGACTGCCAAAGGCCTCATGCATTTTCTTAGCCCTGCAGTGGCTACCCGAAACTCTGGGACAGGCAGATTGGTGGCTGATGCGTCTCCAGTCAGGCATACTTGGATGCCCATTGAAGTATAAGTCATTCTGGGGACTCAGATCAAACTCCTTGATTTAATATTCTGCTGCGCACTGCACCCCCGTGTCTGCACTCGGTGCACTTGAACCCAGTTCACGAGATTCGGGCAAGGGGCAGGAGGTTAAAAACCACAAAGACTCACACAGACAGAGACACAGAGACACGGGTCATCCTTGAATTCCCCAAGAATGTTCCCTTTTTTGTGTTCAGGGGCAGATTATATAGAGATAGCCACGCCCCAGCCAAACCCACCAGAAACCACTCTCCTGCCATCAGGAACTCCTGAAGGTCTCGTTCTCAGAGCAGCTGTAGGCACTCAGATCAGGGGATTACAAGAAATTCAGGATCTGGGGTCTCACTGCTCCCAACATCTCGCCCCTAAATTTTTTATAAAATAGTGTCTGATCTTAAGTATTCGGGGGAATGAGGGGTCAGTATCTCCAGGTAACAGGTACTTTGGGCACTGCTGTGGCATCTGCCAGGCTAGGCACCGACTGGGCTGAGGCAATGTGCCTTCCACCACAGCCACCTAGCAAAGCTCTGCTCCAGCTGCCTTCTAGTCCCAGCTGCATTCGTTCTGGGTCCAAACTGGTGCATGGAGTGGAGCAGAACTCAGGGAAGCAGGCTTGCTGCTCTGCAACCACTGAAGGGGCCCCACTTAGGGAATTTGGGCGTTGTCAATCTGGCTACATCCTGCTGAGCAGGGACGCTGCATTCTTGGGGGTATTTACTGAACATTTCAGGAGGTCTCAGTGATTCAAACCACATGAATCTCGAATAAATCCTCAGGCTCTCATCGTCTGTGGAGACAAAAACAGAACCTCCTTTCCAAAACATCAAATTCTTAAGCCCATATTTTAAAGTCAAGATACCTTTCTTAGCAGTTCCTAGAATCAAATGTCTTTCTCCAGTCCAGAACACAAAAGACAACACAATCAACATATCATACATCTGTACACATTTATCTTTTTTAAAGCTATATACATTCTATCTTTTCCCAATATATACGTCCCCTTCGGCCAGGGACAACCCTGTTCATTTACCCCTCTTTCTCGGTTGGAGTTCCACTTGCTGCCAAACCAAGCGAAGGATGTCAGGATTAACACATATACCCCAATCCACCCTCACCTTCTGAGGGCGACCTCTCAGTTCCATAGTTCCCGATATCTCAGCTGGGACCTCCAATTTCCGCGCACCGTGCCCCCGTGTCTGCATTTGGTGCGCTAGCACCCAATTCATGAGATTCGGGTAAGGGGCAGGAGGTTAAAATACACAAACACACACAGACAGACAGACAGCGACACGGGTCATTCTTGAATTCCCCAAGGATGCCCCCTTTATTGTGTTCAGGGGGCAGATTATATAGAAATAGCCACGCCCCAGCCAAACCCACCAGAAACCACTCTCCTGCCATCAGGAACTCCTGAAGGTCTCATGCTCAGAGCAGCTGTAGGCACTCAGATCAGGGGATTACAAGAAATTCAGGATCGGGGGTCTCACAGCTCCCAACATATTCCAAAATACTTCCTTACCTCTCAAGTAGCCTTGTTCCCCCACCCCACCCCAACATCGTTCAGTGTGAACCCTGTGGCACTTCCTCGATCCCTTCCCCATCCCTGGAAAGGTTTCTTTCTGTTGGACATCGCTCCCATCTCCTGGAATGCTTTTCAGTTCAGTGGACTCCACAGCCACCAGGCCCTAGATCCTTCGTCAGATATGGGGCGTTCCCTATCCTGTGCATCCACCTGCACAGCTATCAGCTTGCATTGTCGACGGGATGTCCCCCTTCCCTAGTGTCACACAGGACTTGTGTAGCCAATGAGGCTGAGCCGAGAGTACGGAGTAGAGGGTGCCCGGGGGGGGGGAGGGGTGGGGGGGCAAGTGGTTCCCATCACTTTGATTAGTGACCATCGTCTTCTCATGGCTTTTCCCTTATTACTCCATACGGGTGTCCTTTGCTTTCCTTTTGATGAAAAACACCCACACTTTTATAACAAAGCCGCAATGTGGAGGAGTCCAGCACCACACTCACCCTTGAGTCAATTTAGTGATAACTACTCGGGATCTAATGGTTCAGGAGATGTGCTAATTTCAATTTCATATCTCTTATGCTACTTAGGGAGAGAGGGAGGGGCATGCCTCCTGTTATTAACTCTCGTGGAGAATGAAGAGGGTGAGATAAAATCTCATCGCTATGATTTGATTTTACTTTTATGCTAAAGTCAGCTGGATGGGGATGAGCTAGTCTCTGTAGCCTCGGGAGTAATGTGCCTACAATCACATCAGCCCCAGATGAGCCAACGGCAAATGGGATATTTAAGGTACCATGAAAACTCCAAGTGGCCCACGTTGCCTCGGCACCACCGGAGTGGGCACTGGGGAGAGAGTGGGGTTGCCGATGCTCTATTCTTACTGATTCTGATAGCCTTGCTGTTTTTAGAGAAGGGAAGCATGACAGAAGTTCACATCACAGATCAAAGTTGCGTGCTTCTTGAAACCACGTATGCAATGGTCTAGAGATGAGAGAGGTACAAGGGACCTTCCACCTTGCCTGGCCTCTCGGTGACTTGTCCTTTGGATCGGGAACCTGAGCAGACCTTATTCTGGACAGAGACTGAGCCACAGCTTCTAAGGAAATCAGATGAACATTGTCACTGTCACTGTCAGGGGGAAACTGTACTTCTGTTTTGTGCTCTGTCCCCGACATGATGCCATCCTGGCTATAATATAAATAAATACAATTAGAAGTGTTGGGTCTTTTCAAAAGAAGAAACGTTGCCATTTCAAAGCAGGTGAGAGGCAGAAAATGGTTTCTGTGGAGAGGGAAGGGACCAGCAGGGCTTGCTGAGCTGCCATGATTTAAAAATCAGTATTTGCCACATAATACACAGACAGTCCCTGTGTGCAGAAAAAAACGGAGTTAACACTAGACTTCTTTTGTCCCACGAAGGTCAGGATCAAATGACAAAATGAGGAGAGAAGGCTACAGACGAGGGTTTTCTGTACAAGGAAAGGGAGGCTCTTGGCTGGGGACTTCCTCAAACTCCCAGGGGGTTGTGGGTGCAAACATCAGTTATCCCTTTTGCTAATAAAGCATCCCATTTAAAACAACTGGGCTTGGCACACAAACTTGTTGATTAAAGACACAAAAGGCTCCAAGAATCAGAACTGATTTCTACAGAGAGGGAGAAAACCAAGAAAAGTCCTTGCAGAAACCAAAAGTCTTGGTGTTTCCCTAGTTTCCTCTCCTTTGAAGTGACAGCCTGCTGACTGCATTCCCAAGCTTCCAGGGGCAGCAGGAATCAGAGTTCACAGCCCCACAGACAGCACAGAGAGGCCTTTCATGCAAGTGAAATCTGCCACTGGGGAAGAGGGGGCAGCCACCCCAGTCTTGAGACAGCATGGTGAGCTGACTCAGGGCGAGTCACAAGCCCGTGGAGAGAGACAAGCCTGCACTAACTCTGCTCTAAAGCCCAGGTGAGTGGAGGCGGCGTGACCTCACACTCATTACATTCACCTGGAAGCTGCGTGACCTCACACATCACATTCACCGGGATAATTAGTTTCCAGGCACCGGCATCATCCCTTGCCTCTTTAGGATTCTACTTTCCCCCAAATCAATATTAAGGAGATAAAACATCTCTTCAGGGGTCAATTGTTAAGAAGAAATCAGTGGCCCTGTCCGTGGATGATTTGGATCAATATAACGTTCCTGAAGTGAGTGCAGCTGTAGGGATGGAATAGACACAGCTGGATGAGAGCCATGCAGGTTAAGGTGCAGGTACTGCCTGTGTAGATGTAGACACCGAGGCCTACGTTAGATCGCTACAGCACATAAAGGTGCGAGCAAGGAACCTGATACTGGTATCCATAATGACATACCTGTAGATAGATTAGACACAGGTACTGGCATAGATTGTATCGATGCTATAGATACAGATATTGACTTTATATATATATATATGTATATATATGTGTGTGTGTGTGTGTGTATCAAGACACACACACATATATATACTTTATGTGTGCGTGTTGTGTACATATGTGTAGATAGATAGATAGATAGATAGATAGATAGATAGATAGATAGATAGATAGATAGATAGATGTGGAGGAAAATATCAATCACGGACTGGGAACTCGCTAGATAAAGTGCTGACTACGCAAGTGTGAGGATCCTAGTTCAGATCCCAGAAACTGTGTGGAGTTGGTCACAGATTGTAATAGAGCATGCCAATAATGGAGGTGCTCCTGTGGGGAGGTGAGGAGTTGAGGTAGGAGAATCCCCAGAAATGCCTGGTCAAGTGCCTTGGCATCCACTGCAGTGCACATCAGAAAGTGAAGAATGACATCCGGACTTGTCCTCTGAGTTACACACACACACACACACACACACACACACACACACACACACACTCACATACACATGCATGCACACACGCATACACACATGCACACATACACACATGCATGCACACACGCATACACACATATGCATGCACGCATCCAAACACACATGCACACATACACACACATGCATGCATGCACATACACACACAAATACACACATACAATACATACACCTTATAAATGCACAAACTCAGTCTGTGCATACATGTATTTACAGAGAAAATATAGACACATTGAAAGGTGTACATATATGTCCACCTAGATTTACAGGTGAATCAAGGAACATTTGCCTCCTTGGCATGGACACATGGGGCAGGTTGGAGCTGAAGGCACATTGGATAGAAAGTATCTGATTGTCCCAAAGTAGACACCCAGTTCTTCTCTCACCAAATTTCTCAGATCAGTCATTTATATATATATATACACACACACAACTACAGTCTCTAGCTAGGAGAGCTGTGTATTTTACTTTCTGAACATGAAGGGCTCCATTTCAGCACATGGGCAGATACAGGACATTTCCAAGAGACCATTTCAGACCAAAGACAGCAGGGCATACTCTGGGTTTACATCCCATCCAAGAATAAAAAGGATAGGCTCATTGATGTTGTCTATGACATACACGCAATGGCATGCTGGCTCATCCATCCCCATGGGTGTCTGCAGAACTGTATAAAGAGCAGCCTGTGGGTGGATATTTTTATTTACTAATGGAGATGAAACATGAAACAGAGATACACCCAGTACCTTGCTGTGGTCTCAGAGTTGCTGTGATAGCCTTTCAACCCAGGCTCCTGAACACTGCTGTATGCACTTTGACCTGGTGAAGATGTGAGGCTCAGGAAGGGCAACTGTCTGTGGCTTCCAGATGCACCTATCGTCCGCAGAGGCTGCTTGTGAATACAGAAAATCCCATAGCTGAGCATCGCAGACTTGAGTGACCATCCTTTCTCTGCAGCCTTTTCATCAGGAACCCCCGTCAGGGTTCAGGGGAAAGGGTGAAATTGTAAGAAATGATGGTAGAGCTCGGGGTGCACAAACACATTATTTAGAAAACAGCTTTGCTTATAAAAGCCAGAACATAATCTAGTCCCCCAAAGATGACACATAAAAGGCATATCTAAGTATTTCTCATGCTTTACTGCGATACCTCCTTAATGTTATGCACTTCAGCCACCCGGAAAGTTAGCTTTGAAAGTTCTCTTAACGCTGTCTTTGGAGCTGTGCATCAAAGGGAATGGAGACGGAAGCTTAACAGCAACTTAAGTCCCATCTGTTGCCAGACTGCGGTGGGCTCAGGCAGCAGCCAGCACAGAGCCCTGCAGACATCACTTCCCGGTACCCTTTACGCTGCACTTGTGCGCTCTGTCTTGTGACAAAGCGCTACAGAGCATCTGCTTGGGTCCCCAGGCACCGAGAGGACGAAAATTGAGATTTCTATTTTATGGTCACATAAAATAGTGAGTCTTTAATGAAAGCAGCAACTCTAACGTGCAAATGTGTCTTCAGGACTCCTGTGCATTCCAAAGGGAAACAGTGGGAAACCCACATGGTCTACACTTTCCAGCACCATTGGAGTAGAATTCACCTTTTCTTCACGGGTCTTTTACCTTTTTGTCTTATTGTATATACTGAGTACGTGCATGTGTGTGTGTGGGGGGGGGAGTGTGTGTGTGTGTGTATGTGTATTCATCTACATGCAGGTGCATGTATGTGACACACACAAATGGAGGCCAGAGAAAATTTCAGTTTTCATCCTTGGCTTTAAGGCTAGCCTATAGCTTGACAAGAACTTAAAGTTGATTGCCTAGAGAAATCCATGGATCCTCCTGTCTCTGCCTGAGATGACAAGCACATGGTGCTGCACCTGATCTGATTACATTGGTGCTGATGATCAAATTCAGGTCTTCATGATTGCATAATGCCAGCCACATAGATCACATTGACTATAATGTCTCTGCCTTTTAAAGATGTTGCATTAGCTTTATAGGAATTTCCTTCACTATAATTCGATCCTATTTATCCTTTTAACGCCTCCCTATCCTTTCAACTCTGTATCCTCATATGTCTTTCGAGTCTACAGAGCCCCATTTTTGCTGCTCATGCACTCTTGAGTGTGTGGCCTTCAACTGGACAAGGGTTACCTACCAAGGGATACAATCTTAAAGAAAACAGACGTTCATTATTCTGACAGCTAGACATTGTTAATAGCTCCTCAGCTATGGGCGGGACTTTGTGCTCTTCTTCCTTCAACGCTGTAATTTTTGTCTGCTGTGAGCTACTCCGATCTTGTGCCCACGCTCACAGACATTGAGACTTCTAATGTGTTATTTCCCTTTTATGTATGTGAAACACCATTGTTTTGTGGTCATCTACCACCTCTGGATCTTACAAACTTCCAAACCTTTCACAAAGATCTCTAAGCCCTGGAAGGATGGATATGATATTACTGTCCCATTTAGAGTTATGATTCTGGAGTCTCTGCATATTGGCCAGCAGCAAGCCTACTGTCCCCATCTACCAAAAACAAGCTTCTCTGGTTAAGGTTGAGCAGTCCACTATGGGTATAAAAATTTGGGGGTATATATCCAAAGGATGCTCAATCGTGCCACAAGGACATATGCTCAACTATGTTCATAGCAACACTGTTTGTCATAGCCAGAACCTGTAAACAACCTAAGTGCTCCTCAGCCAAAGAATGGATAAGGAAAATGTGGTACATTTACACAATGGAGTACTACACAGCCGAAAGAAATAACGACAGCTTGAATTTTGCAGGAAAATGAATGGAGCTAGAAAACATCATTTGAGTGAGGTAACCCAGACACAGAAAGACAATTATTACATGTACTCACACATAGGTTTAAAACATAAAGCAAATAAAACCAGCCTACAAACCACAACCCCAGAGAACTTAGATAACAATGAGGACACTAAGAGAGACTTACATAGATCTAATCTACATGGGAAGTAGAAAAAGACAAGATATTTTTTTAAATTGGGAACATGGAGATCTTGGGGGAGTTGAAGGGGCAGGCGGGGGGGGCAAGGAAGGGAGCAGAGAAAAATGTAGAAGTCAATAAAAAATTCATTAGAAGCTGGTTTAATATTAATTCATATAGCAAAATAATACCAATAAGTTTTCACCTAGGAACTGTCTAATCATGGGTTCTTTGTCATAATAATGGTGCCAGGTATGGGCTTCATCTTGTGAAGTGGACCTCAACTCAAACCATAAAGTGGTTGATTATACCCATGACATGCATGCCACTCTTCCAGGGAATGTTGCTATTGTACCTCACAGACTTCAATGCTGGCTCCTAGTGATGAATTGTTAGTCTCTAGTAGCATGTGCAACACCTTCCAGAACTATGAAAGGTATCCAATACGAATAAAGCTTTGAGTCAGTACCAACTTTGGTTCCTCAATGTTCTATTACTTGGCTACATAGTATCTTCCTGAATAAGTCTTACCATCAAGGTCTGGAGGATAGCCCAAATCCTTCACTGTAACTTGTAATGTGTGGGGATCTATGGGAGCTCATTGTCTAACAACTCTAAAGGAAGAAACAGAAGCCTGCACTTGAGTTTCTTTTTGTTTCCCTGTGGTAGCTAGTGGGACAATTATTGCCTTGTTATAGGGTAGCTCCACTTAAACTCTTTCCGTTGTGTGTGTTTGTGTGGTGTGTGTGTGTGTGTGTGTGTGTGTGTGTGTGTGTGTTAGGAAGCTCTGATAACAGTAAGTTTCTATGTGACTTTTTTGAAAGGTCTTTAGTGGTGTTAATCACTCCCTGTATTCTTCTCCCCTTCCCGTCTATTCCTTACCCCCTTTAACCATCCCTAATCCATTATTCCCCTTTATGCTTTTATGCCACTGGGTTCTACCTCCCCACCTTAAAAATCCTCCCAAGCACAACTTTTTACTAATTACCTGACCTCTATAGATATTCCAAATGATAAACACACATATCATGTTTCTTTTGGCTCTGGGTTACCTTTCTCAGAATTTTTGACTTTCATCCCTACACTTGTGAATTTCATTTCTCTTGATGGACAAATAACATTTCATTATGTAAATGCTCTGTATTTTTATTATCCATTCATCAGCTGATGGACATCTAGGCTGTTTCAGTTCCTGGCTACTATGAATAGAGGAAAAGTGGACATAGATGATGAGATACCTCTGCATTAAGATATAGATAGAGCCCTTTGAGTATTGGCCTAAGAGTGGTATAGCTGGATTCTATGGGAGATCTATTTCCAGCATTTGAGGGACGTCCATACTGATTTCCACAGTGGCTGCACCTGCTTTCACCACCACTAGCAGGGAATAAGTGTTTCTCTTTCCCCAGCTCCATGCCAACATTTGTCACATTTCTGCTTTGAATTTTAGATCTTCCAACTGCAGTGAGATGAAATACCAAAATAGTTTCAGTATTTCCCCACCAGCTACAATGTTAAACATTTTATAGTGATTGGTCCTCCACCGCATGTGTTTCATCCTTTGGGTAATCAGGCTCTCGTAGGCACTAACGATGGCAGGACTGATACTGAAGAGGAAACAGTCAGCAAGCTGGGCCACAAGGAGCTTGTGCTGTACTCACAACTCCCCTTAAACATGCGGCCAAGCCTCTGTGGCAAGTCTGTGCAGGGGCTAAGAGAGAGTTGCGAAGCATAGCTGGTCAGTCTTCATCTCCCGGCTTGAGCTTTTTTGTATCCTAGCTGCAGCCAACATAAGGAGAGAGAGGGGGGGGGGGAAGTCTCTGACTTTCTTCTTTGTAACTACTGTCTAGTAAGGAAATTGTGCATACATTCTCTCTTGTAGGCAGACTTCTCCTTCAGGAAAGGTAGCCACTGAGCCTTTAGCTATAGCAGAAGGAACCCTAATTATGCTGGGCTAACAGATCTGATCCCAAGCACCTGTCCCAGTGTTCTATCAAATAAATATTTTATTCTGAACAAAAAGGTAGGAACCTCGTGCTTCCCTTGCTTTCGGGAGCAAGGCAGCTAAGTGAAGGACAGGACATCACAAAGATGCAATAAAAGCACCAAGCCCACAGTAATCCCAAGAGTGAGCCCTGACTTCTCCCATAAGAGAGGAGGAGGGAAGGATCCTCCCAGGCCACAGCACCACAGCAGAGGATTAACTTGTGCTTTTTACTTACACTTTTGTTTTCAAAGAGCGCGAGTTGATGTCACCCGGAGATGCCACCTTTTCCCCAGGAAAGACAGCTCTGCTATCAGTCACCCACCCAGCAAGCCCCTTATGGGAAATTCAGTTTATCAAGATTGCATGCAATAGACAGGGCTATTTTGAAAGTCAATGTCTGGCTCTTTTTTGAAAGCCTCCCTTACTGTGTGTTTTTAGATGCAAGCTTCAACTGTCAGAGTTGTGTTGCTGTTGATAAAGCCAGCCTGGGATTGATGCCCAGAGGGTGGTCTGACTTGAAATTATGAGACAAAACTTGAATTAAATTAATTCTCTCATAGCTCAGGGAAGGAAGGCAAAGAGAACACACTCTCAGGGATGCTTGAATAGATAATCTATAATTGTGATTGGTAGCTGGACGGCATGCTTTCTTAGATTAATGGCATTTCCTACACACTTAGTATTTATCAAAATAATATTTTTCACCATATTTTAGTTTCCTGGCCTCCAACAGACTCACCGGTGGCATACATAATGTCTCTACACTCCAGCTGCCATTTTGTGTCACAGTAAACACTAGGGAGCAGAATGGCTTCTCTTTAGCCAGCTGGATGTTCACGTTGTAAACATCTGTTGGTTCTGCAATTTCTGATAGAAAAAAAATCCCATTTCAATGTAGCTACTACAGATCCTACAGACGTCTTAGGGGATCCTCAACAAATAACATGGTCGTGCAACTGATGTCCGAAGTTCTAAAGGACGTAGAACTAAGAATGGGCAGTTTCTTTTTGATGTGATGAGAAACGTTTTAGTGTGAGTGGTGATGGCTGGGTGGCTTTGCAAATGTACTAAAATCCAATGAATTGTTCATCTTATAAAAGAGGATGTGAGAGGAGTGTGTGTGCTTGTGTGTAGGCATATGTGTGTGAGAGTGTGTACAGGGGCTGTGTGTACGTGTGTAGGCACATGAGTGTGGGTACATGTGGAGACCAGAGATAACTTTAGGTATTGTGTCTCAGCTGTCATTTACCTTGTGCTTTTGAGACAGGGTCTCTCAGTGGTCTAGAATTTGTCCAGTAGACTGGGCTGGCTGTCCAGCAAGTCCCAGGTGTCCTCTTTTCTCAGCTTCTCCAATATTCTACTAAAAGAGTCTAAGGATCCAAAATTGAGCTTTTGTTCTTTATTTGCTTGGATTGTGGTAGAACTAACCTGAATCATAAAGCTTACAGTGGAAATATTTATTGTTTACTGAGTTGTTATGTCAACCTAATAAATGGTGTGTCATATTGGCATGCAGATCACAACTCAATAAAATGCAATCCAAGAATTACATATTTCTTTGGGAGTTATTGGCCAGTGATTTTTCAAAGATGCCCGCCAAACATTTCAAACTATTACTAATTGTCTCTAGTTAGGGTTTCTATTCCTGTGACAGGACACTTTGACCAAAAAAGCATAATGGGAAGGGAAATATCTATCAGACTTATTCTTCCACATTATAGCTCATTACTGAAAAAAACCAGTGCAGGAACTCAAACAAGGCAGATACCTGAAGACAGGAGGGAGCTGATGCAGAGACTGGAAGGGTGCTGTATACTGACTTGTTCACCTGGCCTGCTCAACCTGTTTTCTTACAGAACCCAGGCCCATCAGCCCAGGGATGGTACAACTGATCATGTACTGGGCTCTCCCCTATCAAACACTCGTTAAAAAAAAATTTTACAATTGAGGTTTCCTTTCAGATAACTGTAGTTTGTGTGCCAAGTTGACCTAAGACTAGCCTGCACATAAATGTCCTTGATGACCCTCTAGAAATTGACGGTAAGACCCCTACTACTGAAGATAACAAATACTTGAGTTCTATAGCAGAGCAATCAGGAGATTATTCACCTAGATGTTCCATCCATACTCCAGCTTCACAGTGTGAGAAGTTACTATGTGTGTCACTAGAGGGTAAAAGTCATCAGTCTCCTCCAGTTATAGATCCTACATTAATAACCAACCTGACGAGGCATGCTATTGCTCCAACCGTGGCATGGACATCATGGGAGCAACCAGCCACTTTCTGAATTAGATTTAAGGCTCTTTCTATGAGATGAGACACATATCTGCAGCAGTTATTGTAGCCAAGAAGCTACAAATAGAAAAAAATCACAGACTCTAGGCGAGAACCTGATGGTATTATTCTGCTAAACTGACGTAATATTAAATGAACTCCTAATGTCTTAACATTGTGTCTATAAAGTAAGACATTACTCAGTCTTTATCAGAGGAAGTTCTGTGTGTGGTAGATGATGAGTAACACAGATATCTGCCACTACCCAAGAGTCAGGAACTAAAAGGCTGCAGAACGTTGCATCATAAATGGAGCATATATACACCCTGTCCTCTAAAGATTCAGGGATCACTGCAGAAAACAGGGGAGAAAAATGTAAGAACCGTGGGTTGTAAATGACAGCAAGGAAACTGCTTCTGGACACAACAGGGCTGCTGAAATAGGAAATAGCAGTGGTTGCTATAGCATGGACAAGTCCTTTGTGAGCCCAAGCCGGACAAAGTCAAGCAGAAGGGGAAGTTAGCCATGAAGATGCAGCACTCATGGAAGAGCCATGGGCAGCTGAGAGTTGGAGTGAGCGGAGAGGCCAGTTTTCACTAATGGTGTAGCCCCTGATAAATCCATCACATTCCAGTATGTACCCAGTGATATTTGGGTTGAACAAATTGGCCTTAATGGGGAAAAGGAGACCCAAATTTGGGTAGGAAGTAAGGGGTGCATCTGGGAAGAGGCAGAGAAAGAGGGGTGAGTGTGATCACAAACTGTTGAACGAAATTCTCAAATAACTAATACAAGCACCGATGAGCCTTAATAGATGAGACAAAAGGAAACTAAACTAATACATTGAAATGAAACTCTTAGAAATAAAATGTTTGAGCCACCCAAAGTAGGCAGAAGGGAAAGAAAGTGGGGAGGAAGGCTCCTGAAAAAGAAAACAGTAAAATGGAAAACATAAGCCATGCTATAATAATGTTAAATAAATTGAATGGTATGACTATGCCAATTTTAAAATCGACAGGCAGTAGTGGCACACACCTTTAATCCCAGTACTCCAGGAGGCAGAGGCAGGCAGATCTCTGAGGTAAGTTCCAGGACAGTCAGAGCTGTTTCACAGAGAAACCCTCTCTCAAAGGAAGGGGAGGAGTAAACTGGGTGTGGTAGCACATGCCTGTAATCCCTGTATTTAAGGGTTGGAAGAAGAGGATCCGGAGTTCAAAAACATCCTCAACTATTTAATGAACTCAGGGCTAGTCTGACTCTCTCTCTCTCTTTCTGTCCAGTTCTGATTTCTACATATTCCTCTAGCTTAATGTCACAGTATCTACCTTCCTGAGCAATGCATCTGGATTTTGCATACCAAAAGTATCCTTTTGTTATGTTAACTGGTGTTTCAAGAGTAAATAAGAATAGACTGTGTGATCCATGTGTCTTGTGGTCAGTGCAGAAATAGACTCGTTTGCTCCACTCTGCGTGTACACACACGTGTCCTGGGCCTCAGTGTGGTCTGAACTGTCTGTTGTAGCACTGGTCATAATGCTGAAAGTGCCTGTCAGACCTCTGTGTCTTGTGGACCTTGTGGACATGAATTCCAAGGTTTCAGGTGTGGCTGGTGTCACCTCTGGCCATTTCCAGAGAGGGAAGTTCACTCTATGTCTTAATTGGAGTACTTATTACAGATACTTAAAAATTAACAATTTTAATATGCTTCCAAATGCCAAGTGACCCCCTGGCACCCTTGCTCTCTGTTTCTAGAATGCTCATTGCAGGTGATGTTCCACACACACAGTGTGCACAAAATCCTGACCAGGTGCAATGTTCACACTCCTTATGGTACATACAGGTTCCTAGAGAAGATCCCACACACTCAGAAAGATCCATGTCTTTCCCCAAAGCCTGGCTTTTTCAGGCCTGGATTGTGTGTACCATTTCAAGGGAAGATGGAGTGTTAAAAGTTGGGTTTTGAAGGCACAACCTGAGCAAGCTTGCTAGAAGCCTAGCTAGCTTTAAGAAGGATGTGGGTTTTTTCAGGAGCCGAGGCTTTCAGTTCCCATGTTTTCTCATGAGCCACTCAAAGTCACACCTCAAGAATTACAAAGAAGCATTACTATTTACTGTTTTATCATATGGGGTCTCACCCATACTGTGGGCTTCATGTTAGCATCTTCAGGGGAAACACATACTCTGAAGCAGACATCCACATGGACCATGACTTTTCCTCTGCAGTAGACAGCACAGAGCCTTGCCTCTCACAATCATTTGAATGGCTGGGCCATCCTAGAATCACCTTCAGTCCAATACCACCTGCCTCTCACATGGCTCAGCTCCACACTGAGGCAAAACCATCCATGATCTGCCTTTTGAGAATGAATCATTGTGACTTACAGCCTGGAAGCCACCCTCAGCTTGTGTCAGTCTGCCTTCTGAACTCGTGAGAATGTGCCCTGGTGGGGTCTCGCTGGATCAGCTGCCGCCTGTCCTGCTGCTTCCGTCATGGATAAGGTGTCTCTTTACACCTTCCTCACCTCTGCTCCATCAACCCTGATCCAGACCCCTGTGATATGAAGCTGAAGCTAGGGGATGAATGTGACACAACCTCTCTGGTGGTTTGCACCACATCAGAATTCTCTGTGAATGAAATCGGCAGAGTGTAGCAGGAAAGATGACTGAATCTTCAGTGTCAGCAGGCTAGGCTGGAAGGGGTGGCTGTTGGCATGCCCTAGTCCCTAGCAGGGCCTAGGTGCAGGAGGCTGTAGCTATTAGAATATCCAAAGAACCACCATAGCACAGGCATCAATGGAGTCAGAGTAGGCACCATAGTGGGGAGGAGAGAGCTCCTGGCTGCAGAAGGGTGATAGGAGGAGGCAGGACCCTGGACAGAGCCAAGGAGGCCTGAAGCCTCATCTGGAGGGCCTTGCGGAGAACAGGGAGTTAGTTGGAGGAGAGGAGCACAGGTGGGACAGGGAATCATGGGATGGAATGTAGCACCTTGGACCTTGCAGCTATAAATAAGAAAGAAACTGTCTATGGAGGAACAGTGAGTGGTACCACAGGCCAACAGGTCCTAAGGAAGCACAGGTTCTCAAACCGAGGAAGCGGCTGACACTAAGAGCATCCGGCTGTTTCCATATCTAGAAATGACTGTCAGATGCTACAGGACTTTGGCTTCTGTGTTCCCAGGGAAGTTCTATAAAATAAGCTCGGAGGCTACCGTTTTTGAGGAAGTGTAAAACAAAGCCTCCACTCTCAGAACTCAAGAAATACAGATAGCAAACACAGGTTTGCTGCCTTGCAAAGACTGAGTCTTTGAAGGTCATCAACAACCACAGAGAATCAAATGGCTTGACCAGCAATAAGTCCCCAGGGAGAGGCAAGTTCAAGTGTGAGATCAGACAGATCCCAGAAAGACCACTGTGTTCATTAATAATGATAGTCAACTTGATCTAGAATCAAGGATCTAGGATCACCAAAAACACAAATCTCTGGCCACAACTCCAAGGGATTTTATAGCTTGAGCAAACTGAGGAGGGACAACCCACCCTGACTGTGATGGTATCATCACTTGGACGGGGTCCTGGACTGAATAAAAATAAAAAGCAGCAGAGAGAATAGCCATCTTCAGTGCTTGTCACAGGTGCCTTCCTGGAGATTATTCTGTTTTAGCATAGTTTTTTTTCTGTTTGTTTATTCATTTATTTGGGGTTAGCACATGCATATGTAGAAGCAGAGTCTCATCTTCCAATGAGTGTCTACCAGGGGCTGAACCCGGGCTCTCAGGCTAGAGTCACACACGTATTCACTGTGCCAGCTCTCCAGACTCTAATCCCAGTTTCTGTGTATTACAAAGTAGTACCTTTAAGAATTAAAACTCTCTGCTGGGACCAATACTGCTTCGCCTCATAG
The DNA here is from genome assembly GCF_903992535.2 of Arvicola amphibius. NCBI lineage: Eukaryota > Metazoa > Chordata > Mammalia > Rodentia > Cricetidae > Arvicola > Arvicola amphibius. The sequence continues at coordinate 2,326,871 of NC_052049.1, read as the reverse complement.
CAGAGGAGGTTTCCAAGATGCTGGGCATGCACACTCACTTCAGTGAAATCCTTCCTGAGCCCGACTCTTGCTGCATTGTCACCAAGACAGCCCACTACACGCTTGCACAGGAAACACAGTCCTAACACTACACAACTACAGAGGGGGACACAGTCCTCCCACTACACACCTGCACAGGGGGACACAGTCCTCCCACTACACACCTGCACAGGGGGACACAGTCCTCCCACTACACACCTGCACAGGGGGACACAGTCCTCCCACTACACACCTGCACAGGAAACACAGTCCTAACACTACACAACTACAGAGGGGGACACAGTCCTCCCACTACACACCTGCACAGGGGGACACAGTCCTCCCACTACACACCTACACAGGAGAACACAGTCCTCCCACTACACACCTGCACAGGAGAACACAGTCCTAACACTACACACCTGCACAGGGGGACACAGTCCTCCCACTACACACCTGCACAGGGGGACACAGTCCTCCCACTACACACCTACACAGAAGAACACAGTCCTCCCACTACACACCTGCACAGGAGAACACAGTCCTAACACTACACAACTGCATAGGGGGACACAGTCCTCCCACTACACACCTGAACAGGAGGACACAGTCCTCCCACTACACGCCTACCTGCATAGGAGGAGACAGTCCTCTCACTACACACCTGCACAGGGGGACACAGTCCTCCAACTACACACCTGCACAGGAGGACACAGTCCTCCCACTACACACCTGAACAGGAGGACACAGTCCTCCCATTACACACCTGCACAGGAGGACACAGTCCTCTCACTACATACCTGAACAGGAGGACACAGTCCTCCCACTACACACCTACCTGCACAGGGGGACACAGTCCTCCCACTACACACCTGCACAGGAGAACACAGTCCTCCCACTACACACCTACCTGCACAGGAGGAGACAGTCCTAACACTACACACCTGCACAGGGGGACACAGTCCTCCCACTACACACCTACCTGCACAGGAGGAAACAGTCCTCCCACTACACACCTACCTGCACAGGAGGAGACAGTCCTCCCACTACACACCTACCTGCACAGAAGGAGACACTCCCACGCATTGAGTTGTCGGCTGAATGCACTGTGGTGGAATGCCTGAGTGTATTTAGCAGCTACAAAGTCCCATGCTGGTTATGGAAGGACATGGAAAAGAGTTGAGAAGACCAAAATCAATGGACCAGGAATTCCCTAAAAAAGATCAGGGCATGTCTTCACCATAAAGAAGGCTGTGATGGCAGATGGGATATGGGAGCCTTCACTCTCACAGCTTGCTCAAGTATGTCACTCAACCCAAGGTGCTTCAACATCCAAAGCTGATGTAGCCAGTGTCCCAGAGCAGGGTTCCATCCAGACAGGAGGCAATGAAGCCCAGTGATGATGATGCAGGTTGTCTACATGGTCATTCACAGTATCTCAGACCCTTGATGGGAAAGTGGTAGGAAGGGGTGAGTGTGTGCTTTCAGTGGAGAAGCATGGACAGTAGACACATAGACTTCCCACACACTTTACACTAGGTGGAGAGGTGGAGGCCTGCAGCAAGGGGCTCCCTTTGGAGCCATTGTCTCAATCTGAATTCTCTAGAGCAGGGCTCGGGTTGCAAGTGAGCTCTCTGGTAAGTGTAATGCCTGCTAAGATGTCAGTGTATCTATAGATACTGTAAGCACATTAAATTATTAAATAACTAAAGTTTAAGCACAAATGTAAATAGTTTTAAGAAGGGGCTATAAGAAGCCATTGTTGTTTGTGCGTTTTCTAGACCACACAGCCAAAGTGGCTCTCCCACCTGGAAAACTAAGATGTCCATTTTGATGCATGCCAGACCCAAAACCCAGTCCTTGGGGCCCCTGATCTCCTGAGCGTGTCTGAAGAGGACCACGTATTAATTTCTCTTGGCAGGACGCACTCAGCAGTGCTCTTGACCCACATTCCACCAAAGTTATTAATCAAAGTAATAGTTTATTTTTTTCACCAGAAAAATAAACCCCAGTGCACTCAGCGCGGCGGTGCTCTGAGCGGCACTCTGGCTTTGTTTGACTGGAAGTGCTCTTATTATGAAGAATTATTCGGTAATGGATGAGGAGTCTGTGGAAACTTCCCCTGCACAACATTAATTTACTGAGTTATACGGCAGTGCCACTGGTGGGGACCACCAAGGGTTATCTGGGGTCTGGGGAGGGCCAATGATGCCTGGAGGGAAGACATCCCACGGAGAAGTCAGCTGGCCTGTTGCAGCCTGGAAGTTTCCAGCAAGGCAAATTGGGAAGAAGGGGTCTGTTACCCACAAGAAGATCTGGCTGCTCCATGATCTCTAGATGCACGGGAAGTGAAAATGCAGCTCAGGTTTGCCTGACACGATGCCCGTGACCATCTAAGCTTTACCCGTGGGCATTGCATCGCGCAGTCTGAATGTCCCTGCATGGAGGCTTCATTTGGGACCAGCATTCTGTCGCTTCACCATTTTCAATGTAGATGTTTATGGGATGGGACACACCACTGATGTGGGAGAGTCTTCTGTTTGAGTTGATTTCATTGGCTAATAAAGAAACTGCCTGGCCCATTTGATAGACCGCCCCTTAGGTGGGTGGAGTAGACAGAACAGGAAGAGGAAGTGAGGTTAGAAGGATCAGTAAGATGCCACGCCTCTCCTAAGTTAGGCAGACTGCCGTGCCTCTCCTCGGAGAGATGCGAGATGCAATGAAGCTCCAGCCCAAGATGGATGTACGCTAGAATCTTTCCGGTAAGACACCACTTCTTGGTGCTACACAGATTAACAGATTATTAGAAATGGGTTAAAACAAGATATGTGTAAGAGGCTGAAAATAATGGGCCAGGCAGTATTTAAAAGAATACAGTTTCCGTGTAATTATTTCGGGTAAAGCTAGCCAGTGGCCGAGAGCCGGGCATTACAAAAAGCAGGCCTGCCCGTAGCTCCTCACTACAGAATGGCGCCCAACGTGGGGCTCGAACCCACGACCCTGAGATTAAGAGTCTCATGCTCTACCGACTGAGCTAGTGAGTCTGTGAGACATTCTGCAGGACACAGTAGATACTGACTGAACTGCCTTTGAAATTTCCTGCTTCATGGAAATGTCTCTGGATACTATGGGCCTGAAGGCTGAAGATGGATGCCCCAACAGTACAAAGGAACTTTGGGTGACTGTCCAGGCAGCGAGATGTCTCTGTCATTTCTAGAGTTTTGTAAGTTGCTTAGTTCTTATTTACTTAGGTAATATTATATCCTTCTGGAGTCTTTGATGGAGTTGAAGAATGGATAGATAGTTAAAGTTTTCCTTTGTTATGGTAAAAGATAAAATGGATATAATATTGTAACTAATTCTTACTTGATAACTATTTTGTTATATGTAATTTTACTATGTTAAAGTTAAAGCCTTTCTTTTATTGTTTAAACAGAAAAAGGGGAAATGATGTGGGAGAGTCTTCTGTTTGAGTTGATTTCATTGGCTAATAAAGAAACTGCCTGGCCCATTTGATAGACCGCCCCTTAGGTGGGTGGAGTAGACAGAACAGGAAGAGGAAGTGAGGTTAGAAGGATCAGTAAGATGCCACGCCTCTCCTAAGTTAGGCAGACTGCCGTGCCTCTCCTCGGAGAGATGCGAGATGCAATGAAGCTCCAGCCCAAGATGAACATACGCTAGAAACTTCCCGGTAAGGCACCATTTCGTGGTGCTACACAGATTATTAGATATGGGTTAATCAAGATGTGAGTAAGAGGCTGAAATAATGGGCCAGGCAGTATTTAAAAGAATACAATTTGTGAGTTGTGATTTCGGGGCATAAGCTAGTCAGGAGGCCGAAAGCAGGGCGGCAGGAATGTAGCCCACAGCTCCCCACTACACACCACTCCCCACATGACTGCTTATCTAAGAACACCGTCTCGAAGGGACCCCGTTGGCACAAATCCCCGCATGTCCCCACTTGCCTCTCCCTAGCTCCTGCATCTACTCCTCTTCCATGTCTCAGGGTCCTGAAATATTCCACATAGCCTCCTTCCAGAGTGGGTACCCATCTTTCAGTGAGTATCTGGCCTTGGAATGGATGTCCACTCTTGTTCTTTCTCCCTGCCCAGGAAACCACAATCCAGTGAGGTCTCCCACCCCAGGTCTTTCTCCAGCCCTTCAGGAATTCCCTGGGGACAGGAGGCAGGAATGTCTCCAGGACAGCTTGTAGGTGGCACAGCACCTTTCTACACCAGTTCCCTTGTCTGAGGAAAATAAGGTGATTCCTGAATGACAACTGGGCTGTCATCTTCTCATGGACGGAGCCCTAGATTTCCTTTTACTCCTCTGTTGCTTTGCTCACCTAGAAACTGAAGAACTGGATGATCCAAAAGAAGGCCCTCCAATCTCCCTGGGACTGCAAGAATATAGAAAAAAACCCATCCCAGCACTCGGGAGGCAGAGGCAGGCGGATCTCTGAGTTCAAGGCCAGCCTGGTCTACAAGAGCTAGTTCCAGGACAGGCTCTAGAAACTACAAGGAAACCCTGTCTCAAACAAACAAACAAACAAACAAACAAACAAACAAACCCAAGGCTCTAGCCCTGGCATGGGAATCCATGCCACGGAAGAAAGTATGAAGGATACAAAAGACCACATAGTCCCAGGCTGAGGGGGACTAGCCCTGGCTGCAGCTTCTGACACGTGGGCAGAACTGTTAGAACTATCACTTCAGGCCTCTCCTGGGTCAAGTAGAAGCTTCCAGAACATGTCCTTAGTGATGGAAATATCCTCCCGGGGGGGGGGGGCAATCCTCACCCTGGTAAGTCCCCATCTATGACGTCTATTTAAAATTCACACAAACACCCATAACATGTCCATATTGCTTAGCCCTGATTGAGACTTCTGAATGACAAATACCACGATTTACCAGTAAGATTTTTTTTTTTTTACAAAATAACTTTTTAAAGCTGTGCTTGCATCACCAGCATGGAAACACACATGCATGAATTAAAGCATGTGTCAGCTACGGAATCAAACAGGTGAACGAGAGAGTTGGCAGGATCCTGACAACTAAGAAATTGCTATGTGCACTCTGAAGTTGGAGTCTGGAGGGTCCCAGAGCACCTGGGATTATCTCAGGATGGATGCCGGGGCCTCCTGTCCCTCAGTCACTTCCCCATAGCACGCTCCAGTCTGCTGCCATGTCTTTAGCTCAAGGCCTCTGGAGTAGGACCACAAGATTGCATGAAGGCCTCCTTGCTAGGACTGATGGAGGCCATTACTGGGTGGCGTGGTTGATAACCTCGCCGCTCTCTGTGGAGAAACTGAAGAGGAGCATTTTCCACTTGTGCCCCCTTTCCTCTTACAGGGATAATGGGTAACGCAATGGTACCATTGATGTCATAGAGGAGACAAGAGCCCGTGAGCCCCAATGGTGAGCTCTGTTATGTGGCGTGGATGGCATCTTTGTTCAGGGCTAAAGGGCTGCATCGAGGCCAACTCAGGAAACACTATACTTGTACCTTATGAGGCTGGGGACAGACACGGTAGCTTGCCATTCCTTCTTCTTTTTCCCCATCCAGCCGGGGAGCTGAGGTCTTAAGTGGTTTTGTGTTTGTCCCTTATAAATAATCTCACTATAGCATTTCTAAACACCACGAGGAATGTTTAGCTTTTCCCAAAGTGACAGGGGGCTCAGAGATTGCCAGGTCCCCATTGCTAGACCGAGGGTCTGTGTTCCCATGCTGGGGCCACGGTCAGTAATTTGTCATTGTCCCTCTGAAAACCCCTCTGCTTCTAGACTCTGGTTTCAGGGCCCAGGGCTACGGGGTGTCTACAGGCTGTGCGTAATTGTGCGAAGGGTGAAAGGTGAAGAGACAGCTGTGATCCTATGCCCACGAAGGAAACAGCCAATGGGGGTGCCCCTGCCTTCACTCAGAATTCATACAGCCTGTTATTCTTAACCCTCTTCTCCTCTTGGCATGCAGAGTAGAGGAACTGACAAAGGACACCAAGAAATTTCAACAACAACAACAGAATCGCTGAAGAGACGAAGTCAGCAAGTCGCTCTTTGTGGGATCATGTTTGAAAGACAGACTTCTCCAAACTTCACACGAAAAGGATTTCAATGCATCCAAAGCTCTGTTTTATGCCGGTAAATAGCGGGAACCTCCTGGAAAGAAGCCACCTGCACAGGAGAACTTTGTTGATCGTGCGCAGCGACACTTCTTCCTCAGATTAAAACGAAGCATCTTTTTTATGTTGTGATAATTGCCGCATTTACTTCATTTAAATAAAGAAAAATATCACGCTGTGATTGAATTTAAACTATGAGGAAACTTTCATCTTTGAACAATTATGCAATAACTAACGTATTAAGATGCAATTACCGGGGCTGGAATCTTTCCAGAGCGCCGGCTTTATAATATTTTCTGAATAATTTCTTTAAAGCGTTCCTTCTCTGATTGTGCTTTCCCATCGCGTCTGTAATTACTTTAAAGACCGTTTCTGGTGGGTGTCTGGTAGCCCTGGATTTTGTGGATACCAGAGCACCGGGTTACCTGCACACTGAGAGGAGGAATAGGTGATTTCAATGAGCCCCACAGAAACAGAGTACTTGGCCGGTTCACACTTTCATTTCCAGTTTTAAGTATGTGCAAACAGTGGTTAGGAAAACACAAATTATAACACGTTAGAAACGACAAGATTTTTGTTTGTTTTAAAACAAAAACCCACGGTGTACTCACTTGTGATGCTGAGGGGAAGACCCATCAGTACTGCTTTCCTAGGCCTCCTTAGAAGTTTTGAGAGTTCTGGGTCACGTGATTCGAGCCTGGGATCCCAGTGCCATTACGTGAAGGCAGGGGATGTGAGAGTGTGAGCCCAGCCTGGACAAAGATTGAAAGAGATTTCCACATATCTGCCATTCCCACAGAGCCCTAGAACCCCTTAATCAGGGGATGTCTGTATACAACAGCAGCACCCAGCACACCCAGCAAACCCCACGTAGCCGTCAATTTCATGAAGCCAAGTGGAGCGTCACTTGGAGGTGTTTGTAGTGTTAATCCTGCATTCCTCCTAAAAGTTTAATGAGGAAGAGAGTAAGTTCTCTGAAAGCAGAGGTGCCCTCCAATGGGAAAACTGGCTGATTCCAGTTCTTGCCTGCACCTCCCTCCTGGGCTCTGTGAGAAAGAATCCCATTAAAGAGAAAATAACCATGAGAAAGGTTCAGCTCAGCTTTCACGGGGCGTACATCCTGTCTCCCAGAAAAGACAGAAGGTTTGTCTGCACACAGTCTCCAGTGGGGACAGAGTCCTATCAACATCTAGGATCTAGTGCTGGCTGCAAACAACAATCCTAAATCCCTGGGACTGGGACAGAAAGGCATTTTTGTCCATTGGTCATGCCAATGTCTTCACATCCTTATCTTCTCTGTCTCCTTTGAGGTCTTCCGTTCTGCTCACCTACACTTTTCGCCCCACTATACAGGCCTCTCTCTTCTGTCGGTCAGCCATTCCCTTTCCTCTCCTCTACCTTTCCCATGCAACGCTTGAGAAAGAACGGATGTTAGTGATACAGTGTAGGTGCTGGGAACTGAACTCAAGTCCTCTGGAAGATGGAAAAGCTCTCTTAATCTTGGAACTCCCTCTCCTGACCCACAGATGAACTTTTAAAATGCTAACTAGTGCTGACAAAATGCTGCTGTCCATTGCAGACTACTGTGACTGAGACCCTGGGTCCTAAAATTACCAAGGTGATTTTCGGAAGAAGGAGAAGACAAAGTCACATTGAGGTGGCCTCTTAGAAGGATATTGTGGGAGAGTGGAGCACAAGAAGGGTTGTGGCAGCTGCCTTGCCATACAGATGCCTCTTGTGGGAGAGTTGACCACACGAAGGGGTGAGAAAGCCAAGCCAATGAGCTTCTCCTCTGTATGTGAACTATGGGTCTAATAGTATTTTTGTCCATGAAAAACCTTTAATCTAAATTCCATGAGTACGTAGTTTATAACAGAGGTCCAAGTGCAAATGTTGAGTAGGTACAGTCGCACCAGCAGGGTGTGGTCTGAATGAGAAGATAACCCAAGAAGGAAGATAGCATGCTGATTCTACCGGGGTCAAGTGGAGGTTGGGTCACCTTACAGGGTGATCTTCCTTTACAGAAGTCAAATATCACAGTGCATTTGGTCATAAAGACATGGAGGAAATTGGGTATTATGAGTCAGAATTTTAAGGGGAGGTCTTGAGTTCACGGGAACAAGAACAAGGTGAAGGGCCAGCAGCTCCACAGGCCAAGGACCCATTCTCTTGTTCTTCATCTCTGGAAACCAGGAGTTGTGACAAGAACGTTCCTAGCCCAGAGAATGTCCTCACACAAGTCTCAGGATCCATAATTTTCTTTCTTGCCCATTTCCATCGGTGAAGTAGTTATTGTGACCAATAGCACAGACATGAAGATTTATTCAGGAGCACTTACTGAAAGTAGGATTTACTAAGCAAGGTGAAGGAATGTTTCTGGTTTTCACTAGAATGACCAATCTCCATAATTAATTTGGGGTCAATTTTGTTAATTTATTTTATGGAGCATCATTAACAAAGATTTGTGCTTCTCTGTATTTTGAATACAAGAAAACATCTCAATATACAACTGACAGAGGCTGTACATTATTTACAAAGAAGGCATGCACATAGCCATGCGATACTGGAAGTATGTAATTACAGCAGTAAGACAAAATGTCAATGTGCATAAACAATAATCACAATCCTCCATTCTACCACTGTGAGCAGCCTTCCTATGCCATAGGTTGTTTCTTATGTATATTGCTTTATCTCATTATTTTATATTGCTACGTATTTTAATTAAATTGCATTTTAGAAATATAATTTGTATATTTTGTGATGTATAGACATACTATTTCCTTCTGTGATTTCCTATTTTGCTTTTTAGAGTGGTTTGCCTCACCCTAGGTGGATGAGTACAATCGTGAGATTGGCTATCTTTCTCATTATGGATTCCACAAGATTCTCCAGCTCTTCTTTAATTATAACCTCTTGAGTTCAGGTAGACCAGGTACTGTCAATCACAAGGTCCCTGAACCCATCAGTTCTCACATGTACTTCTTTTACTAAGCACTGGTGTAGGGTACTGGAGTCTTGCACTTGCTGGGCAAGCACTCTGATGCTGAACTACATCCCCAGCCTTGATGCATCAAAGGCACTGACTTTGAAACCATTAGAAGCATGCTTGGTATAGGATTGCACCAAGTCCATCCCTCCAGGCCAGGTCAGAAAACTGTATATATCGCTCTTGGGATGTGGACAGATTGGCGCCCACACACACATTCCCACTTGCAGACAGGGTTGCACAGAGATGTTTGTCACCTTATTCCTAGTGAATAAGGAAGCATCAGTCTCCCTCCATGTCCAGACTGCTCCGTGAGAGTTTCAAGAGTTGTATGGGTATCACAGAATCTAGTGTCCAAAACTGACCCCGAGAAAGGATGGGGAAGCCCTCTCTGCTGTGGCCAGGCTTTCAAGGTGGAGTTGTCCTCCTTCCCCCTCCCACATTTCAGTAAGGAGGCTGGCCATTGGAGGATAGTCAGTGGCTCCTGGCACCTGAGGGTTTCATAAGCTCATGAATTCAATGAAAAAATCCACTCAAAAACAGTATTATGGGGCATTCCCTTATGCAATGATCTTTCAATATTTTTATGGCAGCAAAGGTAGATTTTGAGCTTGCGTTCGAATGCAGTGTGTATTTCCTTGATAATATTGTGACAGCTTGCAGGAGGGATTATGGGTACTCTCTCAAATAGCAAGCTTTAAATTGGTGTGATAAATTCCTCCTCTTATTTTCCTCTTAAAGGTGGGCTTCTTTTGATATTGTTGGGAAATTAATTTGCTTTACATAAAGACAAGTGCTTATGAAGAGTCCCTGGCATGACTTGAAGGTTTTCACAGTGAAATTTATTACCAAGGCAGGCTTATTCTGAAGTAGGTTAATATTAACATACACACATACGTACTCTTAAGCCTCACATTATATCAATAATATTAATATAATCCACAAAGTTAGCACAGCTCTCAAGCAAAATGTCTATTGATTTTAAATTAGATCTTTGTGCATCATTAGGATAGGGGAGTGCATACACCAGGGATCTAACTTCCCTGAGTGTGTGTCCTATACCTGAGCAGAAAGTCACATTATAAATGTAGGATTATGCTTCACTTGTCACATGGTAGTTTCCAAATCACTATAGCTTTCCAGAAATTGTAATTGTTTGCTAGTACTGACTTTGATGTAGCTGATCGCTGCGTATGCACGCCAAGCACTCTACACCTGAGCTTTTCAGCCTGACCTTTCATTTCCGTGCTGAAACCAATTCTTTTTACAGGTATTTTTGTCACCCTTGAAGACAGCAATGGATCAGCAGAACATGGATTCTCACAGCCACCACTTATTGGTCCTGCGACTTTTGCGCTATCCTTGACTGGTTCCTCCCTAGAGCCACCCATATGCCTTCTCCAGCTTCCCTCCCTCATGGTATCATCTCTGAGCAATGGAGGGTGTTTTACCCACCAACAGGCTCATTTCCCCTGTAGTCTGACAACCCCAAACCCATTTGGCTCTCTTAGGCATCACCAGGATAAACCTAACTCCCATATGACCCCAATCCACACATCAGACCTGCGACACCTGTGTTCATTGCATGCCTCCCGCTGCCTGCACAGGGTGGGTCCTGTCCTCTTGCATTGCAGGCCTCTGTGGTATACTTTCCTTGGTTTTAGAAGCCACATCTAGACCTTTAATATAGAAAAAGGATGGTGCCCATGAATTTCCTCTGTGTGGAGAAGCTAGAATGTGGTTCTTCTGTGAGTAAAGGATGAGGAAGCCTAATGAAAATATCACTGTGCAAACATCAAGACGGGAGTTCAGGTCTCCAGTTGCCACGTAATGAGCCATGCGTGGAGATGCGTTATTGGTAGGTAGAACCCTAGGACTCTAGTCACCCAGACTAGCCAATTCTGTTGGGTCCAGGACCAATGAGAGAAATTTTCTCAGTTAATATTACGGATATTAATTAAGGAAGACACCTAATGCTGACCCCTGGCCTCTCTGTGCATATGTATACATGTGTGTACACCACCACCACACAGACACCTACAGAAACACACACATGTACACATATCTGTGTTATCACAAACTTCCCGCCTCTTGCTCTTCTCAGCAGCATCATTGGCTGCTAATGGTGATCCTTCCTCTCGTTAGCAAAGTCTCCAGAGCTGCTAATGGTTATCCTTCCTCTCGTTAGGAAAGTCTCCAGAGCCTGTCTTCTTCAGAAGACGTTCTCTGGAACAACTTAGGAAAACACTTACCCCTGTGCCCTTAATGCCAGAGCCAAACATAGAGAAAGCCATGCATCATATGGCAATTAATTGAATTATTTGATAATTTGGTGTCTAGTTTCTAGAGTTCTTTATACATTTTGGAGATCAGTCCTCTGTCAGATGTGGAGTTGGTGAAGATTTTTTTTTTTTCCCATTCTGTAGGCTGTCGTTTTGCCTTTGCCTGACAGAAGCTTTTCAGTCTCTGGAGGTCACATTTATTGATCGTTGCTCTCAGTGTCGATGCTGCTGGTGTCATATTGAGGAAGTGGTCTCCCGTGCCAAAGCACTCAAGGCTACTTCCCACATTTTCTTCTATCAGATTCAGCGTACCCGTCTTTATGTTGAGGTTTCTGATCCACTTGGACTAGAGTTTTGTGCCTAGCAATAGATATGGATCTATTTGCAATCTTCTACATTTTGACGTCCAGTTATGGCAGCACCATTTGTTGAAGATGCTGTGGTCGTTAATTGACGGCATCTGGCATCACATAGGAAACAAATCTCTGCTGATATTTGTGAAGGAGTTTCCAGGCTGTCAAGATGAAGGTGGAAAGACCCAGCCTAACTTTGGGCAGCAGGGACTGAACTGGATCCTGAACTGGAACTGAGCACCAATCCTCACCTCTCTGTTTCCTGGCTGTGATGACAATGTGACCAGTCAGCTGACACTTCTGCCACCCGGGTTTCCCAACTATGATGAAATGCACCCTCAGGCTGTACAGGAACAGACTACACCTCCTATTCTCATGTGACTTTTATCAGGTGCTTTTGTTACAGCACTGAGAGAGGTAACTGATACAGAAACACTTGTCCCCGAGGCCACAATGGCGCCTGCCCAGACTTGCGCAGAAGCCCGTTTCTACTCTGCGTCCTCACAGATGTTCAGCGACTCCATGTCCCCTTCACACAGTGGGAGGAACTGAAAGAAAGCCCTTCCCAGGAGGAGGACTTATTGAAATCATAACCTCCGCCAACCCTGCTCTCAAAGCAAACAAGCGTCGTCCACCAGAAGTGAGCTGCAGACATCCCAGCAAATGGAAATCCCACAGCAGTAAAAAGCTAACACAGGAGCACATTTATCCTGGCTGAAGAGGTCTGAGCTGTGGCTGCGTGTGCCCGTGTGTATCAATAAAAAAAAAAAATCAGATTTAAAACTTTCCAAAATGTGACTGCCCTAGACACAGGTGGAGTTTCCCTCTTTGTTATTCCTTAAGCCACAGACACGATACAGTATCTGTTCACTCTGCTAACACTGTAGTGAAAAATTTCAAGGTATAAGTGAGAATGTTCATGAACGAGGGGCCACAGCCTGCACTTCATAAACTGGGGACCTGGACGTCCTCAAGTTGGGCACTCGTTGGGAGGGGGGATGGTCCCGGCCAGCCTTCTGCAGGTAGAGTATGTGCTTTGTAGAGTCCGTAGTAAGAGGCCACAGGCATGATGGAGTTTCTGTGCCTTGGGTAGGCTTCTAGAAGTCTGAGATATAGAAGTTACAAATGCCCAAGGGCCTCATCCATTACAAAATATAGTAGTAAGTCTGAGCCCGTGTGTGGTCCACAGGACAGAAACCTCAAGTTGTTTGCTACTGTCACTAAGCAGAAGGAAGTCCTCCCAGGATGTGCTGGGTACAGGGCAGAAACACCCACACTGGGGCCCCTCTTGCGTGGGTGTTTCCCACTGATGAAGAGGCTCAAATGTCCAGGAAGGTTTGCATTGCAAATTCTCTGGAAGTGTTTCTCCAGCTCCTTCAAACCCCTTGCTCCTGAGGGGCTTTGCCTTCTGTATTTGCTTATCCTGATGTCTCTCTTTGCATAAAAAGCAATCCCATAATCCTGTGGATCAAAGAGTCTGGGGTTTATTGACTGACTTCCTGGTGTCAGAGGTTAGAGCACACTTTCAGACACAGGGGATATTAGGAAATAAAAGGGGTTACAAATATGAAAGTCAGGGATAAAATCCCAGCACCCAGAGAGATCTTCAAGGCTGTAACAGTCGCTGCTGCAGATTTGTGTATGCAGCTCTGGAAGTCAGTGAAATAATCTAAGTAAGAAAACAAATCATCCCCAGATGATAGTCTCATAGAGGGGTCACCGCCCCACCTGACTGCACAGCATTGAAACCAAGGACTGGAGCCACCACACCCCAGTAGCCACAGCACACAGCACGATCTGAAGACAAGAAGGAGGCCGGAAGCCTAGACTGAGAGCACGCAGAAATAGGGCACTCGTGAATTAATGGAAAAGCATCGACAGACACAAGAATATATCCAACAGCAGGAACTGAGCTCCATGGGAGGGGCTGCCTGTGAGAACCCAACATTGCCGTGAGCTGATACACAAGTGTGCACAGACATTTGGGCAGAATCATCCACCTTTGCCCGAGATTCAGACATGAATTAATTTGACCCAGTCACCTGCTTCTGCTTTGGTGGTTGCTACCATCCTTATGGACAGGTTGAAAGGTTACATGTGCACAGCCAATGCACAGCCGCCATGTCTGATGCACCACGTCTGAGGTCAGAGGGTCCTGACTATTTGCTGCTTCTGAGTCTCAGTCCTCCCTAGTAAGGAGTGGGGTGACTTCACTGTGCAGGAGCTGAACTTGATATATTTGCAGGGTGGGGGAGGAACCATTGTTAGCAGTGGTTAAGTATTCAGTGTGAGAACCAACTGCTAGAAGTTGGGAGGATGGTGGATCCTTGACAAAAGGAGAATCCCTGGATGACCTACCATAGACACCTTCACACAGGATTAGAGACTGTACTGACTTAGAGGACTGTGACCAAACAGGTAGCCCTTCTCGGGGGTACCGTTTCTCCTTCTCAGACTCTCCTCAGGATTGCCTCTTTGGTTAGATTTATTATATAAACACAACCTTCTTCTGCCTGCTCAGATCGTAATGCCCAGGACTCCTGAGGCAAACAGACAGGAAGGGTTGTCTGTGTGTCACCTGGCCATCACTCCTATAGCATGAGAAGTAGGGCCAGGGATTTTATAGATACCACTGTCCAGCCAAGCCCTGGTAAAGCACAGGACCTTGGCGCTGTCGTGTGCATGTGGCAGAAGAAAAGCCCCTTTCCAGCTACCCTCCCTCTACCCTGCCTCTCTGTTCCCTCTGCCCCTCCCTTTTGATCATTTCTCCTCCTCCTTCCTCCTTTTTTTGATCGCTTCCTCTCCTCCCTTTCCTTCGTGCCTCCCACCATTTCCTTCCCCTTCTTGTGTCCTCTCATCATCCTTCTACAGATCATCCTGTCTTCAATGTGTCTGAAGTCTAACCTGCTTCTGTAACTTGTATATAAACCTGATTTATAGACATTAGTGTGGTAAAAACTATAGTCAGAATTACAGTGGTCAGAGGTGACCCATCCCTTCTTTCCTCTCTGCTTCCATCCTCTTCCTCCATTGACCCACAGACTCCACAAAGTACGTGCTCATGCAGAACTCACCCCCCCTTAACCAAAGCGTTTGGTGTGACCCACACAGCAGATTCTTCCACTGACGTCATTTGTCCAGGCTATCCAGTGGGGTGCCTGACAGATAAAACCTATCATGTTCATCTTATTATAACGAAGGTCACAACGTTGCTCTGTGATCCACTTCTGCGGATTAGATGAGACTCTCCCTGTCTGCCTCCCTTTACAAAATACTCACCAGGGTCCAAAGGACCTCCTTCTATAGGATTCTGATCCCCCATATGCCTTGTACCAGCCTCTTGGAGAAAGACCCCACCATCCTCCACCAGTCACCAATCCTTGGAGAAAACTCTCACTCGCTGGAAGACACAGAAGTCATCAACAAAACAGAAGAGCAAACTTCCTAACAACAAATTCCTGGTCAACAGTTTTTAAAATGGCTTCAGTCTGGTCAAACAAGGCATAGTTAAACACAGTAGACTGTATGAACCAGGTTATTACCGTGAGGTAAGGAGGGGCAGGAAAAACATCAGATTTACTGTCAACTTTCATATCCAAGGCTAAAGAAACTTGCCTGAATGGATGAAGACTTTTCTGTGTGTTCCCATTTTTTATGGAAACTGGATACCCCAAAGAGATGGTCCAATCTGGGTTGCATATCTGCAGGCATCCACTTTTCATTCATGAGGCAAGTCTTTGCTTCCAGGCTGAACAGAAAGAAGCTCTGGTATTTGAACATTTCCCATAGTCATTTGCAGGAAGAACAGGACCGAGACCTTGGCTCCTCACTTGTCAGGGACGATGTTCCCTTCCAGAAAGTTCTACAGTTATTCAGAGAGTTACACATAGGAGGAAAAAAGAAGACTGTTTCTATCTTAAGACGCTTTGGTGAGTCCTACAGGCCCTCATTGGCTGTCATAACACTCTGTCCACTCCAATCATCTGTTTGCCATCTTAAGCTAAAGAACACAGCGACAAAGGGAGGACTCATTGGTCCAGTTCTGAACCCCTTCCTGTGCCTCCTGTATGTTGCTAACAACATTAACAAACATAAATTAACAAAGTAATCTAAAACTAGAAATGATGCCCTATTTACATATTTCAGTAACACTCTACTGAAAGCAGTAATTTGGGTAAAAATTTGCTCACCATATGGTGTCGTCAACAGGACTGTTTACAGAACACTTGATAGGAAGGTAATTAAGATCTCTGAAGTTAACACTCAAAGCCAGCAAGTAATCCCCAGCTTGCCCTCAAATGTTCTCTATAGTTAGTGTTAAGGTTTACATGACTTTGACACCTAGATCCACCCCCATTCATTAGCGTTCTTAGAGTCTTGCTCATGGTGAAGCTACTGGCAGGAGCCATGTTTATTGCCACACCTCTATGGAGTTTCAAGGTCCCTGCCACCACCAAGAAGCATGCTGTTGGCTATTCATAAACAACATTTTATTGTTTGATGGTGGGGCTTCTTGAAACAGCTGCAAGGTTTTTTACAGCTAAAGCTGAGTCAGGAAGCTTCTCTTAAATCAGATGCACTTGCCTCTAGCAAACAGCTCACCTGAGAAAATGCTACCAAGGAGCCATGCTTAACTCTGTTCTTTTGTGTCTAGAATTATTTCCCAAGCTCTCTAGGGTTTTATGTAGATGTAGTTGTCTCCGTTGGCACTATTTTGACAGTGGTTTCTATCTCACCCAGTCCCACAGCCATTCACTCAACCCCAAAGAAACACACAGAGGTCTACATTAACTATAAACTGGTTTGCCTAGTAGCTCAGGCTTCTTATTAACTCCCATATCTTAAATAAGTCCATAATTCTTGTTTATGTTAGCTACGTACCTTGGTACCTTTTATCAGTGAGGCATTCTCATCTTGCTTCCCCTCTGTGTCTGGGTGACAACTGCAGACTGAGCCTTTCCTCTTCCCAGAATTCTGCTGTTCTGGTTGCCTCACCTATACCTCCTGCCTGGCTACTGACCAATCAGCATTTTATTAAACTAATACAAGTGACAAATCTTTACAGGGCACAAGACCATTGTCCCACAGCAGTAAGATGACTTCAGAAAGGGTGGGCATTACCCATTGTTTGAAAATATGGCAGTAACCATTCCTCTTGGAAGGAGGTTTCCTTGTGACCACTGGGATACTTAGCATAAAGCATTGACAGCAGAAATTCATTGCTTCAGTTTAGCTAAGTAGGAAATGATCCTCAGGGCCCTGAATCAGAGAGCTCACTCTTGGGTAGAGGCAGAGGATATGTACCCAAGGATGATGGAATCAAGAAAAACTAGTGACAGAGCTGCTTAACAGCCCTGCGATGGGTGGACCAGGGAGGCAATGCTCATTCTGAAGCTTTACATGCAGCTGCCAGGCCCTCCCACAAGTTCTTACCTGGGAGGGGAGCCAATGGCACTGGTTGTAGGAACGGTGGTCACTGGGCTTCACTAACGTCACCAGTGAGTAAGAAACCAGGAGATAAGTTGTCTGATGTGGGAAGAGTGCCAATTTAATGCTCTCTGCATTTCATCAAGAGTCTCAAGAACAGACAATTTTCATGCAAAAGGCAAGTCCCACATGATTTTAACATTAGCAGTCTATTTTAGCTACCAGGCACGTAGTCCAATTATACATTCCTTTGTCATGGCTGCTGTTATAGTCAGGACAAGAATCATACAAAACCCTATGTGTTGAAGGCTGGATCCCTGGGGTGGTGATAATGGTGGTGGTAAACCCTCCAGAAAGTGGGGTCCAATGAGAAGGTATTAAGTCACTGTGGGAAGCTCCCAAGGTGAGTGTGAGAACCACATCAACTCTCATTCCCTTTGCCTCATTGTCAAGAGATAAGCAATGTGCTTTTCCCTGCCACTCCCTGCCACGGCCATCCAGCACACCCACGAGGGGCCAAGTCAATGTCTTAACCATAGTTTGAGCTAGAACACCCAGGAACATTCTACACAAGAGCCATTTTCTCTCTATGATTAATCATTAGCTCACACAAATCACTGCAGTCTTAGAAAGTTTTTGGACATGGGAAATTAGTGCCAAGAAGGAGCTGTTGGCTACAGCTATTTCTGACAATGTGTAGGGCCATTTGTCATTGGCACACGGGAGGAAGTTGGAAGAACAAATTCAGAAAGTTCATAACGTCACAGGCAGAATTTAAACATTGTTTCTAGAGGTAACTAAGAAGACAGATGGGGGACATAGGCAGGAGGAACTGAGCTCATGGGGCCTCAGGTAGAAATAGGACTATCTTAGTTAACTAGTCTGGAGGTCACAAGGGAAGGAAAGTTTTGTGCATGAAAGACACCCAGCTTTGGGGGTTTTAAGGTTGGCTTTGCAGGGTATGGAGATTGTTTGGACTAATTCTTGGATTTTGTTGTCATATCCACTCCCATCGAATTACGATCAAGCATCCTGTGCTGGTTCCACAGTGTATATTTTGAGAACAAAATTTTGTCATTTTTGGGTGAATTTGCATTGCAGCTCAGAGACTTTGGATTTGGATATATGCTCACTATCACAGAGGAGCCACACTGCATATTTTGAGCCAGGGCAAAGGGTGGTATTGGGTATCTGAAGGGTGATTCCTGCCAAGTGTGCAGTGGCTTCACAATGTGAGGAGTTCTAAAAGCATGCCCATGCACTGGCGAGTAAAGACATCTCTCTGAGGTGCCAACAATAAGCAAAACTGAGTAGACAGGCAGATGGACTCTGGACTATGCTCACAACTTCTCTGTACCTTCCCATGATGAGATAATCACTGAAAATTTACAAAGCAAAAAAATCAAGCGAATGAAACCAAGTCCTTGCTGTTTTCCAGGGCACAGCCTTCCTCTATTAGTAACAATCTTCCAGATGCAGGCTGGGTGCAGCTGAGGTGTGGGTCTGAGAGGCACCCAGGCTGCCAGGGAGGAATGGGGTCATGGCCATCCTCCTTGGACTCTTATAAATCCAGCTTGTGAGAATTGCACTTCCAGTATTTTTCCAGGAAAGAAAAAGACTTGAGTCCAGGCTTGCCTCTGACAGGGAGACCAAGCTCTACAAGCATTATCTAACAGACTATTGAAAGGATTCTCAATTTGTGTTGTCCCAGGCTACCAAACAAGACCTATACTGTGACATTATTGACACCTAAGGTAGAGGCAAACAGAAGATGTGTGTTTTATTGAGTTGAACATGGGAGCTTGTCTTCTACCTGCAGATAGGGAAACGGGAACTGCCAGATGGGAAGCGAACACTTGCTACCACATGATGGTGTGAGCTATGGAAACTAGCCTATGCTGTGAGGACTGATCCACACGTGTCTCCTCAGGCAGGAAACCCTGCTCTGGGCGCTTGCCAAAGGGAGCTGGGGGCAGTTTACAAGAGCAGTGCAGTTTTATGCTGAGAACATTCTTTCCAGGTGAGCTGCCTGAGAAATCCTCTCTCTGAACCCAGGAGGATTTGTGAATGATTGACGACCTCCAGGCTCTGGTGCTGTCTGGCTTCTCTTTGCTCCTTGATTTAAATTCTCACTCACATCCCTTGGCTGAAATGAGGCCCTGCCTTCGTTAGATGTCACGGATGAAAAGCTGCTGTCTTCTCCAAGCTGAACAGTTGAGGCTAGCGAGTTCCATGGGCAGGTGCAGAAAATGTACCCCAAAAGCCAGCTGTGATGCAGAGGCTGATCCCCTGCAGGGTCGGTTAAGTAGATAATCCACTCCACTGAAGGGGTGCAGGGAGGGAGAAAGCCTTCAGTTTCCTGGAACTCACTGCGAGAGAAGAGTCCTACCCAAGGCTGGAGACAAAGTGGCTAAGTGACAAGGACCTTGGAGCAGTTAAATGACCCCACAGTGGGGATGCTCGCCCAGATTGAGGACCACCAAGACAAACTGGAGAATCTGCAGAGGGTTACGCCCTCCTTTGAGGGAAGCTGGAATGGGGCTCAGATGGAGACACTGAGGCTCATGCAGTGCTCCAGAGAACAGAACGTGAGCTCTGCCTGTGGCCATGAGTCCATGTCTCGGTGATGACATTTGCAATAGCTGCACACCATCATGAAATATTTAAATTTGTTCAATTCTGAGGTGTTTTGTTCACATGTCAACCGCCTGTCAGGTTTCTACTATGTGGGATGAGCACCAGCATGTATGTCTGTCCATCCTTTTAACTGAAGAACAGGTACCCACAGAAGGGTCCCCAGAAAATGCTGAGGGGTCACCATCCGTCTCCATTTACATAGATCCCCATTTATTCTAATTCCAGGTATCTCCATGAAGCAAAGCAAAGCAGATCCTAGAATAGAGAATCATGCATGGTGCTCTTCCATCAGTGACATTTGTCAAAGCTTCAGAATGACTTGGGTAGAACTTACTAAGGTTGTAAATAAAACCAAAGTGATGGCCAACTGTGTTCTGGCACCCGGGGCACCGAGGTCAGCAGGAAGCTTCGAACTCTAAAAATGCGTGGTGTGGTAATTGATCTCCATTGTCAGTTTGCCTGGGTTTGGAGCCACCTGGGAGACTCACACCTTCCTGTGTCTATGAGGAAGTTTCCAGAGCGGCTTTCTACCACAGGGAGAGTTTCCTGGATTCATTTCAATTGCAGCGATGCTTTTATATTTATTAAATTGTATCAAGTTATCTATCTCTTTCATTTTTCTCCTCATCCATCCCACCCCCAACCCACCTAACTAATCCTTCATGTTCCCACATCTGCATCTCTCTCCACATCTCCCCTACCCCACCCCCAGCTTACCCAAGAGATCTCTTCTATTTCTCCTTCCCAGCAAAAGATATCAACAAAAAGTGACTTAGGGGAGAAAGGGTTTACTAGCAACTCAAAGTTTTAGCCTATCATTTGGGGGAAGCCAAGGCAGGGAGCGTGAAGCCAGTGGTCACAAGCCAAGAGAGAGGGAAAATGAATGCATCCGGACCTGTTAGTCACTCACTTTCTCCACTTTCACAGAATCCAGGACCCAAATCCAAGGAATGATGCCATCCGGCAGGCTGGGTCTTCCCACAGCAGCTGATAAGATGATAGCCCACTGGCTGACCTGATCTATGAAACCCCTCAATGAGACTCCCTTCCCAAACAATTGTGGACTGCATTCAAGAAGCAATTAAAACTGGCTGTTACAGAGAAGTTCCCAGACACATGCAGGACAGGAGGCTCATGGCTGGTACCATGACGAGAACAAGGAAGAAGGGACTCGCATGTCATGCTGAGATTCCCAGTCGGCCCAAATTTCCTTCGGACTAAAAATGCAGCTGTGCCTAATTAGGTCAGATGCTCAGCAGACTGAGACCTCTACACCTGGAGGGATTCTGAACCATAGTCAGCAGGAGACCAGGATGCTTAGCCCCTTCCTACTACCACTGAAGAGACTTCTCTGCCTTAATGATTCAGTTCCAGCTCTTTCAAGGTTTGGGAAATAAATGTTAAGGATGGGAAGTTGACTCCATAATTGAGTTGCTGGTTAGAGGAAGAAGCATCCAGGTCCTAACTCCTATCCCACTGCCAACTGTGCCTGTGTCCTGGAGTTAGCTTTTGAGCCATACGGATGCCCTGTGAGTCACCTTCCAAACCTCACGCACTGCGTTTTGCCACTCTCTCTCCAGGAAGTGGAGTTATTTTTAGTTTTCTTTGACATTCTCCATGAAAGCCACTTCCCACCATCCCAGTTCCTAATGGATGGATTCAGACCAGGGATTCGGACCAGTATTTCGGCAGAGCACACTAGCATCTGGTCTTTTGATCTTCCTTCTGCCCTTTATAGCACACATCATTCTTGCCCGGTACTTTCCAAGAAGGGAATTTCTCCCATTACCTAAAGATGAATGAATTTTAAGTTTTGTTAATCAAATCTATAAAGAGAATTAGACTAAACTGACAAGGTGCAGCCTTTCCAATCAACAACTTTAATATGTGCTCACCATTATATACGAAAGTTGATCTTATAAGAAAGTATAATGTTTCCTACTGAAAGCTCAGGCATGTTTTACCAAATTTGTATTGTTAGAACCAAAAAGTTTTAGGTGATGCCAACACATGACAGGGTATGTAGCTACCCATCAAATGGGACATCACATGGTACATGGTCATCCATCAGATGGGACATCACAGGGTACATGACCGCACTTTTATAGTCTTGCCTCCTAAGTTTTTAAGTTACTTCTTAGAATTCAATTATTGGAGAAAATTAGTTCAACCAATACAGACAATGCTAAATAGCTACCTACCAAGAAAGGGCTTCCTGGGCAATGGCTGATCATAACCCTGCAGAAAGACAGAAGTAAACAAAGATGTCTTTCTGTGAAATAAGGAAAATACATTCTGCTTGAGTGTCTGAACACAGGAGTACCAACTGCCATCAGTTCCTACTGGCCAGATACCTAGTTGACTTCAGCGTCTGCGAGTCTAATATCAGACGTGCCAGACTCTGCTCAGAATGCACCACAGTTTCTCCAAGACCCCTGTTCATCATGATCCTGTGGGCTACACTCCTCTGTTCATGAGGACTCCTGGATGTCACACTCTAGCTGCAGGGTCCCTGGGCCGTTTGGATTGAGTATCATCTCTGCCACGGACTCCAGCCAATGGAGCACAAAAGCCACTGCTGCTTTGCAACTGACTTTAGTTGTTAGTTAGTGGCATGCTACACATACTGTAAGATTGGTAAGTATTTAAGAACCAGTCCAGTATTTGGTTGAGATGGCTTAGGTGTCAAATTGTCAGGGAGTTACAGCCGAGCTAGAGTTGGGGCTGTGTAAATGTTCTCTTACCCAGACTGTTTCCAAGTAACTGTGCTAGCTTGTCACACAGCCACCAGCTACAGTCAGAATGGTCATGTGACTCTTGGGCAATCAGATAAAGGACGATGCAACAGTCCACATGTTGAAACTGATGAGCCCGTGGTCCTCTTCTCTGGGCCCTGACAAAGCATGATGTGTCAGCAGCCAGCCTGGGATTACAGTGTCTAGCCACACCATAACCACAATATTTGCTTCTCGGTTATAGGCCTGGAGGTTACGCTTGTGATTTCAGATGCCTTGATAAAAGAACACACATAGCTTTGATCACCCATGTTCATCAATGAGCTATAGCCAAGAATTATTTCTTTTTTTTAGAAATCATGTAAGCAAATGTCCATGCACACATCAGTGCAGGTGCTCATGGAGGCCAGAAGAGGGTGTTTGACACTTGGGACCCGGAGTTCTGAACCAGACTTAAAGGTCTTCATCTTAACTGCTGAACCATCTCTTCAGCCCCTAAAAACTTTTAAAAGTCTAAGTGAGCATGGGTGTTTTTAATTGGAAAAGAAAATAGGCAGAGAGATCATCTTTCAAAATGTCAAAGCTCCTTGCTGGAGCAGAGGCTCCCAGCAAGGGAGAGGCTGTGGTTTGGCTTAAGCCTGAAACTGAACACTCTGTGGTTGAAGACATCCCTAAATAGACAATTTCATTTTTGCTTCTTCCAGACCCAAGCATCTGAAGTCTGTTACACAGCCCCGGCCACAGTGATTAACTCTCCCCTCAGATACAGTTTTCGAAGCAAAATGCATTTAAGCTTCTCTCGAGGGGATTTATGTTCAAATCTTGTATCACTTTGGCACGCTCTCCTCAACTTCCCCAAGCTCTCTGGATTGTGCTCATTTTTTTCTCATCCCATTATATCTGTCAGACTCAACTCCATCACAAGCAGCTGTGACAGTCAGAAAAGAGAAAAAAAAACCTTCAAGATTTCCAGTTTCAAAGCCCCAAGCGCTCAGGTTCTGTCTTCAGGAGCCAAGCAGCAGGGCAATCTATGCTAAAGAACCAGCAATGTGGCCTGTAAGTGCGGACAGATGTCTAACTTTACAGCACAGTAAACACTAGGCAACAATGTTTCAGGTCTGCAGTGTGTACAAGGAGCAGCGGAAGCCAATCCTTTCGCAACAATGTATCACTTCACAAATGACCCTAACAAAAGCAGTTAGTTGCCCCCATATCACACAAATCCCAGAGGCACATGGAATGATTTCATGCATAATATAAACAGACATTTTGAAAATAAAATCAAATCACATAAAACCACAGTGAAGAAATGGCTGTAATTGGGGACTAACAATCTCCATTCCTGGTAATATTTTTTTTTTAATGTATGACAACTCAAAAGTGGTAACAGCAAGAATCAATAGTAACAACCTACAGAGAGTGTGGTTTCTCCACAATATATACCTGATGGTTGCTTGAGAAAATATCATCAGATACAGTCAAAATGATGAGGATCCAGCCAACCTGAAAGGCAATTTATGTCCAAAATGGATGGGGGAGGGGGCTCATCATTTGAAAACAGTTAGGAAAGGGGTCAGCTTGGCTTTGCTCCATGAATTAGACTATGGGGCAAAGACTGTGACATCGGTCCCTCTACCAAATACATCAGTACAAGAGACCAAAACAAGAGATTCATTAAGAAGCAAAAGTCTGAACTTAAAACACAATGTTGGGACAGTGGGACAGCAGCGCAAGCCTGAGACCAGACCTCTAGCACCTACAGAAATACCTGGCTGGATTATGGCAACCTGCCTGTAATTGGGAGGTAGAGCCAGGGGCTCCCAGGGAAAGCTACACTAGAGGAACTGATGGGCTGGAGGGAGGGAGAGAGGGAGGGAGGGAAGGAGAGAGGGAGGGAGGGAGGGAGGGAGGGAGGGAAGAAGGGAGAGAGGGAGGAAAGAAGGGAGGGAGGGAGGAAAGAAAGGAGGAAGGGAGGCTCTTTTCTCCACATGCACACATATGTGAACATGCACCCACTCACATGTATGCATGCACACTTGTGTGCATGCATAACCACATACATATGAGTCTTGCACTGAGAGCCATTTTAAGGAGCAACACAGACGCAAATGTCAAGAAGCCAGCCTGAGTTCACGGAAGGTTGAAGAAGGAAAGGAGTGTGGCTGAAACCATGAAGAAAGGACCCACTGCATACCAGACAAGGTGACATTATGGGGCTCACGCTCTTACAGTGATCTGATCTTATCCCCCACTGCTTGCCCCACTAGTCAGCGAGCTCTCGTGAAATGGGAACACCACCCAACAGTGTCCTAGGAGCTGTGGCTGGCACACTGCAACACAGTGAAGGAGAAGTGTGTGGATGAGCGTGAGTGGGAAAACTCACTTCCCAGTAGACTTCATTGGACACCATGGGAGGGGTCAGCAGCTCCTCCTGTGACCTGTTGAGTAAGGGTGGGAGCTACTGCATGTGTGTGCACATAGATGGGTCTTTATGGGTGAGCTTGTGTGTGTGTGTGAGTATGAGTATAGTGTGTGTATAAGCTTGTGTGTTTGTGTGTGTTTGTACATGTTGTGTATTTCTATATGTGCTCTCTGTAAATATGTATGCCTATATATGTGTGTGTGTCTGTGTGTGAATGTTTCTACATGTGTCTCTCTGTTTGTTGTCTGTCTGTCTATCTAACTCTGTGTGTGCTTGTGCATGTATGTGTGTGTGTGTTTGTGTGTGTAGCCCTGAACAACCTTGATGTAAATGCAATCCTTCCTGTGGTTCAAAAATTAGTGAATGTTACATCGTAGCTACCCTCCCCATTCAGACAAAATTTAAACCAAAGTTGTGAAGCCTCCTTATAAAGCCACCATCAACTTTAGAATGGTTGGTAAGTTAGGTTGTCTCTCTGACTGAGCAGTGGCTGAACGTCCCATGTTTCTGGTGTCAGTCTGCATTGAAGCACATCTTGGGAGTATTGGTGATGGAGACTTCTTCACAGAGGTCAGTACAGACCCAGCAAGCCACCATCTAAAGGAGTTTGCTGAAGCTGCAGACAGAAGCCCCTACAGACCAGAACTAAAGCCACAGGACATGCTGGTCTCACTGTGTTGAAGACAAGAAGGTCTGAGAGCACGGTTGGAAGAGAGTGGTTTTTCCCAAGGCCCCTTGAGAATATGGACCAGATGGTATCGTCTCTGTCCTGCACCTTCACTACAGTCAGCAGTGAAATCTCCAACTTCACACCCTGAGGTAGGGGCCCTGGTGAGCGACTTCAGTGGGAACCGTGAAGACCCAGGGTCAACCCTCGGGTTCACCTCTCCTCCATCCTCTGAACTCTTGGTCTGTTTTCTCTCTGGGCAATGAATAAGCCTCCAATCAGAAGTTTCCAGTAAAAGCTTCAGGAAATAAAGACCAAGTCCCTTTCTCTTAAACAGAAACTTCTAGGGACGACCCAATAGCAGCTCCACCAACCTCTCCACAGTTTCCCTGAGAAACTGCTTCAATCAGCTGCAGATTTGCTGCTCTTACTGCACTGCTGTAAACAAATACAGTGTTAGTCTCAAACAGGGCTTTAAAAATTAATAACATGTTTAAGTAGAAGACTTACTGGTCTAACCATGTTTCCATGGCACACAGCAATAACGGTGAGAAGATGGGGGACGGCTGGATCTAAACCGTATTTAGTGCAGCTCACAGATCTGTATTAACCAATGCTTGCAGTGTATTCAGGAGCGATCTTAATATTTTGTTGAATCTGAAGCAAATAGACTTTCGGTCTGTAAGTTAGATGCCTAATAATAACGTCATTACATTAGGGGCTAACAGCAAAAAATAAAGACCATTTATCTCCACCATGAACACTAATATTTCCAGAAATTATGTGGCATGAATCCCTGACAGTTTTTGTACCCCACCTCACTTATCTGTACTGTACATCCTTATGAAAACATGAAAATATTATGAGCAAAATCTTGATCCAGTCTAACATGAATAATCTGTGAGAAGTCTAGACTTGTCAGCAGAGCATGGCTCCCCCAGAGGAACTGAGGTCAGCTAGGAAGGTTGAGCCTTTCCCAGGTAGGTGGTCACGTAAGAAGCACACGACGCTGTAACCGACCCATTGGGGACATGAATGCCTTGATGTGGACTTGGAATCCTGGAGAAAGGAACTTTATGGTAGTTGTGGTGGTTTGTGATCAATAAAGTTTAGCCATGGGTTGGCGGAGGGAGGTGTCAAGTAGCCATAAAAGCAATTCCTAAATTACTTTTCCATAATTGAAAAAATAAAAGTTGCCTATAGCATGTTTGGCATTTAGTGTAATGTCTTAATATTATGTGTGGGGGTTTGTTAATTTCCCACAGGGTCCTGCAGTGAAGCATGGCCTTTTTCTGTTTTGTGTTAAGAAACTGAACCTTTATAGAAAGAGTATGCCTGACTCTACCTTAAGTATGTACGATATTTTGTAATATACTCACTACCAGTTCGTGTGTGTGGTCATAGGTGGCTTTGTGTCTCCTCACCTTAATGGAAAGTTTAGCTGTAGCTTAACATTGTCTCATGTCTGAAGACCGTCTGAGGGAACTCAGGTACAGCACAGTATGGTCTTTTCATTTCCTGAGTTGTGGGCAGCATGCACAGAAAACACAATGTTATAACAGCATCTTCCTCGGTGTGTGTGATGTTTATGCACATAGGTATACATGTATTCCTGTGTGTATTCATGTGTGTTTATGTGTGTGTCTTAGTTAAGGTTTCTATTGCCATGATAAAGCACCATTACTAAAAGCAACTGGGGAGAAAAGAGTTGATTACAGCTCACAAACCCTGGGTCACACTCCATCACCGAGGGAAGTCAGGGCAGGGACTGAAGCAGAGGCCGTGTTTCCCATGACTTCCCCAGCCTGCTTTCTTCTATAACTCAGAACCATCTGTCTGGGGTAGTTCTGCTCACACTGGGCCTGGCACTCCCCAATGGACCGTCAATCAAACCATGCCACCCAGAGTGGCCTACAGAATGATCTTACAGAGGCATTTTCTCAACTCAGATGCCTTTTTATCAGATAAATCTAGCTTGTGTTAAGTTAACAGAACAATCAGAACAGTGTACATGTGTGTGCATGTGTGTATATGCATGTAAGCATGTGTATGTGCTAATGCGTGTACATGTACTTGTGTACATATGTATTATGCATATGTGTGTATGTGGGTATATATATATATATGTGTGTATGCCTATGAATGTCTACATGAGTGCAACTGTATATATGTGTGTGCATGTATGTGAGTGTATGTGTGTATGTGTGTGCTCCTGGCAAACGAAAGTATCTTATATATGCTAGAGTCTACTCCAGACTTCAGTTCGTAAGGCAGAATCCCTTTACGTAGCCTAGGCTAGGCTGGGGTTTACTGTAAAGCCAGGCTGGCCTTTAACTAGTGACTCTTCTGCCTTCCTTCAGCTTTCACTAATTTAACAACTTACTGAGGCACATGCAGTCGTGTGGCCTTGCAGGGGCCAGGACAAAACTGTGCAGCCATACAGTGGTGCTGGGTGCTGTCAACTTGAGCCCTGTGCAGCATCCGCTTCCCATTAGCAGTGATGTGGTTCAAAACATTTTTAGAATGTGTAGTTTAGCGTTCTCTCAAGTCCTCCACACATCCACAGGAATGAGAGTAAACAAGCCTGGAGCCGCACCGAGCCAGATCTGTACAAGGAGCAGAGTAATCTCCATTTATTTATCCAATGCCTGGAAATCCACTCTTGTTTTCTGTGTGTTGTTTGTTTCAGTGTGGTGGGTTAGTCCTTTCTGTTGCTGGAGTTTTACCGATGAAGCAGATGGGACTCGAGGAGATTAAGTGACACGAGAAACCTCGGCAGTTTGTAAACTCCTCTGCAGAAATACAGCTTGATTTTTGGAAATAGTAAAAACTGTTCAGAGCCAAGTTTGGTGACTGATGTGGTCAGCAAACCTTGGAATTTTGTAAACTCCTTTTTTAAACTTGCTGGTACGTTAAAATGTCACATGCCCACAGGCTAGTTCTGCTCTCTGTCCTACAGCCACATATATTACAGACAACTGAGACAAATCCTCTACCCATGCATCTCTCCATCTTTGTGTCTCCTAGGAACTCAGAAGACCTCCAACACAGACCACGACCACACCAACATGGCTGCCACTGAGTGAGTTTGTCTGATCTGCACTGAACGTCCTTGGATGTAGTTCTGCATCCTGTCTTCCTCTCAAAAAACCCCTCCAGTGTAGTTTCAATCCCCTCTCTTCCAACCTTGTTTGTTTTAGCTTGTCTCTGAGACTAGTGTGATTTCCCACAAGTTTTCTGGATCAGAATATGCTATGATCTCCTCCTAAAATGCCAAGAGATATAGTACAGAGGGGGGGATGGTGTTCAAGTAGGGAAAGATAGAACACAGTGACATAAAAGATTAAAGGGAATTAGAGAGGCTAACTTCAGATGAGCTCAGTACCAGGAATTACCTTAGATTATTTCTTTTTGAGCTGCTGGTCAATGGCTTTCCACAGGTCCCCAAACATTATAGGCTGCTCCCTTGCCTTTGATTACTATCAAGATGCAAAGACCCAACTACTGAAGATATCACATACTTGAGTCACAGAACATGGAAAAAAGAGATGGAAGAATAGAGAGATGGTGGAGATAGGTAAATGATGGATTATAGATGGTATATAGGTGATGATAGATAATTGTGATAGATGACAAATAGATAAAGTAGATTAAATAGGTGATGATGATGAGAGGTACATAGATACATAGATGGTGAGTGGATGAATTGATGATATATAGATGATAGATAAATAGAGAGATGATGATAGATAGATAGATAGATAGATAGATAGATAGATAGATAGATAGATAGATAGATGATAGATAGATGATAGATAGGATGATAATGATAGATAGATAGATAGATAGATAGATAGATAGATAGATAGATAGATAGATAGATAGATAGATAGACAGGATGATGATAGATATATAGATGATGATGATGATGAAGATAGATAGATAGATAGATAGATAGATAGATAGATAGATAGATAGATAGATGATAGATAGATACATATGATGATAGATAGATATATAGATAGATAGATGATAAATAGATAGATAGATGATAGATAGATAGAGGTAGGTGAAGATAGATGACGAGCAGATGGTAGATGATTGACAATGTGGAGAATTATTATGAGGATTAGTCTGTTTATGAAGATGTAGCTCCTACAGCACACTGTCCATAACCTGGAAAACTATGTGAGACTCAATACAAGTTTAAAAGCCTAAGAAGTTGGAGCTCTGAAGTTCAGGAGCTTTAGAATGTATCAGCTTTAGCAAAGACACAATGGCCCCTAAACCCACATCAGACACACATGAAAATAATATTTTATACCAATATAAGTATAAATCATCAAACAACGTAAAATGCTGAATGGGGCACTTAATAAGGCTGTTGGGTCTTCAAACAAAGGGTGTCTGACAGTTCTCAGGTAATGCTGTGTCTGAGGCACTGGGTCTTGACTGTCCCTTGACACATGCTGGACAACCAACTACGGACAACCAAAACTCATGGCAAATGAACCTGGGAGGGGGATTTCTGATTCTACTGGAAGCATCCACTGAAACAGCGAGCAAGGACTTCAGCCTAAGTGGTTACACATTTTAAGTCTGCGTGTGGTACTAATGCTGATGTGGTTCTGTGAGTTTCTTGGTTACCCATGAGAAATGACTCCCTGATGAGAAGAGGCAGCTTGCTACACCCAAGTGCTTTATTTTAGACCTTACAGAGTGGGTCTAATAAGAAATAAATGGTCACAGTTTTGGGCTACCAGAATACCCAAGGCCCTGCTGTTGTAAGGAAGGGAGCTGCTTGTTCTTCTCAGTCACCCAGCTAGCTTAGACCCAAAATAATCACACAAAAACTGTATTATTTAAATCACTGCTTGGCCTATAAGACCTAGCTTCTTAATGGTTAACTCTTACATATTAATTTAACCCATCTCCATTAATCTGCACATCACCACGAGGTCATGGAATACCAGCAAAGTTTCAGCACATCTGTCTCTGGTGGTGACTCCATGACTTCTCTCTTTGGCTCTGCCCTTCTTCCTCCCAGAATTCAGCTTAGTTTGCCCCACTTACTTATCTTTTGCCCTGCTATAGGTCCAAAGCAGTTTCTTTATTCATTAATGGTAATCATAGCATACAGAGGGAAATCCCACATCACCCTGCTCTCTGGAGAGTGGAGTGTGGATGAGTTAGCAGAATACCCTAATGAGACATTGTAAGGATGAGCAGAAGTCTTCCTTTTAATGGGAACTTTCATTAAAATATTCTTTAAGGGAAAAGAGACATTTTAGTGCTTGAAAGGTTACAGGCCACCTCTGCCTCTTCAAACAAACAAATTACATCATGAATTCACCAAAGTGCAACAATAAAATTGACTGAATGATGGCTTCCCCATTTTAGAACTCTCCTTACCCTTTTTAGGAGGGGTTCTGCATGGTCACAACCCACCATTTCCTGGCTAAATGAGGCTAGTTCACTGTCTTGCTGCCTTCATTGGGGTTTCTCTCTTTATGTGTGCCTCATGCCTCCCTCCAGTTCTGAAAGCAAAGCTGAAGTTTACTGCATGCAGTAAATATGTAATACAAAAGCTGTGCTGGATAGCTGGGACTATTTCAGGCTTAATGATAGCTCTCTAGATGGGAGGAACTTTGCAGATACTAGATAGGGCAGTAGTCTCAGTCACCCCGATCAGTCAGAGTGCTGCAGATGTATTGGAGTATTTCAGCATTTTACACAATCTGAACACATCCAAGACTAACCCACACTTGGAACCTGTGAGGAAGCCCTTCACTCGAGGCTGCTTAGAGAATCACAAAGAAGAAAGTGAGAAATAGAGGCCCACCAAAGAGATTTGCAGACACCCTGCACTCTCCAAGTGCAAAAAGATGCTGCCAGGAACTAATCTTACTGTACTTTTCAAATAAAAAAAAATAAAAGCAGCATAGTTAAACACAGTGACCTTGAAGAGCAGAACTCACCTTCAAAAGCTGTGCCTGCTATCTGCTTCTAGATGAGTTGCCAACACAGATCCCAGAAGTGCAAGCCGAATGATGAAATTTAACTGAACACTAAATAGTTAAAAGTTGGGCTTGTGGACATTATTGCTCCTGCTCCAAGATTATGATTTGTTATACAAAGTGTGGACTAGGAGTTACCTCTGCAGACTCAAGATTTAGTATACCCTCAGCCTCTGCACACTGGCTTAATGACTCATATAATTTAATGTTTGCTCAAAGGTACTGATAACAACAATAAATAAGTTCTGATTATTCAGGTTATTAGGAAGGTTTTATATACTTGTTGAAACCCAGTTTTACATTTTCGGGACATAATGGGCTCTGAATTTTTTCCTTTTAAGTTAATTGAAATTCCATCTTTAAGATATAATCACTTCTATTTTCCAAAGTTAATTTCTGAAAATTATTAAGAAATTCAGAAACACTTATACTGACATGTCATAGAAAACTATCACAAGTCTCCTTATAGAGAATACTTTTCTGTGTGTGATGCAACCCACAATTCCAAGTAAATGTTGTGAGCATGTGACCAGTGGGAAGGCCAAGATAATCAGAATTTGAAGAGATGTTTCTAAACACAATGTCACTGACATGTTTTCCTACCACAGACAAAGGTTGTATTTGTACACGATGGATATGTGAGTTCTTGCTCATTTCTTAGGATTCCTATTTCTCACCACCGGGGTGTAAAGCTGGGCCACAGCCCTGTGCAGACTTGGTTGTTAGAAGATGGTTCAGTAGAGTGGGAGCATTTTAATCTCTCCTTTAATTTACAGAAGATAAAGATGCGGCGTGAATGGTAAACTTTAGCAGTGCAGACAGTGAAGCAGGATTGTGCCTTCTGTCTGTGGGGTGGATGTGGATGCTTCATGTCTGTCACATGAATTCAGCAAAGACTGTGCACAGGGTATGAGTAGACTCCAGGGGCTCACACAAGAAAGCAGAGATGGCTGGGCTCTTTGCTAACTGGAACCATGAGCATAGAAGAGAAAGGAATGAGGAAGAATGAAATAGAAAAGGGGAAATGGAGAAAGAGATAAGTGGAGACACGATGTAGGATTCCCCTCTGTATGCTGTGAATACCATTGGTTAATAAAGAAACTGATTTGGGCCTATAGTGGACCTATAGAGGAACAGAGCTAGGTAGGAAAAACTTAATTGAATGCTGGGAGAAAGAGGGCAGAGTCAGAAAGAAGCCATGGAGCTGCCACCAGAGACAGACATGCTAAAACTTTGCCTGTAATCCACAGCCATGTACACAGATTCATGGAGATGGGTTAGTTTAGGATAGAAGAGTTAGCCAGAAATACACTTAAGCTATTGGCCAAACAGTATTGCAAATAATACAGTTTCTGTGTGGTTATTTCGGGTCTGAGCAGCTGGGAACAAACAGTCTTCTACAGCAGAGACAAGGAAGTGGAAAGAGAGGAAAGGATAAGAACAGAAAGTAAGACTGCAATGAACAGGAGCTGCCCTCCCCCAGGTTAGTCTATGTTCCTTCTCTAGAAACCAAGGGCAACATGTCTAAGTAGGATAGGTGGCTACAGATATGAGGACAGCATAAAACAACAGGAAAAAACACTTAAATCAGAGTCTGGTGATGCCATAAAACAACCCCACACCAGTTCAGAATTAGAATAATAAAAGGGTTATTTATTTAAGGGGAAAACTTACAGATCACCATCCTAAATAGTCCTCTGAGCACAAACAGGAACAGAGTCTAGCAGCTGGAACGGGAGCCAGAAGCAAGAGAGAGCACACGGTTCCCACTGCTTTATAAACTACAAGAGACCATGCCAAGTAGGCTGAGATCTTAATGGCTATTGGCTGAAGGAGCAGAATGTGCTCCCACAGCAGCCTGGTGTGTTGATATTTTGTTTGTGCTTTAACAAACAAAGCTTCCTGAAGATCAGAGTGTGGAGATAAGCCAGTAGTTAGCCATAAAAACCAGGTAGGCGTGGCTCACACCTTTAAACCCAGCGCTTGGGAAGCAGAGAGGGATGGACCTGCATGAGTTCAAGCCACCCTGGGCTACACAAGATTGATTCGGACTAAAAGAGAAACACAGCCAAGTGGTAATGGCTCATACCTTTTATCCAAGTACATGGGAGTCACCTGCCCTTAATTCCAGCACTAGAGAGGTGGAGACAGGATGGCTGGGCAGAGAGAGGAATATAAGGAGGGATAAGATAGGAGCTCAGGATTCAGTCTGAGGACTTGTGGAGACAGGATAGCCCTTTCAATCTGAACATATCAGTGGTAAGAACTCTAATGGCTGCTGTTCTGCTTCTCTGATCTTTCAGGTTTCACCACTAGTATCTGATTCCAGGCTTTTATTGTTAAAGCCAATTAGAATTCACACTACAGCCCAGGAGCTCCCCCTTGAGCACCATGACCCTGGCTTGCACTCAGGAACACCCCATCCCTGAAATCAAGGCCTGACAAAAGAGGGGTTCACCCACAAGTCACATTACCAAGAAGACCCGTATGACAAGAACCTTAAATCTTTAAAGAAAGAAACTGAAGAAGACACCAGAAAGTGGAAAGATCTCCCATGCTCTTGGGTAGGTAGAATTAACATAGTAAAAATGGCAATCTTACCAAAGGCAATCTAAAGATTCAATGCAATGCCCATAAAAATCCCAGCAAAATTCTTCACAGACCTCAGAAGAATAGTACTCAACTTCGTATGGAAAAGCAAAAAACCCAGTATAGCCAAAACAATCCTGTACAATAAAAGAACTTCTGAAGGCATCACAATCCCTGGCTTCAAACTCTACTACAGAGCTACAGTTCTGAAAACAGTATAGTATTGGCATTAAAAACATATGGAAGGACCAATGGAACCAAATCAAAGGCCCGGATATTAATTCACAAACCTTTGAACACCTGATTTTTGACAAAGAAGCAAAAACGTATCAAATGGAAAAAAAAGCATATTTAGCAAATTGTGCTGACATAACTGGATATCAGCATATAGAAGAATGAAAATAGATCTATATCTATTACCATGCACAAAACTCAAGTCCAAATTGATCAAAGACCTCAACATAAAGCCAACCAAACTGAACTTCATAGAAGAGAAAGTGGGATGTACACTTGAATGCATTGGCACAAGAGACCACTTTCTAAATATAACCCCAATAACACAGACATTCAAAGAAACAATTAATAACTGGGACCTCCTGAAACTGAAAAGCTTCTGTAAAGCAAAGGACACTGTCAACAGGACAAAATGACAGCCTACAGAATGGGAAAACATCTCCATCTCTGTCAATCAACTCCTGACCAAGGGTCCAGTCAATCAGATGGATAGAAAGTATTCATAACAGTATTACTAGACAAGAGAAATCCAGATGAGGACAGGTACTTGGAACTCATTTCCCTCCATACACAAAATATTAGCACAAAGCTGGTCATAGATCACACGGTGAAAGAGAAATGACATGTCTGAGATAAAACACAGAGCTGGATTTTTTTACATTCTTTATGGAGGAGGCAAGGATTCTGAGACCAAAACAGCAAAACAAAAATCACAAACACTTAAGCTATTTGCTTTAATTTAACCAAAATTAAAGACCCTTGATAATCAAAAAATCCCAGTAAAAACCAGCATAGAGAGGCTCCTTCCTGTAATCCCAGCAATCGAGAGGCTGAAGCAGGCAGGCGGCCATGCGTTCCAGGATGTCCTGAGCTACAAGGCTCTGTTGCAAGGAGAAGATCAACTCTGGGAGAGGGGAAATGGCTCAAGAGGTGTAGACACTTGCTGCCCCACCCAACAGCCTGCGTTTGATCACCGGGACCTACATAATAGAAGGGAAGAATTGGAATCCGCCAGTTAATCTGTGACTTTCCCACAGTCTGCTCTGTGTTGTAAACCCCACACAAATAAACATGTGTATTAAGTGTTTTAAGAAAACAGACAAAACCAAAAACAGAACCAGAGAAGATTTTATTAAGAAAATGAATTTTACTGATGGTGTTTTCCCAGGAGGAGATATTTTTTAATTATATTATCACTTATGTTCAAAGGGTGGAATATTCTTTATGAATAAAGCACAAATAGCTAAAACTATGAGTGAATCTCAACATAGTTGTGTTAAATAACAGAGCAGACTAAAGAGACCCGGTGGTGTGTAATTTGTTTTATTAGAAATGTAAGAAAAAGCAAAGATAGCCACAGAAGTCTGCTCCTATCCCAGGGGAAGTGGGGGAGATTGGCTAGAAAGGACACAGAGCCTCTAGGGAAATAGCAACATTGAGAATGATACTAGGGGAGCCAGTTACCGAGGTGTGCACACCTGTCAAGGCTCATCAAGCCAAAGACTTGGATGTCTGCTTTTTATGGTAACTTAATTCTACTTCAACTCAGGAAGATCAAGAGACATCATTGAACATAATTATAAGTTTCCCATTTTAGAGTGCCACCGAAACAATAAAAATAAATTGTAGAATTTTAACCTGTAATTTAAACCTCATGTACACAGTCAAAAGTTGACAGCAGTAAATAAGTGCACTAAACTGGGAACACAGAAATAAATCATAATATAAAAATAATTACAATAAACAAATAAAAGCACATTAAACTCGGCAATAGAAAGACCAAAAATTCCAAAGTGGATTTAAGAAAACATCCATCATTCTCGCTCATAAAAACAAGAACAGAAGGTCAGAAAGTGCACACCACGGGAATATTGTCCGGTTGGCAGCAGAAGTGACAGCTTTAATATCTGACTAAATATCAGGACAAAGGCATCTTTAAGGGAAATGAAACATTACAATAGTAAAAATGGAATATAAATGGTATGAACAAACGTATGCTAAATGACAGCTCTAGGAATTTATAAAGCCAGGGCCAGCCTGAAGAAATAAATCAGTGACGAATCAGCAAAATGCCCGTCAACAGGTGAAGGGGAAGAAAAAGTGGTCCGCGGGGCGGTCACTCAACCACTGAGAAGAGACCTGCGTCATCTGCCAGAAAATGGATAGAAATGGAAGTCGCCATGTTTGGTGAAATAAGGCAGACCCCAAAAAAACAATAGCCAGGTGTTTTCTCTCCTATGCAGATAAAGGGCAGGAAGGTGCGTGGGAAATCATTGTGATGGGAAAGGAACCAGCTGGGAAGGAAGAGAGAGCATGAGGGTGGGGAACCGGCAATAAGTGTAAACTACCCCCTACATGTGTGGAAATGTCTTAGGGGAACTCAGCTACTCATGAGAAGCTCAGCCCACACCACCACAGCTGAGGAGAGCATCCCTGATGGCGATGTACAAGGGAGCTGCAGATAATGTCGGGAGAAGGAGGGCTTGGCTGCCGAAGAGTCGCCCTGGTGCTGTCCCCAGTCACCTGGCCTTGGCATCGAGAGTGTGTCTTCAATGACTTAATCTCTCCTCTTCCTCAGTCCTGAACACTAACTGTGTAACATAAGTAAGGAAACAGGTAAACAACAGAAGGTGGGGCACAATATGTGTGATTTTAACCCACTCACCCACATCAAAATTAGGAACATAAGCAGGGAGAGGGCTTCAAAAATGCTCCAGTCAGTAAACATGGCTAATGACTGGGGACAAGGTCTAGCAGGACGGGTATTCCTAGACTCTCGGTGCCCATTTACCACTATTTCTTATCCCTCCACCGTGGCATAAGTATCATGTTCAGAACTTTCAGAACAGTGTGCTATTGGTGAGTCAAAAGACCACAGGGTCATCTTACTGAATTTTAGAAAGTTGTTTGTGATAGAATAAAAATGCTTAAAGCAAACTTAACACAGAAGGTGCTGGCAGCACCATGTTAGTCTCTTGGTGTTTTCTAAAGGTGGAACTCAGGGCCCTGTGGGTACCAGCCAAGCACTGTAGCCCTAAGCAGTGCCCACAGTCCAACAGCCATTACCTTTTAATATAACTGGGAGAGTTACAGATATTCACAGTAAATGAAGCCAAAATGTTATCCTCAATAAATATTTAAAACAATGCTATAAAAGGATGTTTTCTGACTACAGCAGATACGACTAGAAATTAATAAAAACATGTGACTGAAAAACTCTCCTACTTCTGGGATCTCAGCAACATGCATTTAGCTAAAAAGGAAATTGTGAAATACTTGGAAATGAATGACATAAAACTCATTTTAAAATGTGTGGGAAACATCTACAATGGTATGTAAAGTAAAATTTATATGTTATAATACATTTTCATGAGACAAGAAAAATTGAAAACAAATGAGCTAATTGAAGGAAAATATGTCGAATTTATTGCATTAAAATAAGGATTGGTCCTAATGAAAAACACATGGGGAAAGTCAGCAACAGATAGAGCGAGAGGATATATTCACAATATCTAAAACCAACAGGGGACTGTGTTTATCTAGAAAATGCGAGAAATGTCCATAAATCAGAAATTTGAAAAATACAACAGAGAGTCGAGGCAAAAGATTAAAGGAGAGGGAACTTGGGCCACGGAGCAAGGAAGGATGCCTGACATCACTAGCAACTAGAAATTAAAGATAAAACAAGAAGTGCCTGCAGCCACAGGAATCAACGGACCAGAGTGCACAGTGCGAGCACACTGGGGGACATGGAAAGGGTGTGATCCAGGTCGGCGTGGAGACAGTGTGAAGAGCAACAGACGATACTGGGTTAAATTTGCCAAGGCTTGGGGGAGGGGCCACGGGAGATAGGAAGTTTGTGTCAAAGGGCACAAGGAGTCTGTCAAGAAAAAGAAACAATGTGTTTAGCTCTATGGTCAGCACTATGGTTGTAACAAATAACAAGGGGTAGATACTTCACAGTTGGTTAAGGGGAAAATTGAAAGTGTTCTCACCACAAAAACTTGACAGCATTGGAGGTGACAGATACACTCATTAGCTAGCTTTAAACAGACGGCGCTGTGTGTATGAATGTTTGCCTGTATGTGTGTGTGTGTATGTGCTTGTTCACCTGCATATATGGGTGTGGTTGAGAAGGCATTTGCCTCTGTATGTGAGTTTTTTGTGAGTATGTGTGAACATATGTATGATTGTGTATACGTGTGTGAGCTTCCTGATTATGCCTTATAGTATTTCAAAAAAGTCATACAATTATACTTTGTCAACTTACAATAAAAGCAAATGGTATAAATATCGATTGAAAGTGTACATATTTTTGCTGGTCTTCCTTACACCATCCCACAATCAGTGCAAGAATTTTGGGAGCCTACTCTGAAAGCCCACAGTGAGAAGAAAGCTCTCTGTGAGGTAAAAAGATCCAAGAATGGGGGTGAACGTGATCAAAATACATTATGTACTTATATAAAAATGTCACAATGAAAACTATTATTATGTATCATTAACATATTCTAATGAACATGTTTGAAGAGCCTGTAGAAAACTCTCACAATGATGACTATCTCCATCCTGGCTCCATTTGCATTGCCTGACGACAAGTGTACCATGATGGTGGCAGCAAAGGGGAGAGGGACAAGAAGACAACCTGCCCTTGGTACCAATTTGAACTCAAACTTTTCCTTGGAAGAGTCGTTTCCTTCCAAGCATTTACCCCCTTCCTGATTTGGCAGATGAGGAACACATTAGGGGGCAGGGCTGGTAAAACTAATAATTTGTTTGTGCAGATATTTTTTCTACAACAGCACCCTGGGAAAACCTCTCTAAAATTAAATAGCGTAACAGCAACAACAGCCCATTTATTACTTCTGCCACTCACACATCAACCACCAACCACCCTGTTCACAAGGCACCATTACAGCCAAAAGGCAGGTGGGCCCTATGCCAGGAAACTGCAGACTGGCACCCTGTGGCTGCTGGCATCTCTCCCTCCAGGGAATGTGGCTGGTGTGGGTGGACATCTCATGAATCTTGCCTGGTGTCTAAGCCAAAAAGAACACCACTCGCTACTCTACAGGGACAAGAGCATTCCTAGAGTAGCATGGTAGGCTAGTCTTGGAGGTTGCCCTGGAAGACTGTCAGAGATGGCCCGTCTCTGACTAGGACAAAAAAGACCCTGAAGCTGGATACTTCATAGACTCCTGCGAGCCTATAAGGGTAGTGTGCTCTGGACACAGAAAGGGGAATGGGAGCAGAGACAATGCTACCATGGTCTTCACCATCCTCTGACCTTCAGGACGACGTCAGTCTTGAGACTTCTAAGAAGTGTGTATTACAAGACAATGAAAGAAATTTAGTCATGAAGATCAAAATGGGGTCACTTGTGCCAATGTTAATGAGTTTGAAAGGAAATTGGAGGTGAGGGTTGAAGGGGTCAGACACATGATAACCTAACAACCCCAGCAATAGTCGCCATCACCAGAAACTCCACCAAAGTCACAGACTGTTAGAACAGCCACTACAACCCCACAAGAGGTTTCAATGAGGAGAGGTACCCCAAAACTTTTGATATAGCCTATTACTCTTCCCTTCTGCATTTATTAGAACCATAGATTCTTCTTGTTTCAGTGTCTGAGTGACACTCCTCATCTCTGTCTTTGAAACCAGCTCCTCTCCTCATTCTCTCCGAATATGCCCAGAATTCATTATAGCACATGTATGTTCGGATAATGCTCTACATGGCCCACATAAGTTCTGCAGACGGCAGTCCTCTCAGTTTTAAAAATTTATTCATTTATATTGACAGCCCCCACAAAGAAAATCAGTGCATGGTGTCTGTGAAGCTAATTGTGCAAACATAGAGACCCTATCCTGGGAGTGGGGTCAGGGCCAAGAGCTCCCCTGAAATGTTCCAGACAGGGTGGGAGGGAAGGGACTCTCTGCCAGCAGACAAGTCCTGTACGGGAACTACTCCAGACTCATAACTCAGTGAGAATCTGGATGTGTCCCTGGGGAACCCAGGAGCTGCTGGGGGCAGCGAAAGAGAGAAGGACTTCTAACTCAGAGGAATGTGCCCCAGTCATGCTATGCACTTTCACTGGAACTGTGGATGGTAGAGATGAGGAATTACAAGGTCATGAGGACAGAATCACAGTTGCCCAGCCTCTTTTCTAACTTTTTTTTTTCCACCAAATGCAATAAAAATCCCTCCCAAGAGTTCGGCTCTACATGGAGTAACATTTCAATTAACAAAAATGTTAAGGGGGTGGGCTGTCCAATGACTCTATTAATTAGTCAGCGAAGGATCCAGCTGGAATTATTTTCCCTCATCCGACGGGAAACTTTTCTAGAACATTTTAATTTTCTGGCTGCACCAGACTGTGAAGAGCCCAACAGGGTAATAGTGGGTGTTTGTCATTTATTCATCTAAAGCAGTTGGGTGTTGGCCAGGTGCTCTGAGTAGATACGGAAGACACAAGGACTCAACACGAGCCTCTTGACAGTCCTTCTGTTTTGCTTTTTAATCTTGATTGGGTGAGTACAAGAATCCAGGTCCTGGATGGTTGTAATAGGACCATCAAGCTCCATCTCAGCCCTTCCCTGGTACTCTATGCCTATTACATTTCTTCTGATTATTCTTGGGATTCT
This sequence comes from Arvicola amphibius, assembly GCF_903992535.2. Classification (NCBI taxonomy): domain Eukaryota; kingdom Metazoa; phylum Chordata; class Mammalia; order Rodentia; family Cricetidae; genus Arvicola; species Arvicola amphibius. The sequence continues at coordinate 2,285,744 of NC_052049.1, read as the reverse complement.
CCCCAGTTTTCTTTCTTCCTCTTTCTTGTTTATCAACTCAGTTCCCCTTATTTTTCTTTCTTCTCCTACTTATCCAGGATTTCTTGTGTTTCTAAAATAATATTTAAGTTAGATAGATAATCTTCAACACTCCAACAAAAAAGTCCTCTTTACCTACAGCAGCAGAAAAAAATACTGTGAGACATTAGGCTTGGTTTGAGGTTCTGAGATCTCAAACCCAGCCCCTGCAGTGATACACTACCTAACAAACCCACACCTCCTACAAGTGCTGCTTCTTATTGGTCAAGCATTCAAACACATGAGTCTATGGGGGCCTTTTCTACTCAAACCACAACAATGTGTTTGACTCAGTTTTACTGGAGTAAATATGTTTCACCTGCATGTTCTGTGACCAAGAACTGAATGCAGCATCCTTCCCCTGTCAGTGACTGGAAATGTGACCTTCTTTGATTTCAGAGGTACATTACCATACAGAAGAGTCGGCCACTTCAGCCTGTAAAGATGGACTCTCCTGAGCTCAGAAATCCTCTCCTAGCCCTTGGACAATTTATTTCTGTCCACTCTCTTATGCATCTGCTGACCTGACCCTCATGTGCTGGGGCCCTGAGGTTTGTCCTCAGTTCCTCTGATGCTGCTTCAGTATCACCTCTGCTTTGGTTCCTTATTTTGGGGCCTCTGAATTCTACCGGCACATATCTTTCTCCTTTGACTAATTTTCAGATTGTATAGCTTTTGATTTTGTTATATGCTCAAGTTCAGGCCCCTGCCTCTGGATTTCCTCAGTGAAGTCAGAAGACAGGGACCAGAAGAAGGTGGCCAGCTTGGCCCAGCTCTCTTGGGAATGAAATCAGAGAAAATCGGATGTAGAGACCTTGTCCCAGAATCGCTGCAGAAACTGAGATAGAAAATATGTCAACTGTAGATTACGAAGTAACTGAGAAACTGGAGTGGTGGCTTCACAGTTAAGAATGTTGCTGCTATAGACAAGGTTGTATACATGTATTTATGCATTATGTGCCTAACAGTAATAAACAAATAAAATCAGAGTAGGGTTACATGGGAGGGGTTGGATGTAGAGTACCTGGGAGGGCATGGAGAGAGGAAAGAGGTGAAAAGTGAAATAATTCTATTTCAATTAGAGAAACATTTTTAAAGCCTTCTTGCTGCTCTTACAGAGGACCAGGATTGGCTCCCAGGGCCCACAGCTGACACCTCACAGCCTGTAAAACTTCCACTCTTGTGGTACTGACCCTCTTCTAACATTCTCAGGAACAATGCTCACTCACAGAAATGCAGGCAGAGACCATTTGTTTCCCAGCCACTCAGACCTGGAATAATAATAGAGAAACTATATTAATTGCAACACTGTTTAGCCAATAGCTTAGGCATATTTCTATTTAACTCTTACATCTTAAATTAACCCATTTATATTAACCTGTGAATCACCATGAGGCTGTGGCCTACTGGCAAAATTTTGGCTGGTGGTTGGCATGTTTCTTCTTCGGCAGCTACAGGGCATCTTTTTGACTTCACCTACATTCTCTCTATTTCTCTGTTTAAATTTCCCTTATGTGGGATTCCCCCTCTGTATGCTGTGATTACCATTGATTAATAAAGAATTTTCTTTGGACCTATAGCAGGACAAAACAGAGGAAGGCAGGGAAAACTAAACTGAATGCTGGGAGGAAGACGAAGGCAGAGTCAGAGAGAAGCCATGTAAGCCCAGCTGGAAACAGACACTGAAAGTTTACCTGGTAAGCCACAGTTTTGTGGAGATATGTAGATTAATAGAGATGGGTTAAATTAAGATATGAGTTAGCCAGAAATATGCTTAAGATATTGGCCAAACTGTATTGTAAATAATTTGGTTTCTGTATGATTATTTTGGGGTTGAGCAGCCAGGAATAACTAGCAGCCTCCTACAACATATCCCGTCTGGCTTTACTCTACTAAGCCATTGGATGAAAAGGCTTTTTTAATAACCAATGGTAATAAAACATATTCATAGCATACAGAGCAGAATCCCACATCATAGAAACCCTCACAGAGACACACAAACACATGCTCATAATTAAATACAAATCTTTAAAAATAAGAAATGGAAATGAGCTAAATAAGATGTACAGTCACACACTGGAAGATTCTTACACTCACAAACCCTTGCATATGCAAAAAGCTATGTGCAAAGCTTATACAAAAGCACTCATACACAGAGACCAATACCCATGTGCACACACACAGACACACACACACAGATCACACACTTCTGTGTGTACACATACATGGAAACACTCATACCCATAAATAATGTTAAATATTAAATTCACATTAAACACACAGTCATGTACCACATAGCAACCGAAGTATGGTGTGAGAATAATATTGGGAAACTTTTTTTTTCTTTTAGTAGTGCAGAATACACTCATACAAACTAAAGCAACTGTACCACCAGGTGCTGTGATCTTCATCTTCAGGACCACTATGGTGCATATGGTCTGGGGAAGATAGCATGATGATCACATAAAAGAAACGTGTCTGAGTTCAGTCTGTTAGAAGGGATGAGGGACACAGAACCTCTCACGTAGCATTGATGTGTCACCTCTGCTGAAGCTGCACACATTATCCTGGGGCTTTGCTACATGTCCTGAATTAAAAGATAGACAGAAAGAAAGAGAGGTAGAAGATGGTGTTAGACACCCTGGACTCTGGAGAAGAGATCCTAGATGGTTGGTCCTGTACGTTGTGTGTCCCCTTAGCTCAGGAAGACTAACTCTAGTTGAGTGTAAGAGATTCCCACTGAACAGGTGTATCCAATGTCACAACCTTTACAGAAAGCACAGCCCGAAGATCTGGCCCCAGAGTAAGGTTCCCACACTGCGCAAGGCAAGTAGATGTGAACTAATCTTTCATTGCCATTTGAGTGTGGGTGCTACAGTTGTCCCTTCTTGGTGACAACCCAGAACCCCTGTCTCTTAAGCTCCATGGAGACAAACTTCATTGCCACAACATGCAGCATCATAGAAGAGCCCCGGGAAGAAGAGTCCCAGCAAGCACTGGGACTGAACCGCAAAAAGAATGATGTGGGTCAAAGTTTAATAAATTTGAAGAGTCGCTGCCTTTAGTGAATAGAGGGCTTTGAAATCATCTTCACTCTGGGAAGCAGAAGAATGGATGCCTCTCTCTACGTGAAGGGTAGGCCAACCCAGACTCTGGTTGCATGTGCTACATGGGTTTAAAGAGCTTTCTATAAAGCACAGTTTATATTGAATTTCTTTATTGCTGATATCCATGGTCCCTGAAGATGTGGCAGCTACAGAGCAGCTCTGGATACAGGGATATTGGGACAGACATTATGTAGGCATTTCCATATAATAAAGACTTCTAAGAATCCCCGATGCCCAATTAGCCTAGCAGCTATGCCAAAGTTTTCACTCGGTGCATGGTAAGTGCAAGCGATATTGACTTGAATAAAACCACAATTATTTAGAACACAGGGATGCCAATCACAGGAAACATCTAAGCGACTGAGCAGCTCATTCTGAGGGTACACATAAGCCAATAACCCAGCCTTGTACTAACACAGAACCAATTAGTAAAATAATAATTGCATGACAAAGACAAGGCTCTCTGTGGGCAGGATCTAGGATTTTCTTCACTCCTAGAACCACAATGTCTACCCACAGTCATCTTGGGTTATGCATCACCACCAACCCTTCCCCCAGTTAGAAGGGAGGAGTACACACTGAGGGAAGAGTTGTGACTTTCAATAGAAATTTTATTTGTTTCAATGTAGGGGTCAAGGGGCTAGAGAGATGGCTCAGCACTTAGGAGAGCATATTGCTTTTGCGTAGGATCCATATTTAGTTCCCAGCCCCCACATCAGGCAGCTGTAATAATTGCCTGTAACTCCAGCTCTTCACCAGACTGACTGCTTCCTTAGCTGTATAGAAGCTTCTTAGTTTTATGAGGTCCCAACTGTCAATTTTTGGCCTTAACTCCCAGAAGAATGAAGCCCTATTTTTGGAGGGTCCTTTCCTAGACCTGTACCTAGAGGGCGCTGCCTATGTTTTCATCAAGCGGTTTTAGTGTTTCAGGTTTCAAATCATTTGGATCTAATGTTTGAGCAGGGTATTGATACAAGCCTAACTTCATTTCCCTGCATATGGACCTCCCAGTTTGCTCAAGATGCTTTCTTCTTTCCAGTGTATGTTATTTTCCCCGTCTTTGTTGAGTATCAGATGGACGAAGTTTTGAGTACTCATGACTGGGTCTTCTAGTGACTTCATGTGATTGGTAGAAGACGCATCTGCCTCCAAAATGGAGAGAACAAACTGCAACTGACTAAAAAGTAAACTAGTGCATCCATTAATTAGTAATCCATCAGATACAATTCACAGAACATAAGCTTCAGGAAGAGAATATTCCAGAAGAAATGGTATTTAGATTGTCTTATACAGAACGCCAAGCTTTTGGTCACCACAGTGACCAGTATGCAGATGTGAGTCTGGGTCAGAGCAGACCTTGGGGAGAAAACAGAGCCCAAAGTGCCCTGCCCACCTCTGTTCATAAGCATGGTTCAAGGCCCTCATTTCCAGCAGAAGAATCAGATGCTGGAGTAGGAAACCTCTAGGAGTCATACATGATCAACATTAAGGCCTTTCTGAACATCCGTATGGCTTTATTATACTACAAGGAAAACAGTTTTAATATGAAAACCCTGCCTCATCCAAAGAAAATATGCATTAATTAGCTGAAATTAAGATGAAGAGCTTATTAAAAGCTCTGTAGAGAAATGAGTGAGAGGGGCCCCTAATCTGACAAGAAATAATTGCAATATATACAAGGAAATTTCAGAACACCAGGGCTGGGATTGGGCTCAGCTGGTGCAGGGTTTCCCTAGCTTGCATGAAGCTCGGAGGTCCTTTCCTAGCACTGCATGAATCAGGTGTGGTGGTGCGGGCCTGGAACCCCAGATCTAAAGGTTCACAGAAATTCAAAGTCATCTTCAGCTGTGTAGAAAATTCAGAACCACATGGGCTACATGAGACACTGTCAAAAAAATGAAATGTCTTCAATCTGAAATTCTATACTGTGTGTTTTCCTCTAAATGTAAATAAGGGAATTGCAACTTTAAAAAAACCTTCAAAAAAATCTGAGTAGGGCATTTGAATATGAAAGACAGAAAACAAATTAACTGTGAAAAGACACTTAACATTAGGGAAATACACAGTAATCCCTCAAAGAAAACAATTCACGATCTTCACAACCTTATGGCTATTCAGTCCAATAATAAATAATGTGTCAGTGATGACTATGGAACATCAGAGACACCTAAGACTAGGAGACTCTTTAGTACAGCCTCAAATACAGAGGACCAATGAACAAGCAGCATCTTGCTCATGGGCTCCAGGAAGTTGCCACCTTTGCTGAGGAGAATCAGTTGTCCATGAAGAAGGCTAGAAGGCTGTTATAACAGAGACAGCACACACCATGTACCACCTGACAAAAGATGGGATATGCTGCCAATGGGAGATAATTCAAAAATACCTACCTCTATAAGAATTTGGACCAGAGTTCAAATCCAGACCCATGTAAAAAAGCTCCCTGGTGTTGTGGCACACATTTGTGTTTCCAACATTGAAGAAACAGAAGTAGTAAGGCAGATCCCAGGAGCTCCCTACCCAGACATCCTCAGCTACTTAGTGAGCTCCAGGGCCCTGCTAAAAACAGCAACAACAACAATGATGACAAAGAGATAGAGAGTTGTTGAAGAAGAATATTAAAGGTTTGCTCTGGCCACCATATGCAGCTGTGTGCATAGGAACATACACACACACACACACACACAGAGAGAGAGAGAGAGAGAGAGAGAGAGAGAGAGAGAGAGAGAGAGAGAGAGAGAGAGAGAAAACACAGAGAGTTAACTGACAGACTCGTGCTAACCAGGGTTAATATCTCAGACAATTCAGAAAACACCATTCTGAAATCTGCAACTAAACATGAACACTGAGAAGGAATACCCACAATACACAGGAGCAAGCAGTAGAGCTGACAGACAACAGAGTCCCAACCAAGTAGTCTTTCTGTTTTCTAAATTGTCACACAGGTTCAGGAGAGGTTGCCTTATCACCATTTACTTGCATTATCTATATTCCTTTGACCATATTTCCATTTACAAGAACATGAAAAAGTCATTGCCTACAATGGGTCTGGCTTCCAGTACTATTCTAGAAACAGGAAAAGAAAGTATACATTTTCTCCCCTTTTACTGTATCTTCATTCAAGATAGAAACTAAAAGTGAGAAAGTACACTTATGGTAGCTACCACAGAGGAATGTGACTCCCTTCCACACAAGGGGAGGGAGAGGCATTTTAGAGGGAGAAGGAATGGAATAAGAATGGTGGAGAGATTGTAGGAACCAGAGGTGGATGACTGCAAAGGTAGAGTGCCATGCCTTCAGGATACAGCTTGGCAGCTGTACATTTGAATGTACAGTGGTTGTGCCAGCAAAAGCCATGCACCAGCTCAAGTCAGAACAAATCCCAGCAAAGGATGGGAGGAGAGCACCAAGTGAGAAGCTGTAGCTAATTGTTGTCTTCTAGGGAAAGAGGGGAACAGTTTTCTGTAAAAGCACAGACCCTGATAAGTTATACAAGCTCCAATGGAAGGCCTATTATCCAAAAATATTTGGCATCGCAATTCAGCTTTGAGGTGATAAAAAAAATACTCAGAACTGGGTGGGAAAAGAATCTGATTGGTGTCGGAGAAGAACTGGAAGAGAGAGAGTGAATATCATCAGAATTCATTATAAGAGTTCTCAACACAATGGAGTATTAGTTGTAACAAACAATGGCCTCGTGAAATTTGCAGGCAAATGGGTAGAAGTAGAAAAATTATTCTGAGTGAGGTAACCCAGACCCAGAAAGAAAAGCATGATGTGTACTTACTCATAAGTGGATATTAGGGAGAAAGTACAGAATAACCAGCCTACAACCCACAGGCCAAGAAAGGCTAGTCTAAAGATGGATGCATGGGTTTCCCTAGAGAGGGGAAAAAGAAGTGATCTCCTGGGTAAACTGGGGGTAGGGGTGAAGGATGGGAACTTGATGGAGAGGGTTGCGAGGTCTGGGTGCAAGAGGTGGTTTGGGGTTGGGACACAGAGCTAGGGAAAAGCTGGTGCCAGGGAAACTCCCAGGAATCCACAAGGATGACTCTTGCTAAGACTCCTAACAATAATGGGGAGGGTATCTGAATTGGCTGTCTACTGTAATCAGAAGAACCCACAGACAACTGACCTGAGCTCGTGGTAGCACATGGACTCTGGACCAACAGTTAGGGAGCCTTCATGAGACCAACCTAGGCCCTCTGCATGTGTGTGAAAGTTGTGTTGCTTATCTGTTTGTAAGGCTCCTAGCAGGGAGATCAGGACCTGTCCCTGGTGCTTAGCTGTCTTTTGGGAACCTGTTCTCAAGGTAATCCTGGATTACCTTGCTCAGTCTTTATACAGGGAGAGGAGCTTGGTCCTACCTCAACTTGATGTACCATGCTGGGTGCAAGCCCATGGAAGACCTGTTCCTTTCTGAATGGAGATGGAGGAGGAGTGGGTGGATAGGGAAGGGGGTTAGATGGAAGTTGGAAAGGAACAGGAGGAGAGGAAGAAGGGAGAAACTGGTAAGTATGGGAAAAAAAGAGAAAATGTTTAAGAAAAAAAGAATTTTCAAATAACTAATTTAAAAATATACATACATATATAGTATGTATAAACACACATATACTTTTATCATATATATGTATATATAAACAGAACTGTGAAAATTCATTTAAAACAAAAAATGAAAAGCCAAGAAAATTCAGCTGAAAGGATCTGGAAAGGAATTCATAGTCCAAACTATTTGGCTAAACTGCAGAGAGAATATAGAACCAGTGAGAGGGTTCAGACAACTTGACAGTCTAAGTCCTGCCTCTGCAGACTCTGAGACCCTTCTCCCTAACTCATGAAAGATCCTTGGGGAGTGAAGAGTTTTCCTCCTCTGCAAACTGGCAGGTTCAGGGGATCACTTCTGTGAAGCTCTGGTTCTTTGCACATAGGTGGCCATGTCTCACACCCACACAGTCGAGCACCTTTCTGGCCAGGACACAGAGGGAAAGGATTTGAAGGAAGAGGTAAGACATACTCAGACTAGGGCATATTTTTCCAGGGCATCTTCCTGTTTGTAAACCTTGTGACATTTGGTTCGAATGATTTCCAAAGGGCCCAACTACAGGTCATGGAATGGGTTTGACAAGCCTGCAAAGTGCATGGGGCTGACTATATAAAGAGTAAATACAGCCATTTCTGGCAAGCAAGATGACAGCACTGGGCTAATCTCCCTGTTCTGCACTTCTCTCTGTGACCCAAGGGCTCATGCTGGAAATCTATTAAAAGAGCTCCTGATAATAAAAAGAAGTTGACATTTTACTTGGTTAAATTGAAACCCAGCCTCGGTTTCTGATGGTCTGGGATTTACAGGAAAGTACTTCAGCTGAGCTAGCAGATGTCAAGCCTCACTCCACAAGATGGTCTTCATGTGGGTACACCTGGGACTGCAACCCCGGCAGTGCCCACCCAACTATGCAGTGATATTGGGCAGTGCTCAGTTTGCCCATGAGAACACTGGTGTGGGACCGTGACGTGTATTCTGTCAATTATATTTTAAATAAATGCTGATTGGCCAATAGCCAGGCAGGAAGTATAGGTGGGACAATGAGACAGGAAGTAGAGGCAGGTCAATGAGAACAGGAGAACTCTGGGAAGAAGGAAGCCCATTCCTATGGAGTCCTAACCAGATCACAGAAGAAGCAAGATGTGACTGCCTCGCTGAATAAGGTACTGAGCCATGTGGTTAACATAGATAAGAGTAATGAGGTAAAATAAGTTATAAGAGTTAATAAGAAGCCTGAGCTAATGGGACAATCAGTTTATAGTTAATGGAGACCTCTGTGATTTCTTTGGGACTTAACAACTGTGGGAACTAGGCAGGACAGAAACCCTCGCCAACAGAGGACATGGAACAGCTGCAGACCATGCCCCTGGAACAGCATGTTGAATACACAGACCTGTGCCAGTATCCCTGGTGCTGTGGGCATTTGTCTGGCACATATGGCCTTGTGTGTTTGGTGTGAGTAGGTCTTGCCCTGAGCAGTGCTCAACATGAAAGCATTTAGGGAATCTTCTAGAAGCTGCACAACTTGAAAACAACAACTCACTGTGGAATGGTATTTCTACACCCTGATTACTGTCCCAACCATGTTAACAGCCACTCCAACTCATGCTGCAGCCACCACAGGTAACAACCTCACTGCCCCATGTTCCCACTACAGTGGACTGAAATCCCTTTGAAACCAGGGGCTAAACAAGCCCTTGAATTGTTTCTGTTGGGTGTTAGGTCACCATGATGCTAAAGTTAGTAGCACATGGTAACTAATGGGTGCATGCCAAGGGCAGATTCCAGACCCACCCCACCCCTCCTATGACATTACAGTAATATTTCCACATTCTAATTTATTTCTATTATTATTTGATGTGCTTAGATGTTTTACCTGCATGTACATCTGTGTGCCACATGTCCGCATTGGTTGTAGAGTCAGATGGGGACACTAATTTCCCAGGAACTAGAATTACAAACAGTTGTGAGCTGTCATATGACTGCTAGGAACCAAATGCAGGTCCTCTGGACAAGCAACCAATGCTCTTAACTGCTGATCCATCTCCTCAACCCCTACTTTAGAGAAGACTTCAGAAAGCAGAGGTTATATGCCACACACCACCAGCTAATGTGTTGAAAGCTAGGATGCATGTCTAAATAATAGTCCCAAACCGACTACTGGTGTAACCTCTGAGTTACATATATGCACACTCCTAGGCACTTCATCCTTGGTGAGATCTTATCTTCACAAGAGAGTGACTTTTGAGGAGTTAAACAAGGTCTCTATTAGGCACCATTGTTTTCAAATATTGCACATCAATATTTGAATTCATTCTCCAGAGCATAACTTTAAAAAAATAAATGAGTATCATTTAAAAACTAAAGTAAGCTTAAAACAACTCATGTCATGCCAGAATTAACTTGGAGAATAAATCCATCATGAAGATTCCAAAACTGTGCCTGAGCTTCTCGGAGGAAAGAAAATAACATTAGAAAAGAAAACTAACACAAACTCCATGAAAGCATTGATATTCAAAATTCTTCCCCTGCCCTCCACCCCGCAGAATGGCATGGCAATTGAATCTCACTTTATATCAACAGACTTGGCTCCAATTAAAGCATCATCAGTTTGCCACCCACAATGCACCCAGGCTCCTGGCTGTCAAATGAACTCTCCACCAGCATTAGACAGGAGAGGTCCAGGGTATGGGAAGAAGACAGAAGGAAGGAAAAGTAGCTAGGATGCCCAGAGCCATCCCCTGATGTGGCAGTATGTGTTGAGATCCTCAGACACCCCTAGCATGGGAGTGGTACCTGTGGAGACAAGGATGTCTCTTTTCTTCATCCTCAGAAGAGTGCACAGTCTTGGAATGTAAGGGGATTAGAGTATTCTCAGAACTCATCACCATGTTCAGCGACTCTGAGCTCCTTCCTCAGAGACTTCCATGATGTTGACACAGTAGCATACAGCCAGCTATGTGCCAAATCACTCGGCCCACCTGTGTGGGTTCTGAACAACAAACACAGACACCTTCATGCTTCAAATGAGACTATCCAAATGATCTACATAGGGAGCTACATAAAACCTAATTTTCTGTACCCTTGTGAGTTTTCAGGATGTTGAATATGTGTGTCATTTAGTATCCTATCCTGCAGACAAGAAAGCAGAGGCTCAGAGGGGACTGTGACCTCTCCCATCAAAGTAGGGGGCTGGGTTCATAGACACCAGCTGGCCCCTCAGCCAGTCCACAGCCCCATTCCTCAGACTGCTCCAACCAGGATAATCCCTAACATTTACTTTAAATATGTTTTAAACCCCCTAAATACAAAATGCTTGCCAGCAGGTCTGGCCCTCAACTGTTTCTTATTTGGCATCCCCGTTCTTAAAGAAAATGGACTCCAGGTACCTGGGGTGGGGGGTGGCACATTCACATTTCTGGAAGCACTTGAAAGCAGCAAAGGCCTCTCCTCTCAGGTCCCCAGATGTACTGAGTGCTCATGAGAGATAATAGAGTCTTCCCTGGCAAGGAGCCATGGCGATCTTCAGAGAACCGCTTGAAAGGTAAACAGTGAATCTCTGTGTAGGTCAATCCTACCCAATGCCAGGACCCTGGACCCCACCTGCACATAAGATGTGGGAGGTCTTTGGCAGTCACAGTGCCGCTGAAGTTCAGGAAATATATCTGCAACAGAAGAGAAGAGACCACCGTATGTTGGTACCACACTGTGCAGCCTAATCAAAGCCTGTCTCCGGGATCTTGGCAACCTCCCAGGACAGGCAGAGAATACCCCTCCTGCCCTTGCTGCTTAGCAAGTCAGTCCTGAAAGGCTTCCAGAAGACTGAGCTTAAATGAAGTGTCTGAAATCTAAAACATCCTGACACACGATTCAGACCCTTGTTTTCATAATTGACAGTTTGGGGATGGAACGTCCATTGGTATCCTTAGGAATCTATAAGTATAGCTCACAGAACCAGAGGGATATGCATTGGGAAGCAAGGAATGGCTCAACAAATGGTGACAGAACAAAGCCTTGCTGTGAACACCCATCATTCCCAGGGGCTAATATTCATTTGGGAGGAATTTTGAACTTTTTTTCATTGGAAATATCTGCCCTATCAATAAAAATGGGTCATTGTTGGAAGTGTAGCCTGACTCCAGGACCTGTTTTCAGAACTGTGCTAACTGAGACTGATGTGTTAAGTGGATACTGGAATATTGATGGATGGGTCCAGTTAAAGGAGATTATGAACTGAGGAGTGAGAAAGGTATTAATCAAAAGACACATAGTTCCAGAGAGACAGGAAGAACATGCTTCAGGGATCTACAGCACACCATGGTCATCATAAGTAATGGTGGTGCATATTTCAGAAAATCTGAAAGAGTAGATTTCAAGCGTTTTTAGCATGGGAAGAAGTATGCAAGGTGACTGGCTTAATCTGATCACTTTAATATGTATGCACATTGAACATCCCATCATACTCTGAAGATATACACAGTCATGGCGTCAATGAAGAATTATAAAACCCCCAAAAAATAGTGAGCAGAAAAAGGAACACAGTAAGGAATGGACATAGTGATGTAGCAAGATGGCCCTACTCATGAGCCGCTTTTGAGGATTGTTGGAGAGTAAGAAAGAATTGTATCTTCATTTCTTGCTTGAGCCATTTGCTTCTAAAGCAAGCACACAATTGTAAATTTCCTCACCACTACAAAGACTCGCATGCACTTTAGATTTCCAAAGCATTTGTTGAACATAAATCATTGGACAGTTGTGTCAAAGAAGATCTGACTGCGGTCATCCTCATCATGGTTCATCATGTAAGTATGCGGGGATACACTGTTCCCTGACTCCATCTTCTCATCCATCATCTCTGTCTGTGAGTTCAGCAGGAGTGAAATGTGGGTCAGGCCTCAGGCTGGGGCGGGAGGGTGGTGAAGGATTGGAGGATCTTCTGCCTTCTTGGAACTCACAGGCTTGAAGTCTGTCTTCTGCGAATCGCAAATGTGCATCTTGTACTTCTGCAGAGAACATCTTTTTTTTTTTTCTCTTCCAAAGTCGTGTTTATATGTACATCTTGGTGGTGCCTTTTGGATTTTCATCTGTCTTTCTTAAATCACTAGGTATCATAAATTCCTAGTCCTCTTGAGAATAAGAAGGACCCTTGTATGGCCTATGGTGATTGGATTTTGTGGATTTCCCAAGTTTTATCTCAGAGCCTGTCAGTCTGTCTGCATCCGGGAAGGTTTTCTAGTGAAAAACAGTCTTCACCATACATTTAGCTAAGGGGACCAATGGCCACAAATGGTGCAGGACACATCCTAGAAGAGCTACCCTTTGATGACTTTCCACACTTCTTTCCTCTGCGAATCCTGCACAAGGCATCCCCAGGGGCCAACCTCAGAGACAGACCCCCTTCCTCTGCAAGGATGGTTCCTGGGTAGACTGAAGATGGGTCTCTCTAAGCCCCGGCTGTCTCTCTCCATAGACACTTGGCCCTTACTAGACTGAACTTTGCCTGTGCTTCAGACCTGAGCCTCATTAGCTGAAATTCGAACTCCGAGTGTAGCTGTGTTTGCAGTAAGAAAGAAAGACTAAGCTGAGGTTGTGAAGTTGAGACCCCAATGCCAGAACTAGGGCCCTTATAAGAAGCCATGGCAGAAGAGCTTGTGGCTGTTCCTGTGTGCCTCTCTCCCCACTTCATTACACACTCTATGCATACCAAGGAAAGACAATGTAAGTCCACAGTGAGATGGAGCCATGGAAGGTAGTCCTGCAAGACAAGAAGACCTAACTGCCTAGAATCCTGAGAAAGGCCTTAATTGCCCTAGTCAGTCAGTCAGTCTGTCTGTCTGTCAGTCATTCAGTCTGCATCACTTCCTTCAGCATCCTGAGCAGATTAACATAGACCTAAGAGTGAAAAAGCTATATGGGTCCAAGACTGGAATGTGGCCAAAGGTGAAGCTAAGCTCATGGCGGGACACTAACCAAGGAACTCACAGGACTTCCACTCCTGGATGGTACCCACCAAAGCCAAATATTTAGAGGCAGACCCACTGGGCACATTCTTGAGGCAGGGAGTACCAGGTGTCAGCATCAGCATGGGTCTCCTGTGAACCTTGCTCTGTTCTGCATCCACACCACCGTCAGGAGTCAGTAGCCTGAGGGTCAATGTTCTTTTGATCCCTATCTATGAGAAGCGGGCACACATCTGAAAGATGTACAGCTTACATTCCTTTCTGTTTGCAGCACCCTTCTGATAGCTCCAGAGAAAAAGTAGCTTTTCTGTGAAAGCAGAAGCCTTGAGTACACAGTTCTCATGATAGTTGTGGGAGAGGCAAAGCTAGGTGATGCCAACTATCTCTCACAAGTGGTAACCTGGACCACAGAGTCACCCTCTTCCTTTCACTGGGAGGCTGCCAGGCTGGGTCACAAACTCAAGAAAGTCATCCTGCAGGTGTGAGAGGCAGGTCAGGATCTCTGTGCTCTACCTGCTGTGACATCTGGCAGGGTGTTTCCCTCTTTGAAGCTCAAACATATTCAGCTACTTTCAGAATGAGGGGGTAAGAGGTGGTGGAAAATGGTTGGGGTGGTTGGAATGAGAATGGACCAGATTATATAGGCTCATCTATTTGAATACTTAGTCACTATTTGAAAGGATTAAAAGGATTAGAGGAATGACCTTATTGGAGGAAGGACTTGAGGCTTGTTGGGGGTGGGTTTTGAAGTTTCAAAAGTCCATACCAAGTCCAGAGTTTGTCTGTCTTTCTATCTGTCTGTCATGTCTGTCTAGCTCTCCCCCTCTCTGACTACAGATCAGAATGTAGCTCACAACTACTTCTCCAACACCTGCCCTGCCATGACGGTAATGGCCCACACCTCTGGAACTGTAATTAGGTAATCAGGCTTCCAATTAAGTGTTTTCTTTTATAAGAGTTGCCTTGGTCAGTCATGGACACCTGGATATGCCTTGACCTGTTTGTTCTCTTTTCCTGTAAATAAGTCTTCAATGATAGCTATGTTCTCAATTATTAGAAGCATTAAGAGATGATGTGTGTGTAATATACCAGGTTGGGCTGACACTAGCCCTCTGTGGACACTTTTGTGCACAAGGAGACTCTTTTCAAAGTGGGCTCTGAGCCCCTTTGCAGCTGCTCTGTTGAAAAGTTGTAACAGAGTGTGCAGACGAGACTGGAGGATCTGACATTCAGGAATCTAGGGAGCAGACAGTGCATTCTGGTGAGGAACGAGTCCTGCAAGGCTGCGCAGCCCTCACCAACAGCTCCAGGAAGAGCTGAGCCTGCCAGCAAGGGACATTCTGCCATTTTAAGACTGTCAATAACGATTTTAGACTGACACGTTCTTAAAAACAGGAGCAGGTTTTCCCTGAGACAGAACAGATGCATGAATCCTTCCCAAGACCATTACAAGTAATTTATACATTGCTAGTTCATCATTCTTGCATCATAGGAAGCATGTGTCACCTTTACGGTAAAGACATAAGCAGGTGAAAATTGGAACCCGAGGAGGAAGATAAATAAGAGGATCCAGCAGAAGCATCTCTCTTGCTATTATCTGTACTGAATGCCATTGATAAGGGATTAATGTGTATCAAATGCTAATTTTTTTTCTGTTGAACTGTTTTTCCTGGAGATCTTGTTAGAGCAAACATGTAGCAGCCTCCCAGCAGGACCAAGAAAAGAGCCTCCAGCTTTAATCCCAGCCTGAGTGGCACCCACAAAAACTCTAAATAATTTAACAAAAGACTAACCTTCTAACAGCACAGGAGTGACACACAGAGAGAAGCAGCCTTCAAACAGGTGAGGAGCCACCCCAGGCGGACAGTCTCCCCAGCCTCCCTCCCCCAACCAGGGATGCTCTCCTACCTCCTCCCACCCCACTGCTTTCTATCAGAAAACATAAATCCCAGCAGTTTTAGGGTCCCTCATTAGGCAGTTTTTTTTTTTTTCTTTTTTCTTTTTTTGGTTTTTCGAGACAGGGTTTCTCTGCAGCTTTTTTTTTTTTAGAGCCTGGCCTGGAACTAGCTCTTGTAGACCAGGCTGGCCTCGAACTCACAGAGATCCGCCTGCCTCTGCCCGAAGAACATTGAAAGAGAAAGTGGAGCCAAAGAAGGAAAGCAGTGTCTGGGACTCCCTTGCCTTCCTCCACTAGGGGACGGGCGGGGGGGGGGGGGGGACGGGAGTGTAGGTCACACGCAGGCAGGTAATCCCTAGGCAGCATCAGGAGCGCAACAGTGTGGAAGAGGTTCTAGGTTAGACCCAGAGATACATTGTGTTCCCTTCCCTAGGCGAGGATTAAGTTCGCTTACTGGCAAAGTTCTTCTTTGGTACATGGGGTGTGTCCGGGAGGAGGTGGACAAAGACATGATGCCTGCCCTCCTAGGGTCTATGGACGATGGGGTGTGGAGGAAAGCCACGGCATCAAGGGGGACAGGCACAGGGGCCTCATCTCTGAGTGCAATGTAAAAAGTAAAATAAAACATGGTGGGGCGGGGGGCGGGGCACCAAAGACTTGAGGAAAGGAGCCGAAGCAGACCTCACAGAGAAGGGAACATGGGAAGGAGCCGGAGGAGCAGAGAGTCACTTCTCCAAGGAGCAAGACTTGTCCTGACCCAGGTGGCCCTTTCTGCATGACTTCCCGTACCTACTTGAGGATGGCTCGCTGCCTTGGCTGGAGAGGCAGGAAGAGGTAGCCACTCTGCTGCCAATGATCCTTTCCCTTATTATTTTTAAAGGCACTATTGTCTTGCCTGATAACTTCAAAACACTTATAGAAATATAAGAAAGTCTGAAATTTATGAAAACAAATGGAAGGTTTATAAAACTGCACTTAGAAAAGCAGCCCGTTCTGTGTAATAACAGGGACACTAGCTTGGTATATCCAATATTGTTTGGACAGGCTTCAATTCTATTTTTAGGAGATTTCAATTTCCTTTCCCATAAACCCTATGAAATATAGCGTGTGGCATATTTATAGTGACCCTTTTAGGGAGTGCTATACTTCTGGACCCTTTAATAAGCCTAAATGGGATAGTCCCCCCCTCACCTCACTGAGCAAATAAATAGATGGCCATGACAATCATGGATTAGACTGAGATTCCCTTTCCCCCCGTTTAACGCCCTCACACCCTCCCGTCCCCCTAACCAAGGCTCTCCAAAGAGGGGACTGAGAAGTAAAAGGCAAAATTCAAGGCCATCTGGTGGCTCCATTCAATCCATTTCACTGACAAGACTTATAAATAAGAAAGCACAACTCCCGAAGGCAATCGTGAAATTTGCTATGCAAACGACAAGCCCAAGCTCCCACCGGCCCTTTCTCCTCCTGGTATCCGTGTGGGACCTCCTCCGGCCCTGGCCATTTTACAGCACTGGGAGTTTTTTTAAAGCACTCTGCAAAAATTAACCAATTCATTCTCAGGGAGAGAAGGTAGCGGTTCGGCCTTGACGTGAAGCAAGCCAGCCGGAGCTTTTCCACGGGGGACAAACGTGATGCAGCCTGATTCCCTCTGTTGGCATATATTTAGTGCCACCCCCTTACAGCTTTCTGGATCCTTCCATGTCTTAGGAAGCAACTGTGAAGAAGAGAGAGGCATTTCACATTCTCCACAGGGAACAGAGGCAGCATATCCCTGATAGGGGGTAGGGCTGAGGCTAAAGCCCTGGAAGAAAGCAGAGAAAGCAGGGGCTGGCTGGAGGAGCTTGCCTTGACTGTGCCCTCTGGGACACAGTTTTAGCATTCAATCAATCTCTGGGCACATCACATGCACTGATTTCCTCCTATATCATATGTTCTACAACGTACAGGGATTTACTCTTCATAGGCTTCTTATCTTGAAGTCAGGGTATCTCTGTCACTTGGTTTCCTGTTGAATATCTTCCCCAAAAAGTTCATAGCACAGGGATGACACTTAAGCACTCACAGATCCAATGTCCCTGCTTGGCACATAAGGAGTGGACACAGGTAACAGGAGACTACCCTTTGATGGAAGTAGCCATTCAAGCAACTAAGCCACGTACATCTGTTAGACCTGCAGCTATAATGTCACCTGTGGGCACTTGAGGATCATTGAAGTGATCCAGAGAGATCTTTGGAGTAGCAAACGGGAAAGCCTGAGTGACAGGATCCTTCTAGGAACCGCCCTCCTGAGGAGCTGAGACTGTGGGAACTCAGAGCAAAGGGGCAAGGAAAAAAAGCAACCTCTTCCCCAGCCACCAGGATGAGCCTCGAGGAGCGACTGATATTCTTGTAGTGAGCACTCAGGGACACTGCCATGTGCTCGGCAGAGTAGGGTTAAGGGCTAAGCTCAGGTGACTCAAATCTCAGTAGGAGCTCTGAAACCTCGAGGACAGATGGTTTCGTCACTTTGTATCTAGAGAAGCAGAATAGCATGGTACTATGGAAGATGGGGGAGGGGAGTGCTGGGCTGCACCCCCAAAATCCTGCAGTAAACTGCCCGTCACTGAGAAGTCCTGCAGAAGAGACAGGTTGGCTGGGTTTGCTCCAGTGTTTTCCATTCTGTCATTCTCAAGTGGTCCGTCACGGCCTTTCTGAGCTGCAGGGTGTCTGGGAGGTGCTGCTGGTGTCACATGCCCGGGGGTCAGGTGCATTCCAGGGAAGCTGTCTGTCGGTTAATGTGCCCGTGAGAGCTGTCAGCACCTTGCCATTTAGGATATGTGATACTTAATTACCCACCTCCTCTGTATTCTCCACCAGGATTCTCAGAATAGACGCTAGGGACAGAGAGGCTCAGTGAGAAGCTGAGCTGACCTATACCCTGGCTCTGGACCCTCACAAATGCCTCGGGTGTACCCATGGCAAACCACCCTTCACCATCATCACCCCAAGGATCCTTACACCCATGTAACGGTATCTGAGTTGTAGCTCATATTCCAGATTGTTTAAGTTCCCAGAACATCATTTAATATTCTTTTATTTGCTTCTTCAAAAAAAAAAAAAAAAAAAAAAGAACTCAGTGGGAACTGGGCCGGGTGTGTAGCCAATTCCCTTTATCTTCAGCTTTCTCTTACTCATTGTCCTTCTTGGTCTTGACATCGTGGAATGGTCGCAGGAAAAAAATCCTTAATATTTTATAATCCATATAGGTTTTGTTTCATGTCAATTAGACCCAGCTTAGAATTTTCATAAAATCTCTGCTGGAAAATAAAACCTTCCGTCCTCCCTATCACCTTCTGATTTCTTCTGGCATCATGGGTTTCTCTGTGGCCACCTGACGGGAGTCTGCACACAGGAGAAACTCTGGACCCAGACTGGGTGGTCCTCAGTGTCGTACTGTGAAGAAACAAGAAGGAATTGGGGAGAGACGTCTGTGAGACAGGAAAGATGGTCAGTTGAGCTGAAATATTGCAAGTAAACCATGCAGATGCTCTGCTATATATTTTTATAGGTAAGAATAACAAATATGTGGTTATATTACTCAATTTCTTGAAAAAAAGTATAAGAAAGACAACAGAAGCTTAAAAAATGATTAATAAGGACAGGGATAGGAGGTAAGAAGGTGTAGGCTGAGGCTGAGATCCTGTAAGAATTCCCTGGGGTATGATTGTACTTATCAGTCTTGCAGGTATTTGCCACAGTTACAACCATGGGGCGTGTAACAGCTGCACACTGCTGAGAGTGGAGAAAGTGGACACTCTACGCCTTATTATTGAGGGATAAAAATGGTGCAGATGCTTTAGAAAACAGCAAGGAGGTTTCTGAAAAATAAATAAGGAAATGAATCTACCACCCAAGCCAGCAGCAATTGCCATGGTTGTGCAACTGGATTAAATGAAATACATGTCTTCAGGGATGTCAGCACCCCATGGTCCCTGAATCTCTATTCACAGTGGTCAAGCTGGGCGAACAACCCAAGTGTCCATTGGCAGCTAAACATTCCATTAGAACATTCCAGAATGGAAGAGAGGGAATCGCTACTACTGGCAACAAAGTGGATGAACCTTGACGAGGCAAGGCTAAAAGAAATGAGACACAGAAACACAAAGATCACAGGGTCTTATTTGCATGAGACATAAAAGAATAAAACCCCAAACAGACCCAATGTAGAGCGTATCCCACACAAGAAATGACTAGGACAACAGGTCTTTAGTGTGCTCGTTCACAAATGGTGACTGTGGATTTATGGCTGTCTACATTCTCATTATCATTCCACAATACAACCAACCATAGATCAAATAATCAAATAATTTCTGTAATTCAATTTTCCCATGGTATCTCAATAAAGCAGGAAAAAATTAAAATAGAAGGTTGAATTGAATTGTAATCACTCACAATAACCAGGACAATTGCTAAATGCATTTTCAATACTCATCCTTATACCCAAAATAGGAGTAGCACTCACCTCTAATCACAGAGGTTTCTTTCTGCAGCAGGTGGAGACCCTTACAGAAAGATACATCTGGTCAAAGTTTAGAGACATGGGGATACAGCCTACATGGGGACCCTCGTTCCATTTGACATGCCTTCAGTATGATCCCTTACCTAAGGCTTGGGGAGCACTGTCAAAGAGAAGGTAGGTAGAAAGATGATGTGAACCAGAGGACAGGGCTTGTTGACAGGACGGGGAAGCTGCATCAGTGAAATCGCAGCGATACGGCCACCTGAACAAGACCTGAATGATGACAGCAGCAGTTGACAGAACATGTGGATGGGGAGACACCACGGTCTTGGCCCCTAACTGAAGCCTCACAAGCAGCTAAGGACTGTGGAGAGTGGCAGAGTTGGTCTTTCCCAGAAACCGGAATCTAATTGGCTAGCTAACACCATTTGGGCGGTCTTAAAGTCATATGCACATGAGCAAAATTAAATGCAGTCGTTAGACTTTATTTATATATCTATACATATGTGTGTATAACAATAAGGAAAGCAAGAACCTACAGATTTGAGAAGTGGTACACTGAAGGAGTTGGAAAGAGAAGAGGGAATGAGGGAAAATTTCATAAATGAATTACTCGTACGTGAAAATAGGAAAGACAAAGAGATATAAGAAAAGAATCATCACACTAAGTTCACCAAAATGTAGACACAGCTATTATCCAGTTAATTGCCTATCTTCAGAGAAGAGGAAAACTGTCACGAATGATGGGCATGTCTATAATAGGGACATGGTGAGGGGATACTGTCCATGGCCCTCACAGCTGTCCTAGATGGGAAAACTCATTTAGAAGTTCACATGGTGTCAGTGTTATACAGATCCCCTGACATAACTCAGGCACGAGAGAGGAGAGAGAGAGAGAGAGAGAGAGAGAGAGAGAGAGAGAGAGAGAGAGAGAGAGAGAGAGCTGTAGTTTAAGTTGTCTGGAAACCAGATTACAGAATTAGGTTTTCCCAGCCACAGCCAAGGTGGAGCTCATGGACCGTGGTGCAGTGTTCACAATTCCCTAACTAGGTGGAACAAGCTATGGCTTAGAGACCACAATAAAGGCACAGATGTGGGCACAGAAGCCACCTCCAGGGCCTTGTCTTGTGCCTCTGTGATTAAGTGGCGGCAATCCACTTAACAGGTCAACCACATTAGGCAGGCTGTATGATTTAGTCTTGGAAAAAATTGAATTCCCTAAAAGTATAGTTAGCAACAGTTTTCCTGGCCAGCTTGGTCTTGGGGCAGAAGGACTGCCCACAGCATCTCCATACCCAGGGCAGCAGGTACCGCTGCTTCAAGCTCTGGACTATAAGGGGCACAAGGAGGAAAGCAAGACTATCTCTCACCTCCCTTTGTACTAACACTTCATATTCTGTAACCACTGTGCAGCCTCCATGCAGCCAAACGTCCCAGGAATGGTGTTTTATCTCGACAGATGTGGCTTACAGGCGTATAAGTGGCACCTACTGGGAATGTAATAGACTGATTTCCTGGGCTCTAAATCTTGACAAAGCGTTTCCTACGTGGATCCAGATGAAGACCACGAAGCGTGCAAACACAGACGTCTCCATCAGATATACAACAAGATACTTGTGCAGAAAGGCTCGTCTATTCAGCCAGCATCTCTCCCCTCTCTTGAGAATGAAGTCACTAGACCATGATGGTGTGGGGAGCAGGTGGGATCCCAATTAGCCCTGCATTCTAACTAGAGTTTATGAAGAGTAAGATCCTAGGTGTGCGGCATATGCAATCTTCTGTGCTTTTATAATTATGGCAATATTTCATAAAAAGCAGGCTGTGTGATGCTGCCTCTGCGGAGATGGAGTGCAAAGGGGAAAATGTGATTTCCAGACTTACACACACTGGAGTGAAAGGCTGAGTTCTGCCACCACCTTTATGGTACCTGAAGAAGCGAGTCCCCTCCTCTCTCTTCTCTCCCCGCAAGCCACATGCTTTTTCACTAGCCTTGCAGAACTCAGATAAAAATGCACCAGGAGGGACATTAGAGGGAGATGTGTCTGCCAAGTAAGAAGCTTTGGGCAATGGTACAACACACACACACACACACACACACACACACACACATCTGAAGAAAGAAAGCAAATAGGAATAGCTGAATGATAATGAAGGAGCCTGGATAAGGGCACTGGTTGTACATCTCCAACATCAGTGTGCAGTCTTTGAATATTGTACCACAAAGCTGTGGTCTTCAGATGTGCTGGACCATATTCATAGCTACGATAGGACACGTATGCACAAGAGTCTCCCACACTGGTCGATGCCCACATAAAACTTCTCACTCCCAAAAGCTTAAACTTTAGCTTGGGTATCTCCCCCACTTGAAGTTTCTGATGTGGAAATAGAGGAACCCATTAGGTATGTGTGTCGCTTAAATGCTATGACATGGCATGAACTGCAAGGAATGCACAGATGCCTCAAATTAAGTTTCATCCTGTGACTTGGTCTTCATCCTCATCCCACACTTGACCTCTACCAAACCTGAATACCCAACCCTCACTAGATCTGGGGTAGAACTCAGCTATACTGGTGGCACATGTTACAGAGAGTGGGTCCTCAAAATTTCCCAAGCTTTTTGGCAAATTCCACTCCATAGACATCACCTATTGTGGTGTGAATTTGAAATGTTACCCACAGATTTACATATATCAACCTAACTACCAAGACTGTGAGGTAGGTGGGTAGGTGTGGCCCTACTAGGAAGTCACCACATCCACAGGGGCAGGAGTCAAATCCTGCTGTAGGGTGGAAGTTTGCACGTGGATCTGGAAGTCTTCACCTATGAGGCATAGGTGGAGGCCATGTTCCGGAGCCTGGTCCTAGTGCCTCAGTTTTGCAGATTTGGAACACAGAAGTTAAGCTGGTGGGACCAGAGTCCCTGGGAGACTGTGTCAATCCCCAGATTGTTACTTCTTAACTTCCTGTAATGGGACTGGGTTTTCTCCCCAAGGCCTCTGGTCACTTTAAGATGTGTGTGTATCATCAACAGAGCTGAAGTGCAGTCAGCCACATCTTGTCACCATCACCATTGGCCATGCTGGACACCAGGGATTCAAGATTCCTGCCCTGAACAGGTGCCATTTATACACCCATCTTTCCATTCTGTCCCTTTTGGCCTTGTAGGAATTCTGAGATTCCCCTGGCTTGCAGAATTCCTGCTGATAGGTGAGCAAACACCAGGCTCGATCCCAAAAATCAGGAATAACTCAAGATCAACCCATGTTCATTTTTCCTTTTTATGCCGAGTCATCAGTATAAGGGCTAACACTGAACATCACTTCCCAGAATGACAGAGTGCAAATGAGTATTTGGAGGGTCAAGTTCATCAGTAGCTGTCTGGATTACAAGAATAAAATCATTGCCGGTTCTGCTGGGCTGGAGCCCCTGGGATGGCTGAGGGTCTATGCTTAGGAATAGGATCCATGTGGCTTCTGCAGGATCTCTGAAGAAAACACCGAGGACATTGCATGAGGCACTGTCCAGGCAGAAATGAGTCCTCCTGTAGGTCAGGACAGCACTGTGACTAGGCAGAACTATCCAGAACACAAAGTTTCCATGTATACAAAGGGGGAAAAATTAGTGGAATGCTTGACCATCCCCAAAATTAAGCTCATAAAATGTTTTTAAACAAATAGCTCTGGTCTTAGCAGTTATTTACTGGATTTTATAGTCCAGTGTTAACCAAAGTCATAAAAACATAATGAGCTAGCCTGTGCAGAAGGAGCCATGCTTTCAGTGCTGTTTCCCAGAATAGTAATGTGTGCTTTGCATGTTTCCTTGGGATTATCTGAATGTCCCAAAAAATGTGTTACAAATTGTTGCAGAAATCAGGATTAGCTACACAGAAAAAGAATGGGATACAGTGTGTCTCCTTCCCTCACTCACAATGCTGCAGTGCTGACCCCAGATGAAGGGCCAGCTGATAGAGATGGCACCAGACAGAAACTGTAATGCTGAAAGAGAAAACTTTTTTTTTTTTGACATTCCTAGAGCTTCCTGTCCCTTGCTGCAGCCATTTCTGAAACATGCTCCCTTGGAGAAAAGGTTCCTGTCCTCCCGAGCTCTGTAGTTAAATGAGGGAAGCACTAGAAATAATGGCAGTGTATGATGAAGCCGTCTACAAGTCAGAGTCGCAACTGCTTCCCAGGATGCTCCAGACATGTGGCTCACCTGGAGTGAGAAGCAGAAAGAAAAGCTATTGTGTTACTGCAAAACCCAGAGCTATGGGTGGCAGAAGGAGAGATTGGAATTCAGCAAGAGGCCCCAGGCCAGCAGTGCTTAGTTAGCATCCCCATAGAATCCCTCTTATACCAGTCTTAACCCAAGTCTCCTTCAATTCTTCCCGAAGGAGTCTGACCACAGAGCTGCCCCATGCAATCCACACTGAGCTCTGGACCCTGAATATCCTCGGCCTTGCAAAGACCCCTAGTGGCCCTTGTAGGCTGTGGTGGGAAGGCAATATGTGAGTACAGTAACAGGCCCAAGTGAAAGCCCTGTATCTGCTGACAGCAACCAGTCCCATGAGGGCAATGAGATTTGACTATCTGTCTGTGGAGTGAGTTAACACAACAGCCTACTCCTAGGCAGGTGGTCCTGGATGTGTAGGAAAGCTAAGTGAGCAGGAACCTGAGTGAGCCAGTAAGCATATTCCTCCTCTATGGTTTCTGCTTCTGCTGCAAGTTTCTGCTTGAGTTCCTGCCCTGACTTCCCTTCTGATGTATTGTGTCCAGAAAGTTACAATATGTAACTTTATGCAACAGCTGTCGTGTCTGGGACTGAGCTGGTCCCCCCATCTGTAAATCACAGGTCTTTGCAATGCTCCTGGGTCTCTGGTGAATATAGAACTCACAGGCCCCCAGTCTTCTGGGACACCCTGGTCCCTGCTTCTTATCAGTGTGTGGAACAGAGACCTTATTACGATGCAGAGAGATCAGGTGTCATCTCACGTGACCCTTGTCTTTTGCCAAAGGGGAAGGGAAAACAGAGGGTTTATCCTTTACCGTCCCAATCACAGCCTAGTTGAGATAAGGGTGGAGAGACCTTGTAGCCTGGTGCTGAGTTCTACTTCTTCTGTTGCTAAGAGAAAATTAAAAGGAAGAGGAGACAGGCTGGGTGGTGGGGGAACTTAAGACCAATGTTAAGACTGGAAGACATTAGAGCAGCCCCACAAGACAGCAAGGAGACCTTGGTGAACAGGGAAGTTGGTCTTATAGAGGGAAAGCCTGTCTTTAAGTCATGCTCTCATGGCCTCAATGACCATCCACCCTTCCAAGGGAAGAGGCTCCTGTGGGTCCCTCTGGAGTCCACCACTGTCTAAAGTTCTGGAAACTGCCAGGATTCAGAAGGCATCTCCTGAAAAAGACCCAAGACTCCCTTCTGGGTTCCCACAGCAACCCGCTGCTTCCTGGGGGCCAAGACTAGGTCACATTGCCTGCTTCAGACCTAATGACCTCCTGATGGGTGATTGACAGGTGAGTGATTGATAGCTATGAGGACAAATGAGGAAGTGATCTGACTGCTGCTGAAAACACTCTTCTGCTCACAGAGTCACTCTACGACAGCAACCCTGGATACGGAGGACATTTACACCTTCTCCTGGGGAGACAGACAAGACAAAGGCAGTACTCCTGTTTCTTCTAGGCCCCTTCCTGCGCCCCAAACACCCAGGGGCTTGCTATTGAGAATATGTGCAAACAAAAATCAAAAATGACTCAAACCTATTCCCAGAGGTATACTTAAGAACCCAAGGAAGTTCGGTGGGAAAACGGGAGAGCACCCCTAAGCTTTTGTTTCTGGGTGGTTGGGCAGCTCCTCTCCTGGGAATGACTGTGGGTTGGTCTGAGCTGGACTAACAACAACATTAGCCTCTAAGGTGGCTGTTGGTTTCCAAGCTGTACTCAGAAAGGTTTTTATTCTGAGTGACTTCTACCTACAAAAAAAAAAAAAAAAAACAGAAAACAAACAAAACAAAACAACAAAAAAAAAACAGTTTCCCTGATGGAGCCCCATGGCATTGAGGTGCTGTCTGGAGGGGTCCTGATGCCTTCTAGTCTATCCACATCCCACCCAAATCCTTCCTGGACATCTTTTCCCTTTGCTTTATGTGTAGAGTTAGGCTCTGGGTTGCATCCTGAGATTAGTTGGGCCTCTGAAGGCTGACCAGGAAGGTAGAAGGTGAGTATTGCAAGGAGTGTGGGAAGAGTGTCCCTGGTCTCAGCCTCTGCTTACCTCAGGGAAGGACTCATGGTCATTGAAGAGGGAGGGGCATGGATAACCATGCTTGCGGCATATTGGGGGACAGGACTTATGGATGTGCACATGTGTGTACCTGTTTAGCACAGAAGAACCTATTTTTCACATAGACATATAATAGAAGGCCCTCAAGAAGCTGAAGAATTTCTCCATTGGTTTAGTAAGTATGAGGGATGTCTTATGTCTCCCCACAGGAATGGCCACATCTCAGTCCTTGGATTTATGAATGTGGACATCTTGAGAAGCACTATCCTTGCAGATGGATTAACTGAAAGTCTTAAAGTAAGTTAATGGGATTTGACTCAAGTAAAGTGAAGCACCACAACCATCTCTGCCAAGTCTACACTGTCAGCCAGGGAGGTACCATGCCCATCACTGTCAAGTCTGTTCTGTTATCCAGTGAGGTACCATGCCCATCACTGCCAAGTCTGTACTGTTACCAGGTGAAGCACTATGCCCATCACTTCTAAGTCTACACTGTCAGCCAGTGAGGTACCATGCCCATCACTGTCAAGTCTACACTGTCAACCAGTAAGGTACCATGCCAAATCTGTCCTGTTATCCAGGGAGGCACCATACCCATGATTGCCAAGTCTGTACTATTTTCCAGTAGGTATCACGACCAATTCTATTGAATCTATACTGCAATGTAGAAACAGAAACCATATGGAGGGTGCTAACCACACTGCTACTTGACTTCTTTTATTTGAGTGCCCATGCTAACATGGCAAGCATTTATCATTGAGCCATTTCTCTCCATACCATGTCCAGATGTTGTTTGTTTATTTGTTTGTTTATTTATTTTGTGTGGGTCCAAGGGAGCCAAATTTAGGCTCTCACTCTTTCATGGCAAGCAACTTCCCAATTGAATTATTTCCCAAGCCCTCAATGCACTCTCCTTTTAATGGCAGGAGACAGGCTAAGATGATAAGCAGACAAAGTGTACACTATTAAGATTAGCAAAGAAAATATACAGAGCTATGTCTAGACACATACTGAAGGAAGAGCCTAAATAGATAATACTGCAGTTCATGAGACGCACAGTGGCACTAATAAATACCACCATAGAGGATGTCCAGAACCCAAAAATCCCAGACAAGGCTCTACATGCTGAAAAACAGAAGCTTTGACACTGGTGACCTGCTTCCTAATTCTATCCCATTTGAGAGATTATGGGAGACCTGAGAGAATGACTCAGTAATGGGCTTCTATATGAATTTTAAGAAATCAGTGTGATTTTTCCACCAGCCTATTTTAATGTAATTCTGTAATACATTAGACCAGTCTTCACTGTCTTTGAAATGTAGTGTGTTAGGAATGGTATGCGCAGGTTAAAAGATTCTGGTTGGGAACACCAGGATTTACATGAAATTATCAGGCAGACTTTGATAGGGGCCTGGACGGACTCAAAAGAGCAAGTCTCATACAAGCCTGTCTCATTCCCTTTCAAAGGACCTTGATCTCCAAGCAGTCATCTATTAATTATATTACAGATAAGGTAAATAAAAGCGTGCAACGTTGAGATCACAGCTCCTTTCTTCTGGGGCAGACTAAAGGTAGGGATGGCTGTGAAGTCTGTAGGCATGAGGGATGAGAAGGTGTGCCGTAACCAGGAGGCTGCGTTTATTTTGACACGTGATGGATAGATCTGAAGTTCAATGCCGGGGAGCTTCACTGAGAGAGCAGCAAAGAAGGCTGTGGGAAGGCCTGGGGGCTCAGCCCCTTCTGTCAGGGTTGTTGGGGTTTATATTTCAGTAGATCCGGTTTTAGAGAAGTTTTAGCTTCAGTGAAGTAGAGAAGGCAACTCTGAGTTCCCATGATCTTCCTGACCCCTGCACACACCCACAGTTCTCCCTGTCGGGACCCCCACTGCGAGGAGAAGGAATTCTTACCTACACCTAGCTTGTAGGGGAGATGTGAAAGTGAACGCCACAGACAATATCCTGTGCCTTGACTCTGTGATCTTCTGGCTCTGGCTGCCATAATCAGACACTCCAGGCAGGGAAATGATGGACAGCAACGATCCACCTCTCAGAATTGTGAAGACTGAGTAGCCAAAGTTCAAGGTGCCAGCAGATTTGGTGGATGGTGAGGGCCCTGCTGTGTTTAAAGGTGTCTTAAAACCTTGGATTGGTTACTCCCCAATCCAATAGTGCTGATGAAAGATTTTTAAGATGTCATTAGGTAGGTAAATGAAGAATATATTTATTGTAAAATCTGCCCTAACCCTCTCTTAAATGCTTCTCTTTATTTTTATATATTATTATTATTGCATTTTGCTTTCAATTTATGGTCACCAGGCCTGAGCCAGGTACAACTGTTTTTTTTTAACTTTTATTGATTACTTTCTATGAATTTCACATCATGCACCCTAATCCTCTTCATCTCCCCATCCCTCCATATCCACCTTTTGCCCTTGCAAACACCCCAACGAGAACAAAAAATAAAAATTAAGGAAAATTAAAAAGAAAAAAATGAAAAAAATCTTAACATGGACACTGTGGTGTGTCACTGTAATGTGTGGCTGTGATGTGTCACTGTGGTGTGTCACGGTGGTGTGTCGCACGGTCTACCCTTTTATTCAAACAGCTTTCCTTGCAAATGTTCATTACAGTGAGTCATTGATCTGGTTTGGGGCCTCTGGCTTCTGCTATATCATCAATACAGGATCCTCTCCTGGACTCCTCTCAGATATCCTACTGCTGTCCAGTGTCATGGAGATCCTGTCACTTTGGTTCCGCAGGACTGGCCCCTTCATATGCTCCAGCAGTGCATGGATGGGGTAGATGTTGGGGTGGACCAACCCAAAGCCCTGGATCTGGGTCTGGGTGGTAGCTGGGTTAATCGATCAACTTGCCCACTTTCCCACACATGCCCAGATGAGGGACGGGAGCAGCTCTGCCAGGTCAGACTTCAGGGTATAATCAAATCAAGGTTCTTTCTTTGCAAAGCATCCAGCCTGCAGCACTCTAATACCTTAGAAAAAAGTAGACTGAGACCACCCTGGTTTTTGACTACACGGTACTAAAAACACAACCAATCCTAGTTTAAAAATCACAAATAAACAAACAAACAAAGCCCTTCACTTGACTTCAACTGGAATGCAATACATTAAGCCCAAAGATATGACCACAGCACATACGTGCTGCAACGCATTTCCTTATTTCCTGTCTAGTCCTAAAATGGTCCGAGGTCCCTTACAGCAAAAACACATATACCAGAAATTTCATAACTTATGTGAGTTCCTTGGCAATAAAAGCCGATGTTTACTATAGAGAGAGCAGCTGACACAGTACAGGAGCTAAGGAGCTGCATGTGTGAGAAGAGACCCCTCACCCTGAGGGCCTCTGTGGGGATAGAGGAGCCCAAGGCAGAGGTGAGACCCCTTTAGCAGGAAGACCTTCAGGGTATCCCAAATACATCTCCATCTAAATTCTCCAGTGTGCAGAGTCTAGAATGAATACCCCGGAACTGCAGAGGGTGAAAGCATTGTGAGAGAGGTGCTTTAAAGGGAGAACTGAGCTAAAATGGGGGTCTTAGGGTGGATATGAGTCAATCGTGATTGGTGCCCTCATCAGAAAGGACATTGCCGTCCGTAGAGAGCTTTGCATCTTCTTACCTTTTCAGTGCAGGGATTTTGTCTGGCTTGAACCTGTGTAGACTTTGTACATGCTGCCACAATTTCTATGAGTATGGAAAAAAATTAAGTAAAAAACTGTTTACAGAAAAAAATCCATATCAAGGCTCTGTCTGGCCAGGTTAATGCTCATTTCAGAAAGGAAACGGTTATCTACAAGTTAAAAGGGGACCAAGGCTTTTGAAGAGTGCTTTGCAGACTGTCTCAGTAAGGTAAGTGTAATGACAAGAGTAAGGAGTGGTCCCAGAACCTACCTGGACTTGGAAAGGGTGGACTTTTAAGACTAGAGGAAGTGAGAGACTCCCTGTCTTCCAGCTACTAGAATCAGGTCTCCCTGTGTAATCTAGAAGAGAGGTCCTGACTGTGTCTGGTGACACAGAGTTGTTACCCAGATACTAGGGAGCACCCTTGAACTGTGCATGGTAGTGCATACCTGTTATCGCAGCACTTAGAAGTCTGAGGCAGAGGATTGCTTTGAGTTTGAGGTCAGCCTAGACTACCTATTAGGTCTCTGCTGGCCTAGCTTATAGTGAGAGACCTTGTACCAAAGCAAAAAAAAAAAATCCAATTTGGGCCATTTAGCAAGACCTTGTCTCAAAATTAAAACTATGAGAAGGGTTCAGAATGTGATGTAGGTGTGTCTTCTATCTATCTGATGATCTCATTGGTTAATTAATAAAGAAACTGCTTGGCCTGATAGGTCAGAACATAGGTGGGTGGAGTAAACAGAACAGGATGCTGGGAATGAGGCAGATGCTTCAGACAATCGTCATGCCTCTCCTCTCTGGGTCAGACGCGATGGAGCCAGCCACTAGGTCAGACATGCTGAATCTTTCCTGGTAATACACCACTTATGGTGTTACACAGATTATTAGAAATGGGTTAAGCAAGATGTGAGAATTAGATAATAAGAGGCTGAAATTAATGGGCCAGGCAGTGTTTAAATGAATACAATTTGTGTGTTGTTATTTCGGGGCATAAGCTAGCCAGGTGGCCGGGAGCCAAACAGGAATGCGGCCCACAGCTCCTCACTACAGGAATGTAGCTCAGTGGTAGATTCTTTGTCTTGTCTGGGTGCCCAATGCCCTGGGTTCAACTCACAGGTCCTTTCTCCAAGCCAACTAGCCAATATCCCTGAATGTGTGACTGAAATCTGCAGTTAGCTATCTGCAGGAACTGAGGAAGGCAGTGTCTCCCTTCCCTCTGACTTTCATCACCTTCCGATAGGTATCAAAATCTCAGTCAAGTGGTTACCAGGGAAACACAGTTGTGCCAAAACCCTAGTCCTGCATCGACCCCTAAGCTCCAGCACAGACACTCCAGACTGAGAGACAGGGTCATAATGGAACCATTCCAGTTCTGTCTAAGACTGGAAGGCTGCAGCTTGGGTGTGGCTCTATGAGGACTGGGGCCATGGCTCTCAGATCAAGGCTCTGCTGCAGAGCCAGGCTTCAGCTGGCTTCTCCCTCCCTTTACATTTGTCCCTAACAAGACCACAGTGATAAGCCGGCAACAATTATTCATTTGTAGCTACAGAGTACCCAATCCCACATAAATTTGCTTAGCTGGCTATTAATCCTGACCTTTTCATTAGGAAGAAAAGAGGAAGCTAAATGAATTCTGGGTGGCTGCAGTGGACACAGACGGAGGCAGCTTTGCCATCTTCGGGCACTCTGTTATCAATGCCACGACACTTTCGATTGAAAAATCAATTTTCCTCTTCACTCCTTTTAACCTCTTGTGCCATCTCCTTCCCTTGCCTGGATCCGGATAACATAACTCACCATGAAAGCCAGACAGAAACAGCCTTGGGCATGTCCACAGGAAACGCAAGTCCATCTGAGCTCAGGAGGGCTTTCTTCCTCCCACTCAGGCTGCTTTACCCCAAAGGCACCTTTCAGCTCTCCTTATTAATCCTCACAGGTCCTGGGGAAAAGCGAAGCCAAGTGTTTTCTGTTAATAATGTGCGCAGGCAGGCAGGCGGGAGCCGGACAGGCAGTGCGGGAAGAAAGGAACATGGACTGATTAGCCAGGCACCACGACTGCCTGAGTACATGCATGTCAAGGTGTCCGGTGCTCTCTGGCTGCTTGGCCATGAGCTCTGAGTCACAAATGCACATGTCCACAATGACACCAGGACCTGAGCACAGCGCTCCATCCAAGTGGAGCATTGCTTTGCTCATCAGTCGCTGACGTGAGATTTGAGGACATCATAATCCAATGCAGTAATGCTAAGTCTTCAGAGCTTGGGACCCTGAGTATGGAGCCACGAGTGTGACCTCCTTTGATAGCTTAGGTCTGCTAGCCATGGAGACACATCTGAGCATGCTCTTAATATGCTCCTCTCCAAAGTGTTGCCATAAAGAATACAGTTGTAGCTTCACAAGAGCTGCCTAGGCCCTCAGCATCTATTGTCCTCTCCTGTAAATGGGAATCAATGGCATCTGACTCCCAGAGCTGCGGTGACGGAGTGTACGGGATCCTTCCTGCTGCCTAGGGACTGAGTTTGTAAGGATCTATGGGGTCCTCAGTCACTTCTATCCCTGCTCAGAAACAGTGCACCAAGAGAGCAAATACCTGTATTACACAGCTCTGGGGGGCCAAGGTCTCAGCACTGATACTAGCAATGTCTGGTGAGATGCTATTCGTGGTTGCTATCCAGCTGGCATCTGGCTATATCACTGTCAATGTTTGGTGAGAAGCTACCCATGGCTGCTATCTGGCTGGCATGTGTCTATGTCATGGAAGGGCCAGACAGCTTCCCCCTAATCACATGCATGAGTCCCCAACCTAGTGATCCTGTCATGTCCCTCGGACCTCAACAATAGTGCCCTTCAGTTATGGCGCTTCGGCAGGGGGGCTACACTGGGTGTAATGAATAAAAGATCGTGTTGTGGATCAGGCTGATGGGTTTAAGTCAAGGGCTGATTTCTCTCCCATTTAAAGAGTGGGTAAGTCTCATTCTTTCTTATAAGTCATGATAAAATATGTGATGTTTCCTTTAAGAGACAACTGCTGGCAGCTTGCCGACATGGGAACTAGGTCATGGAATTTACACTGTCAAATGTTACCCCACCCAACCCCGGTGTCCTGGGCCACCCAGCATCTACACTGCAGGGAGAGTTCGTGGCTCTCTAATAGAGTGTGCAGGAGCAGGAGGTGAGTGGGTTGGACCAGGGTGGTGGGACTGGGAAAGCTATTGGAACTAGAGTGCTGACAGGAACAGAAGTGAGAGGAGATGGATGCTGGCTCCAAAATGTCAGTCTGTGTAGCAGGGAGAAGGCCGTTTGTTCTTCCCAGCTGCCCAGCTAGCTTACACCCGAAATAATCACTGCTTGGCCTGTTAGCTGTTACTCTTTATTGGCTAACTCTTACACATTAATTCAACCCATTTCTATTAATATTTCTATGTATATCGCCACGTGGCAGTGGCTTACAGGCAAAGATTCGACACATCTATCTCTGACAGCAGATCCATGGTGTCTTCTGACTCCGCCTCTCTCCCTCCCAGCATTCAGTTCCATCTTCCCCTGCCTACCTAAGCTCTACCCTATCAACAGGCCAAGGCAGTTTCTTTATTCATTAATGGTAATTACAGCACATAGAAGGGACTCCCACATCAAGTCTGAACAGTGGAAGGTAAGCTGCCCCCTCCAATCACACTGAAGAGCAGGCTGGGTTTGGCATTAAATTCAGACTTAGTGAAGGAAATCAAGGTTTCTGGTGGGATTGCCAGACTGGAAAAGCCCATTCACGAGCCACGTAAGGACGTGAGGCCAATGAAAAGGCCCAGGCTACAGGGTTGCAATCACTGATGCTGTCCAGGATCCTCCAGGTAGATGAACTGGTATATAGAGAGAGAGCAACGGGGTCTGAGCAGGTGTCCTTGAACCTTCCAGATGAGTAGGGCAGGAAAGGAGGCAGCTGAGGATCAGACAGGCATGGATACTAATCCTGCTGTAGGTGGGGCTGCCTGGACTGGTTTCCCTCTTGTGAGAACAAGGGAGGTCGATTGTGACAACTGCCTGTAGAGAAACTGCATGGTAAAAAATGAATCAAGATGCTGCCGGCTCTATAGGCACAAGGGCTTGCGTAAGGGAAGCTCAGGGGAGAGGGACCAATTTGTCTTGGAAGGAAAAATAGGAAAGGATGGAATTGAAGGAGTAGACTTGATGCCCAAGAAGCTGTCTGAGAATGCTCTACACAAAGAGAAGTTTGGTCCAGGGAGACCGCTGCTTTGACCAGGCTGGACTTCTGGGCTTATCAGTCATGGAGGAGAGATGCTGAGACATCGTAGGCTGAGGTCTTAGAAAGAACAAAGAATAGAAGGGCAGAAAAGGGAAGCCATGTGTCAAAAGCCAAGTCTAAAAGGTGGTGGCAGAACAAAGGACCCCAGAAGGAAGAAGACAAGGCCTGGCCACCACAGGGATGGGGGAACCAGTTACTGCATCTGGAAGATGGGGTTTTTCTAGGTTGACTAGCCAATGGCTAAGAGTGGAATTCTGAAGTGGGAGTGTTGGCAGGAGGCTGCTTGTTCATTCTCAGCCACTTAGACTGAAATAATCACTCAGAAGCTGTATTAATTACAATGCTGTTTGGCCAATAACAAGCATATTGCTAGCTAGCTCTTACATCTTTGGTTAACTCATTTCTATTATTTTATATTTTACTATGAGGTTCGTGGCCTTCTGGCAAGGTTCCAAGTGGCAGCCCACATCTTTTCTCTCTGGTGGCTCCCTGGCGTCTTCCTGACTCCACCTTTTCTATATATATATTTATCTTTCAGCCTGGCTTTACTCTGTTAAGCCATTGGCTGAAAGCAGCTTTTTTATTAACCAATGAACACAACACATATACAGAAGGACTTCCCACATCATGGGAGGTGTGAGAAGTGCGTGTGTTAATGGAAGAGATCTTGGAGTGTCCCCTGGCATCAGAGATGGCTCCTATTAGGTAGAACAGTACTCTGAAGTGTGTCTCCTCATGCTCCACACAGGTCATCAGGGAGAATGCCAGTGTTTCCAGATATAATCAGACTCGTGGTGCTTGACTCCTGCATAGAATTCCAGATGTGTCTACCTTAACCAGCCTTTAAGAATCTGGAGGGGGTGGACGCTGAGTGTCAGACTGCAGAGGATATGCTCACCTCACACTTTGCCTTCTCCTCTCCCTCCTGTGCACACTCATGTGGCCAGAGACTTCTGGTGGCCCCAGAGTCTGAGAAAACAGGATTCTGACAATTCTGGGGCATGGAATAACATGAGCACAGTCTAGGATCTAGTCTGGGCCAGTTGGAACAAAGGAAGTACCTCCTGTTGGCTTGTGGGAGGTTTCACTGCTCGTTAAAACTAATGTCGTTATGGAAGAGATGATGTAACTGAATTTCCCCCACAGATGTGTATGCTTGAACCTTAGCTTTCCATCTGATGGTGCTATCATGGTGTGTTAGGGAGCCTTTTGGAGGTGGCCTGGCCAAAGGAAGTGAGTCCTGGAGGGTGCTCCTTAAGGATTTCTAGCCATACTTCCTGTTCTCTCTGTGTGTCATTCTGTTTGTCTGTCTGTCTCTCTGTGTGTATGTGTGTTTCTTCATGTGTGTGTCTCTCTCTGTCTCTGTCTCTCTCCCTCCCTCCCTCCCTCTCCCCCTCTATCTCTCTTGCTTACAATTTCTCCAAGATACGAGCAGGCAGCTGCCACACACTCTGGCATCCTCATTCACCCTGAAAACTACAACTAAAAAGTTGTTCTTGTTAGAGGTATTTTTGTTGTGTCAATGAAAAAGGTAATCTGTGGGTTAAGATGGCAGCTGTGTGGTCTGTGGGGCTATGGGACGTCCTTCCTGGGACCTTGAGGAGAAGCAACAAGCACCACCTCCTCTTACCTCCAGGTTACTTTTCCACAAAACAATCCACGATATCACAGCTGCCCCCTGAGCTGGAAACAGCGGCCCTTAGAGACTGCACTGTGGGGTAAAAGAGCACAGGCTGCCAGTCATCTCTAGGAGTCACTTCCCACCGCAGCAGGAGGTAGGCTACCTGCTAGCATTACCTCTCGCAGTGTATGGTCACCATGTCCGCCAGGATGCAGAGCAGAGCACAAACATAGTCGGTCACGACCAACATTGAAAGTGACAGGAGTGTAAATTAGAAGGCACAGGAGTGCCGTGTGTATGTGTATGACGGTTTTCCTCAGTCACATTTGTCCCTGTGTGAACACACATGGATGTGCATGCTGTGTGTCTATTTCCTTTATGCACAGTCTACCTGTTTTATACTCCTGAAAAGGGTGATGATGTCTGAAGTGATTGCACTAAGTGATTTTATTCCAGTCTAACCCCGCCCCCACCTGGGGACTTGAGCCACTCACCCCAGTTTCCCTAGTGTGTTTCCAGGAGACACAGCAGCACCTGAGCTCCACGCCAGCCCCCATGAAGAGCAGCTTTATGACTGTTGAGTGGGAAGTGTTCTGCCATGATGGTGGCTATTAGAATCCTTCGCAGATGAACATCTAGGAGTGACCCTGGGAGAAGCAACAGGCAAGTGGGGCCATTGTGTTCGTCAGGGTTGTCTACAGGAACTGAATCAATGAAATCCAAATATATTACAAAGGATACATTGACTTCAGGGATCGGGTCTGGACAGCTGAACAATGGCTGTCTTCACGCCAGTGGGGCTGGGAACAGGGTAGCTGCTCAGCCAAGATGGCTGGATGTATCAGCAGTCCCAACCTCATACGGACAGCCTAGAGGGCTGCTAGAGTCCTCTGCAGCCCGTGTGGAAAGCAGGTAAAATGAGTTCTCATGTCAGAAGAGGATGTCAGCATCACGTAGTGACAGAGTAGATGCACGCAGCAACAAGGTGTGAATAAGGCAGGTCAAGGTCAGGCCAAGGTCAGATTGCTCTCTCCTCAGTCTTCTTCCCATCTGGGCTTCCAGAAAGTACTGGACATACTGGGGTAAAGAGCTCGATACCTCAGGTAATTCTAAATCTGCCTTCACAGACCCTCCCAGGGTTGTGTCTCTTGCTTGATCCCAGGTGGAATTAAGTTTACTACTAAGGTCAAGTACCATAGATGTTGCATTTAAAAATGGTAATTATCCTTAAGAGGTCCTCTGCATGGTTTCCATAGTGACAATGTGTACTCTGCCTACTCCAATACTGAAGAAATGAAAGCATTTATCTATGCTTTATCATTCCAAAAAACCCATTTCATAGTCAAAACATTGATTTTTGTTATTTGATTTTGTTTTCAAGACAGGGTTTCTCTGTGTAACAGCCCTAACTGTCCTGGAACTTACTTTGTAAATCAGGCTGGCCTCAAACTCACAGCTATCTGCCTGCCTCTGCCTCCCAAAGAGCTGGGATTAAAGGTGTACACTACAACCACCTAGGCTTCATTAATGAAAATTTTAAATGTTTTTGTAAGTATTTATCTTGTGTGTAAGTGTTTTGTTTGTGTGTATGTATTGGCACCATGTGTATTCATTGAGGAGCCAGCAGACATCAGAAGATGTATGAGATCCCCTGGAATTGTAAGTATAGGTGGTTGTGAGCCACCATGTGTGTGCTGGGACCTGAACATGGGTCCTCTGCAGGAGCAGCAAGTGCTCTTAAAGGCTGAGCCATCTCTCCAGCTGAAGTTTACGCAGGAATGTCATAAGGAATGCTTTTCCTGAGAAACTGGTCTAACGTCTAGAGCTGAAGAATTGAGAACAGTGAAGACCTTGCCTCTGGTATTGTGAGGCCTTGGGGCCTCTGTCCCCCACATGACACGCAGTTGGTGGCTGAGAGTGTTGATTCCCAGGATGTACATCTGTGGGGTTGTCTGTGTTTAGCTGTGGTAGATATGGGGCACTGATGGCACTTGGATTTGAAGTTCTTCACTTTTCGTCCACCTGAGATCTCACAGAGGCAGCACAGTCAATGAGAGTTCATGTACATATTCATATGCACACGCACACACACACATAGACACTCATACAGACTCATACACTCGCGTGACATATACACACAAACATACATACATACACACATATGCACATATACTCACACAGGCACATATACACATACCTCATATACTCACACCACACACAAACACACATACATATACACACATGCACTCACACAAACACATGTACACATACCACATACACTCACACCACACACACACACACACACACACACACACACACACACCACACCACACCACACCAAGAATCGTGTTATATTTCATGATATTCTAGATATAAACTCAGATCTTGGAAAGAGCTAGTTTCATTAATTTTATAATAAAAGATGAAAATAAAAATTATTCCTCAAATAACCACATCGTCACATTTTTTTTTTAATTGTAAACCTTTCTTTGTCGTTAAGGAATCTTAGACATTCACAGCAATCTAAAGCAGCAGCATTGAGCAACATCTCGCTGACTCACAGAAAGCAGGATCCACCGCTTTCCTTCCTCTCTGCTGACTCTCACAGCTTACGTGGCAAACAGAGGTGTGGCTTTAAGTCCGTACCCCATGTCTGTTTACATCATTGTCAGCTGGCATCACAATGGAACCACATTTGTGTCGTAGCCATTTGTAACATTTAACATCTTTCTATTGTGGGAATGTCCTAGCTCCTCCCTCCTAGCTGTTGGGAAACTCACAGCACTTCATCATTGCTGAGTCACTGGACTGCAGGAGAGGAGCATGGTGGGAGGCTCTGGGTGTCTTCTCTTCCCTAGGAGATCCTGTGTCTTTGGCCATGGGGCACTATCTTTAGGATTTAAATTTCTTTCTTTGTGGGAAGCTAAGAGTAGGTGAAAACCATTTCTTGGTCACAGTCAGGGTAAATATGACTTACATTCAGCTGTGCTGATTTCTCTCCCACCTCTTAAGAGGTTGTTGAACATGCTGCATCTCCATTGCATGTATTTGCCATATGGTAACTGTGGGGGAGGCAAACCCCTCAGAAAATTCAAGCTTTCACCTGGGCCCCTGAGCCCCTGGGGCTCTAGAAGTTTCTTCTGCTCTAGTGCCTTCTAGTCTCTGCTTGGTTTCCTACCTAATGTAAAGTCCTTCTGTGACCCTGTTCAGAAAATGCTGGTACCAGGATAGCCTGGGGACCTCTTGAAAATACTTCTGTTTTCTTCCCATCCTGTATGTAAGCAAGACGATGCTTTCATCTCTTTTTGTCGCTGATGCCATTGGAAATCGTAATGGAATAGAGCAATGGGATAAAGTGGAACCCACAACTGAGTTATTGCAGTAAACAGAGCTCTCCTAGTGGAAATCATCATGGGACTTAAATTCTGAAACTCTGGGCTGTCCTAAAGCAGGAGCCAAGGCATTTCACTGCCATCCAAGACCTAAGATGGGAAGAAGAGTTGTCCCATGGTTTAGCTGCCTCATGATGAGTGGATCACCAAATCCAAAAGGTCGGTAGCCTGCGGGACAAGGTTTGTCTTAACAGGGGGCACCCATTCTCTCTTAAACTCTGTGGCATATTGACAAGGGGAACACAGACAACAATGCATCAAGGGAATTCTGAGAATTTCCATACAGAGATATCTTCAGCTCAGGGGGCTCCACAGAATTCTGGACAACGGCTGCCCATGTGCAGGTAAAGACTACTGTGACCAATCTTGCAGCACAAGCATTAAGGGAGCTCTCTGACCCAGTCACGCAACTCGGGGTATCTGTCAAATCTTCTTGATGTAATCAAAGACCTAAGAATCTTAATAGGAGACAGGCAGATTCTGACTCATATACTGGGCTCACAGTTTCAGAGGGTTTAGCCCATCACTGGCTAAAAAGGAGGACATGCTGGGACAGAGGCACTAATTCAAAAAGCAAAGAAAAGACAAGAAGCGGCCAAGGCAAGAAATGCCCCATATATACACACCCACCATGACCACTTCCTCCTGCCAAGGCCCATTCCTCAATGTCCACCCACTCCCAGTAGAGCATTCAAACTTTAAATCCATCAGTGACCTAAACCACTGACAAGACAGGGCCCCTGCAGGTGTTCTCTCTGGAAAAGTCTTCAGGTGTGCCTGTGCCATCCTTCCAGACAACTCTCAATAAAGTTTACAGCTCAGATGAACCACTGGACTGTGAGGTGAATCCTCAGAAGGTTGGTTGGGTACAGCACTGTGGAGGAAATACCAGGCTTTACTGCATGGTTTAAAATTGATCAGCACTGACAGGAACTGAAGCTGGAGTCAGAGCGTTTTAGTGGCCCCAAACACGGTCCCTTTGCTATCCCTGTGTTGGTTAGAAGTCTTGTGACCATGGCATCCCTTGCTCTAGCCAAGCACCCTGACCATGAGACTAGGCAGTCCACCTTGTGGGTGAGTGGCCGTGTACTCAGAAAGACTAAAGTAAGTCACGACGGGGAACCTGTTTGACAGCATCAGGAAAAACCAAACACAACTATACGCTTTCCCATGACATCTGCTGATGGAGAAGGTCGGCTCTCTCTCTCTCTGAATTATGGAGCAACTATTTTATGTCCTGTGGTCTGCTGTCAAAGAGTCACTTATTAAACACTAATATTGATTTCATGTTTGGTGATTAGAACCCACATCTCAGGCACACCCTGAAAGGCAAGACAGAATCGAGCAAATCCTCTCGCTTTACAGTGACCTGAATTCAGCATCAGATGCGAAAATCGGGGCCTAAGATTCTGGTGGGGAGATAAAAGGCGGGGCCACATGTGGCCTGATATTGGCGGCAGATGGGATTGTCGAAGGGTGATGGCATTTCCTCCTACGTGGACGCTAACGTGACTAGCAGTAGAAGTATGCTTTGTTCTCACCCCACGTGCTCGCAATATCGGCAGTTCCAACTTTGGAAATCAGACGCTATCCTGCCCACTGCAGTTGCTGCCCTGGTGCAGCCAGCGTTAGGGGCGAAGGTAAGGACAGCCCTTTGTAAATCTCCAGATCCCTGTGCTAAAAATAAGGGTAGCGGGATTGCCCCATCCCTCCTCCTTACCCAAGTCTACGTGCTTCCGCGTGCACATTCCTACGCTGTACAAACAGCCCATTCTCTGCAGACCCTATGTCCCTCCACCCTCAGACCTTTTCTCTCAGCGTCAATGCCCCCCTCACATAGTTCCTTGCCCCTTGACACCCTTTAATTGACTGCAAATGAAGCTTTATTGCAAAATGCCTGCAGCTTTATTAAGCAACAGGATTTACAGGCAATAACATAATCAATATAACATTAATATTGCACATAATTAAATAAGATTCCTACAAGGTCCTGCCTGTATCCTGAAATATAGAGAGGCTAACTGTTTTCACCGATGACTTTAACCTGGGGGTAGGCTTGGGATTTGAAACCAAACTTGGAAGCACATAGTTCCCAGTTGTTCTTATTTTTAAGTTTTTCGTCTGAAACACATAGGAAATGACCCTGGAAAGCCACAGGAAGACTGTGTCCTTTTGTGTCCCACAGGACACTTCTCTCCCAGGCCTGGGGGTGGGAGTATCAGGCTCTGAAATAACTACCGCTCTCAGGGTGCATGAGGACCAAAAGGCAAAGAGCTAACTGAATGAATTTGTTTCTCCACCGAGAAAAGAAGGCCGAGTCACGGCACGCTCTTAGAACATTCCAGTCCAGGGTGCCACGTTTGCTGGGAAACGAAGAACCAGGGCCTAGAATGGCATCCGCCAGCCTCGTCTCTAGGGGCCCTGCTGCTCATATTTTAGATTCACGGAAATTCCCTTAGAATGCTCTTACAAGAGGCCCAGAAATGAAAATACTACAAGAAGTCAACGGGTTAAGTGGGAACTCTGCACATGCGCACAGCCAATGGGATGCATGAAAGGCAAATGCCACATCGGGGAGACTCACGAGAGGGAGGCCACTGACTTGTCTCCTCTGCGCGAGTTTTACCCACTGTCACCTCGCAGCGGCTTGCGTGGGATGCTGGTTACCTTGTAACTTGCAAACCGGTTTCCTCAGTCCTCCCCATGTGGCCACCTACAGCACCACGCAAGGCTGGATAAAGTGCCAGAGGAGAAAGCTTCAGTGTAGCAGAGGGATGTGCAGGGTGCACCAGCCATGGGGCAATGTGGAGGATCATCTCTGTGACCCACGGAGGCACGGTAGAAGTGTAGAAGAGAGCTTTTATCTCGGGATCCACTTTGCCCATTATTCTGTCAAAGCTCTTTGCAGGAAGACCTCCATCCCCGGGAGGTAGCTGTCTTCCAGATAGAATGTGGCTCAGGCTGGGTGTAGGAACCCTGATGCAAATAAAAAAAACATTGAACATCTTTGATGCCAAAAGCCTGGCATGGGACCAGAAACTAAGCAGTTGCTATTAGCAAAGTGAATTTTGACAGCTTT
Source organism: Arvicola amphibius (assembly GCF_903992535.2). Lineage (NCBI taxonomy): Eukaryota > Metazoa > Chordata > Mammalia > Rodentia > Cricetidae > Arvicola > Arvicola amphibius. The sequence goes on along the minus strand of NC_052049.1, from coordinate 2,243,411 downwards.
CTGGAAAAGCTGTGAGTCTTAATGTTTACATTCAAAAGGCTTAAGACTGTGTTGCCCAGATCCAGCCAATGGGAAGGGTGGAGAGATTCAGCACTGGGAGGATTGTAGCATGATCAGGCCAGAAACACTGGGAAGCTTGATGCCTAGAAGCACACATCAGAGGCTGTCCTGGACTAATCCCAAGGTCAATAAAGGCCATCTGGTGAGTCAGGCCTCAAGCCTGGGGGATGAAGTAAGGGCATGAAGTCTGACCATCAGCTAAAGAATCTGTTGCACCTGAAGGATCTGATGAATTTGGTTGAGCAAGCCACACCTTGGTGGAGGTCAAGGCCATTCCCCCTGGACCCTCTGTCTCCCTGACCAGCACAGTTGAAATCTCCACATGCAGTACATCCCTATAAACACATGGATCCATTTCTTAGCTGACTCTAAGAGTAGATAACATTGCCCATGGAAGCAGAGTTCTTCCCATGATCAGTGAGGGGAAGAGAAGTTTGGAGGGATTCAGTGGTGGAACCGTATGCATTATTGTAAGTGGAGACTACACCTTTGTTTCCCAGCCACCCAGACCCTAATAATCACACAGACACTATATTAATTACAACACTGTTTGGCCAATGGCTCAGGCATATTTCTAGCCAGCTCTTACATCTTAAATTAACCCATTTCTGTTAATCTGTGTATCACCATGAGGCTGTGGCTTACGGTAGGGTTCTGGCGTCATTCTCCTTTAGCAGCTACATGGCATCTGCCTGACTCCACCCACTTTCTCCCTGCATTCAGTTTAGTTTTCCCACCCAGCTGAATCTTCCCTGCTATAGGCCAAACCAGCTTCTTTATTAGCCAATGCTAATAAAACATATTCACAGCATACAGAGGGGAATCCCACATCACAATATGTTTCAAATTAGCAAAGCTGATCCTGGTCTCCCCTGCCCATAGTGCTCACTTCCCCTCCCCAATGCAAAGGCTCTCATTTACCATTTAAAACATTCATTAGACCCTTTATGACATAGATTAAACCTCAAGTCCTCTAGCTAAATGGTGGCTTTCCACTCCTATTGATCTGAAGCCACTATTACTCCTCCTTGCCCATGCTGACCCTATTGCCAGGAAGCTTGTGATGTTCTTCCTAGTGTCTGAGGAGCCATGGGCAGCTTTGATGAAGCCGAGAGAGAGAGAGAGAGAGAGAGAGAGAGAGAGAGAGAGAGAGAGAGAGAGAGAGAGAAGAGATAGAAAAACAGGACCTGGTCCCTCACCTTTTTGCCTCTCAACTACAAAGGTTTTGTGTGTGTGTGTGTGTGTGTGTGTGTGTGTGTGTGTGTGTCCTTATTTCTGTTTCCTATTCTGCTTAACCCCCCTCAGCAACTGTGTCATGTGTAAACAGGGCTGGGGTTGAGCATTTGTTCTGGGTTTGCATTGGAGCACCAGAGGCTGCTATAATAATGCTGGTGATAATTTCCAGGTCTCATGTTCATGATGGAGACATGCATTGCTGAGTGAAAATGACAGCAAAAGACTTGAGACAATAGAACCCACACCAGGTGCACAAGCTTCCAGCTACACACTTACACATACACACAAACACACACACACATGCACATACTGCATAGACACATCTCAACAAACACACACATAAACACACACACAAGTTACTTGGACAATGAAAACTAAAGCAACCCTAGTCTTTTATTGAACAAGTTGACAGTTCTAGAAACAAGAGACACTGTGAAGTCCAGAGCATCAAGTAATCCCTGTGCCCCCCCCCACACACACACACACCGTCCATGCAGAAATATTCTCTGGCAGATAACTCTGGCATTTTTCATGAAAACCTTGTGAAGATGACAACCAGCCTACTTGCCATTTCCATCCTGCTGCAGCAGAAGGCCCAGCCTCTCAGGAGACGGTGCTTCTGCGGCAGCTCCATGCACAGAGCAGTGCAGTTGCATGGGCTTCCCCTCCTGCTGACAAAAATGATCAGCAAAACCCTCGAGCCTCTTGCTGACTAAAGATAAGTCATCTGCTCAGAGGGAAGCTGGCCATGACACAGCGTGCTGCTCAGACAGGATAGAAAACCACACTGCACAGAACATGCAGAACTATAATAAGCACGCACATGCATGCATGTCATGTTTGCCTTTGGGTCAGTACAGGTATGAGCAGCCCAGGCAGGACTACTGAACAGGCTGAGTCTTGGTTCACAAAGAAAACGCAAAGACACACGGCTTTCTCATTGCTGTGTGGCTCAGCAAGTGCCACAGTGAGCCATGGAAAACAACAAGGAACCCAAGTCAGCCTTGTCCTTTGTCTCTCTTGGCCACACAGAGAAAGAAGAAAGTGAGCTTTCATTGGTAGGCTACAGCTTGTTTAGACTACTGAGGAGAATGACAGTGTATTTTTTAATGAGTGTTCTTTGAAGGAATTAAAATATTAATGGCCCACTCTGGAGATAAGGAAAGCAAGATGGAGGGAAGAGCAGATGCAGGGACTTCTTCCCTGCGGTTCTTGAGCAGCAAAACCCTCAGACAGAACATCCCAGGAGGATGATGCCTACGTCACTTGCTTTTAAGCTTTTGACTGATCCCTTGGTGAGAGACCACCCCTAATGACCTACTGTGACATTTCAAGACAAGTCTCTAAATGGAAAACCCTCAGGGTGCCCCTACTCTTGTGTTGCCTTGCTCATCCTGGAAGAGAGGAAAAAAGAAATATCAACAGAGTTTCCATGCTCTGGAAGAGGAGATCTGAGGAAAAGGATGGGGAAATGGTACGTTACTGGATTCTATCTTACAGAGCAACACAATGCCTTTGACCACAGAAAGCCAGTGCCTTTGTCCTGAAGAGATAATTTTGCTAGTGACATACCAACTTGTCCTGTTTGAACATAAAAATATTCTTAAGAAAACAAATATTGGTAATAAAAATATTTGAATTAAAAAGAAATAATTGACTTCAACTTGGAGAGCCCAATCCCAAGGGATCACAGGAATAATGTACAGTCAGAACCACACAGATTCATTCTACACTTGATAACAGAAGAGCCCCATCTTTTCAGACCGCCATGTTAAATGCGCCTTCAGAAAATTCCATAAGAGTCAGGGCTCACCATTCAGTGAAAGACTGGTCAATGGTAACAACTGCAGTCTGCATGGACAAGTAATGGCCTGGGAATCATCCTGAATATGGGCCATGTGAGCCATTGGGGGTAGCTTTATGTATATGTTGTTTACAACTGGGTGATGGACTTCACCTGGTTACTATGTGAATGGTTACAGCTCAAGGAACTGACTTTAGCCCACCCAAATGAAGTTGTCGTCTGTGGTTTCCCCACTGAAACTCCTCCAAAGACAGGACGTGAGACAAACAGACTCTTTGCATCCCTCACCACCAGGAAGAATGGGGACCATCTTCCCCAAGAGCTGCTTGACTCTCCTTCCAACATGAACACACGTTTTCACAGATATCATAATCCTTTTTTAAAAAAAAGTGTCAAAGGGAACGAAAGACTGCATAGTGCACCGTGTGTGAAGATAGCACAGCCTTGAAGAGATGCCTCCTCTGGCTGTCAGAATTAAAGGGAGACTGCAGAATGATTTTAAGAGCCTCAAAGGGGTGCTTGAACACCAAAAGCCATCCAAATGAAGAGTAAACTTTGGTAACTGTAAATATATCAGAGACATGAATGTTGAATTCCACCCCTCAAAGTCACAGATGGGTGTACCTCAAACTTCTGAAAATATTTAGGGTTCAAAATGGAAGGTTTTTTTAGGTAAACCAAAGCCATGTGCTGTGATTGATGTATGCACATCTTATCAAGATGCTTCTTGTTGTTTCCTTCAAATATTTCATGCTCAAGGAGACTGGGGACAATTTTTACTAAAATTTCCCTGCCCCCAGCTTTTCTTCTTAGGAATAAGATATATTTCCCAAGGGAAAAAAATCAACTTCAGTCCCATGGTTTAAGCTGGTTTCAAACTTGGTCGAGAAATTCTTTTGGGATTGACAAAATGACTGTGTGGATAAAGTGTTTGCTCATGCAAAAAGACCTGAGTTCAGGCCTCAACAACCCACATAAAATCAGGAAATAAAATCATCTCTAATCCTAGTGGTAGGGGTATGCACACAGGGCACTCGTTGGCTGGTCAGGCCAGCCAGCCAGCGCAGCTGGAACAAAAATAGAGACTTCATGTTCATTGTGGATGACTAAGCAAGGTGAGGGGGCATCTGGCTGCAATGGGCTTCAGACTTGAGAGACGTTTTGCCGGTGAGAAGGTATCCAGCCTTGTGCACCGGTCCTCAGCTATCATTTACACATCTCACAATCTAGTTTCCTGGCTGCTATTTCCAGTCTTTTTCTCACTTGTATAACTGAGTTCCCATCAGCAGTGCACTGAGTGAGAGACTCTCCTTCACACATCTTTTAGCTAAGCCTTAGGCAACTCTCGTTACTCAGACATAAGGAGTTGCATAAATATTAAAGAGACTGAAAGAAAACATTACACAGGTGAAAGCTAATTGCACAAGAGCCCAGAGAACTGCAAATGGAGGGAAAACTTGCTCATTCCTAGCCTTGGATGAGAGAGCCCAGAGAAGCTGCAGCCGCTCCTTGAACTGTGACCGCCTGCAATGCCTTCCAGATCCCACCATGAGCTGGGGGACAAGGCAGAGTTTTATAATCCCTCTTTTGCTATGGGGCATTGAAAACATGGTCTTGCTGACTGTGGTCGTAGTAGAGATTTTATAATGATCTCTCATCATTTACAGTTTTATATAATCATCCATGTGTCCGCTAACACTAGCATGCCCTCTAAGAGGATGGGTGCAGCCTGAATAATAAAAACCCAGAGACAGATATCGGGGTTCAAGCTGAAGATCAGAAAAGCAAAGCAGCCAGCCACTAGAGAGTTCTTACCTTTACCAAGACTGAGGCATCCTGTCATCAGTCTGGCTGCAGACTGATTGCAGCCTGAGACCCTGAGCTCCTGTCTCCTCCAGTTTTATATCCTCTCTAGTGCTGGGATTAAAAGCTGTGCACCACCACTGCCTGGCCTCTAGTGTGAACTGCTGGGATTAAAGGTGTGTGCCCCCACTGTCTGGCCCGCATGGCTAACTAGTGTGAACTGCTGGGATTAAAGGTGTGTACCCCCACTGTCTGGCCCGCATGGCTAACTAGTGTGAACTGCTGGGATTAAAGGTGTGTGCCCCCACTGTCTGGCCCGCATGGCTAACTAGTGTGAACTGCTGGGATTAAAGGTGTGTGCCCCCACTGTCTGGCCCGCATGGCTAACTAGTGTGAATTGCTGGGATTAAAGGTGTGTTGCCACCACTGCATGGCCCACATGGCTAACTAGTATGGTTAGCTTTGCACTCTGATCGTCAGGCAAGCTTTATTTATTAAAATGCAAATAAAATATCACTATAGACAGCTGCTGCACCATGCTCCAGGGAATCCTACTATTGCCTACCACAAGTTATTTTCACGACTCAAGATCAATTTGCTTAGAACTTTCCAGTGCTAGTTCAAGTATCAATTAAAAAGTGTCACAAGCCACTTCTGCAACAGGAAGTGGTTATCTGCACCTCAGGAACCGTTTGGCATTCTATCCTCTGGGATGACTCTACTATAGCTGTCAACATGACCCTACCTAAGATGCAGATTCTTGGACTCCACCATAATCTTGCCAAAACAGAAACTGGGGAGGAGGCTGAAGGCAAGTACCCTGTGACAAGGGTCTCCGGAGGCTCTTCAGCTCTTCTCCAGGAGCTGGGGCAATGAGAAGTGTCTGAGGAAGGGTATGCGAAGATTACGATTCACCCAGAGTGGAAAGTCCAGAGCCAGCCTCCTCTTCCCTTTCCTCTCTCCCTTCCCCTCATCTTCCCTCCCCTCCACCACTCTCTCCTTTCAGATTTCTCCCTATACCAAAATGAGTAACTCTCTTGAACTGTAGACTCCCTGTGCATAGGCATGAAGTCAGCATCCCAGGGCTTGCCTCTCCTGCAGACAGACAAGGTGCAGCATGCCTCTCCTGCAGACAGACAAGGTGCAGCATGCCTCTCCTGCAGACAGGCAAGGTGCAGCATGCCTCTCCTGCAGCCAGGCAAGGTACAGCATGCCTCTCCTGCAGCCAGGCAAGGTACAGCATGCCTCTTTTGCTGGGCACTGACCCCTGCCCGAGAGCTGGAGTACCCTCCATCTGCTGGCAGTGGCTGTGTCTTCATTTGGTTAGCAGTCGGCCTCTTCAGAATCCCCCTTCCACAGACTCTGCGCAGAAGAACTGACAGTTTCAGGTCTTCTTGGTACTGGTGCAAAACGCCCAATGCTTCCTTGGAGACAGTTAGTCTCTGACTTCTCAGGTGCTAAGCATGCCTAATTCCCTGTTATCGCTACGGCCACCATTAATCTCTCCTTTCATAAATGCAGTGTTGTCTGCCAATTTCCCTGAGATTATATTTGCAAACTCAAACCAAAACTGGGAAGAGCACAGAAACCAGCCGTAGCTTCAGATGGGGCTGCAAAAGCAGCCACTCTGGATCTCCCCAGGAGGAGCGAACCCACAAAGGAATCATTAACACCCGGGAACAGCAAGAACCTGGTCCACCATGGAGTCTCCATGCTGAGAATTGAACAAGCAAGTAACAGCTCTAACCCAGGGATGGAAAGCCCAAAATATCCTTAAATGTTCCAAGCGGGAGTAATTCACAACCAGACGAGTCAGGTAGCTTAAGAAAGAGGCAAGAAGAAAAACTCTGAGTTTTAGGATCCCCCTGTGAACAGCTCAGAGGGTACCACACAGAGCCCAGCAACATGGAAACACACTCAACCAAGTTGCTGTCCCTTAAACCTGTGTCCCAGCATACACTAGGGCAGGCCCTACTTTGCAAATCCTTGCCGAGGTTGTAATGTCAAATTTTGGAGGAGGTGGCAGGTTGTGTGAGAGGGTGCACCTATGAAATTTCAGCCAGAAGTCATGGGAACTCCCAACCGCTCACTGCTCAGGGCACTGCCCACCCCTCCACCCAACCCCAATCCCCTGTTTACGGGGAGTAAATGAACACCCAGGAGTACAGACCAACAATGCAGATATCTGAAGAGGTCAGGGTGAAGGAGCAATGCTCCCCAGAAACTTGAACTCACCTAATGTGACTTCCTCCACAACCCCGTTTTGAGTTGAATCCAGACTGAATCCAAGCGGAGGTTAGCAGACTAGTAATGTTGCCTCTCAGCTTTTATACAAGTCACCACAGGAGCCAGCGTCAAAACCACGCCATTCTGATCAACAGGACACATCTATGGTGAATCCACACAGAAGTAATTAGTTTCCTGGTGGTGTTTTTACACTGGGGGCTTAATGCAGGACCCCGTTATATAAGCAAAAACTCCCAGACAGCCCCAATTGCCTGATAAAAAATAAATCAGATGGCAGAAGAGGGTTTGGCCTAGCGCTGCTACAGGCAATGACTTGTAATGAGGTATCCCAACACTAATTATGAAGCTTATTAAAGAGAATTGTCAAACTTGTACTAAAGTGCACACGATAATCGTGTTAAAGTAGGCGGGCCTGGAGAGCAAACAGCCCTCAGTCACCTTGTGTGGCAGAACGGGCCACACCGGTATCATCAGTCAGTGGATCAAATCACAGAAACAGTATTATCGTGCCTGGCAAATTGGTCAGGCTAAATCTGATGGCGGCAAGACAGGTGAGAATCCCAACAGCTTGGTGATAATTCACACATCAGAGAGCTTCCCCCGTTCTGAACATCTGCCAGGGAAGAGCTCGGGAAACTGTCGGGAGCAAACACGGCCAACACAGTGTTTTATTATTAAACTTATTCTGAGGCTTCTCTGAGGTTGCAGAAGCAATATTTCAATGTACTCTTTCAGGAGGGAAGGGGAAAAAAAAGATTAATAAAGATGTTAGGAAGCTGAACTGCCGTGAGATGTGTTTAATTATTCCCCACGGGACTGCCCCAGCAATCTGCTGACATTTAGCCCCGACCTTGCAAATCCTCAGTAAATATTAATATATCAACTCAAACAGGGGCCGTTGTTTTATTGGTTCACAGAGCTCGGAGAGATTCGCCACAGCGGTGAAAAATACTGTGTGGAACGGAGAGAGACGGGCCGCTTTGATTTCACCTTCTGCCGCACGCGTGAGCTGGGGGCAGCAACAAAATGGCAACACGGCTGCCTCTGCCGCAGACGCGGAGCGACACTTCAGATGGCTTCGCCTCCCTTTGTACAGCCTGCTGGAGCAATCCCGGAACCACGGTGGCCAGCGATTAGAGAGCAAGCAGAAGGGGTCTGCTACAGAGAAGTCTCACCTCATTATCTGGGAGCAAGCGGAGGTTTTAACAAGATGAGGTTGGGGGGGGGGGGCGTGTAGCTGGTCCACCAATCTCTCCTACTTTGCCATCGAAATGAACCCAGAACAGGTCAGCCAGACCTTGGGGCCTAGACTCAGCCTTCAGGCCCCATTTCACCTTCAAAGGCCTTTTTGTGGCCCCCCAATTCTCAGGACTGCCTGTGCCTATTTGAAACTGGATATGGCCTGCCAAATGGGGTTTTCTTAAAGAGACGATGGTCCCCAGAACGATGGCTCCTTTTGTAACATTCCTTTCAGGAGGGTTATATTTTTAATTGTTTTCTTTGCCAATGCCTCAAAATTAGACATCTATTACTGATTTAATGTCCCCCCATTATTCTCAAATCCCTGAGGGTTGCAGGCTTGCTGTGAACCCTGGAGACCCCCCAAAGTTCGTGGGTACAAACCAGGGGCTGACGAAGTGCACTTGGCTTTCAGATGTATGCACTGCTGAGCTAATGTGTGATTAATTTTATTCATAAAAATGTTAATCGCTTCATTGTGAGATCTTTTTAACATTCAGGGCAACCCGCACCTTCTTCGTTCCTCTTACCCACCCTCTTGCAGCCGTTTTTAATATTTCCTGACACTGTTGGAGCTTTCCAAGGAACCATCAATTAAGCATGCACTTAAATGTCAGTAACAAGCACAACAACGAACAAACAAGCAACGGGAGGACACAAGAAAGACTCCAAGACTGACAATGACCGGCTCAGTCTGGTCTTCTACTACGCAGTCTGACTCCAGCACTTAGACCCTCAAAGAGCCAACTGGAGGAGAGCTAGGGGAGAGCCAGGCTACTTTCTTCCCTATTGGAGGGGACAAGGATAAAGAAAGAAATGAGGAGAAGATGAATTTGGAATAGGAATTCAAGATAAAAAGCCTTCTGTTAAGGAGATTTAACCTGGGGCAGGACTCTGTGTTGTGGGTCCAGAAGCCTCCTGGGCATAGTAGGCAGAGGAAGTGGCCTTAGCTGGTATATTCACTTGTTTATCCCTGCCTCAGGTTTCTCTTCAGCCTAGCCTTTTCTCCAAGTGATATACTCAAAAGGCTGGGAAAAGGATTGAGGAACCAATAAAACCCCAGGAGTTTTCAGAAAACCATCAATGGCTTATTTAAGAAAAAAAAAGAGGGGGCAGGTACTTGGACATGCCCAAAAAGTGACTTTCTGCACCGAGTTTCAGACCAATGCCCAAGAGTCCTGTGTGGGACTCATCCCTACTTAGACCCTTGTAGTAGGAGGAGACAGCTCACTCTGTGTGTCCTTCCAGACTGGGGGCTGCTCTTCTCTCTGCTACCCCACTTCAAACAACCTTAGGGTTTCAGGCTGCACAAGGGTGCTTCACCATGGTGGCCGGGTGACTTTCGAAGCTTCCCTCGTCAGTGAAAATGACTGCTAAAATTTGCTGCTTTGGTATAAAGTCCATAGCTATATAAATTGCTCATTTGAATCTAAAGCGTTCCCAACAGCCCCTAAGAGGGTAGGACCTGAGCTTGCTGGACTGACCCAGAATCACTTGGCATACAGGCCCCCTGAGCAGGTCCCACCTTCTCTAGCGGGAAAGGGGGTCTGCCTCCAGTCACCAGGCGGTCACCAGTCTCCAGGACACAAAGGCCTGCTTCATGGGGGCACGCTGGAGTCTGCAGAGCTCAGACAGCAGCTGAACTGCTCCTGGGATCACTGCAGGGTCTGAGAGGAGATTGCAAGTGAACACTCACCACCAGCTTCAATCCAGAACCATTCCATGGGCAGAAGCGACAAGGAGCCTTTGAGGTGGGGCTCTCTTATTCTGACATCTCACGCCCTAGCTCACCCATGGGCCATTAAGAAATTCTTCGAACTGAGCGGGCTCTGTCACCATTTTCATGGCCAACAGTACAGTCAATCCATTTTGCATGTCCTTCGAACAGCTTTATCTTCAAGAGCCACACCCTTGCTCTCCCTCACTGCCCACCAACCTGGAATACTGTACCCCAAGTCTCCTTGTCCAACTTGGGAGACTCAGGAACCTGACGGACTCCTCCCACCATGTTCCAAAGTCAGGGATGCCTAGAAATTGGTCTGGCCTTGCAAATCCCTGCATCTGGCGTTCTCCAAAGACATGGTTGCCCCACTGTGCAAGTCCTTTTCTAGACCCTACTCCCCCTTGTCAAATCTTCGCCTTCCCTCTCTTCAGCCTTTCCATTTGCAGTAACTGTTGGCGAATTGCAGTGGGAATACATTTCCTGTTCTGTATGCCTCTGAACTCCTAAGCCAGTGTCTTTAAACGGGAGTCTCTGCCCCTCTAACAGACGATGGACTTCCGGGTTCTCTGCACCCCGAGGGAAGGGAGAGACATGGTTAGGGGCTTCACTGAGCTTCCACTCCTGAAACTTGGAGGATCTGGGAGACAGACTCAAAGCCAGACCTGTGTCTGTGCTGTGTCTGGCCCTGTCCTCCCTCCCTCTCTCTCTCCTTCAGCATTTTCTGCCCACGTCTAGACCACAGGACAAGTGAAACTCGGCAGGGCATGATTCATTGGGTGGCACCCTTCCGAGCCGAGACCCATATGACATTAATCAGTGTCAGACCGCTATAATGGAGATATGAATATGAATTCTCCATATTGCGGGGAGATAGATGTGCTTTTATATAATGGATCAGAGGAGAGAGGGGTGGGTGGGAGCAGGGAGACCGCAGAAGTTCCAGCAGGTCAGCCAAGGGTGCTGGTGCCCACTCCACAGGAGCCTGACTGGGAGGGCTAGCCTAAGCCCTCAAACTTGAGGCCCTAGTCTAGATCTGTTTCTCATCCCTCCATGTTTTCCAGCAAACTTCCAAAGAAGCTCAGTAGCAAAGAGTCTGTCCAGAACACTGTGTGCCCAATCCTCGGGGAGGTGGGATGCCCTAGGCAGTACTATGGGGCGTCCTAACCCTTGTCGCCAGATTTCCTATCACAGAATTGCTGCCTCTGGAGATGACACTTGGGGGGGGGGGGTGTGGGGTGGAAGTGTCCTCACAGGCAAAAACTTCCTCAGAAACTTCTGGGGCTCTAATGTTGGAAGCCAAGGTGGGAAACTCCTGAGCACCCAGCGTCCATCACAAGGATACATTTAGCAATGGTAGAGAAAGATGTCTGGGTTTCACCCCGTTCTGAACCACCACAATAGAAGACTGGTTCTTGGGGGAAACCAGACCGCTCGGTCTCACCTTCTAGACGGACGGGCTCCGGTGCTGCTGGGACCCTGCCAGCTCGGAGTCTGCTAGGTCAGCCATTTCAGCACATGACGAGTATCTTATGGAGGAAAAAATTAAAATGAAGTTGTGTAGGCAATTGTCCGATTCGGAGGTGTGAACATGAAGAACCTTACCTGTCTGTGCTGGCAGAGTTCGCCTGAGTCACTCTGCTGCTTCCCGCAGTCACCCAAAACGGATCTCCAAGCCTGTTTTGAAGTTCTGAGCAGCACACAAGCGTGCCCGGGTACCCCATTCCTCACTCCAGACACAAGGCATGGCTGGTCAGGTTTCTTTAGAGATGCAGTTTCACAGGGCCCCCATTCCAGAGCCTCTGGGGTGAAGGGTCCAGGGATCGGAGGCTCCATGCAGCCTCTGAAAGGTCCTTTTGACTCAGCAAATCCCATCAGGATACTGAAAACACAGCTTACAATCCAAGGCCCACTTTTGCCTCTAAACGCCAGTGTCCTGGCAGCCCCCCAGACACATACACACACACACACACACACACACACACACACACACACACACATGATTGATCCCAGGAACAAGCACTAAGCCTTGTCACTACAAATCCATGCTCTTGCCCAGGGAGCTCCAAGGCCCAACATTCCCAGGGTTTCAAGGAGCCTTATAAACACCGCCAGTAGGGGTCAAGGCCCCATTCTGCTTTTGGACCATAGAGGGCGCCTCGAGCTTGTCCATTCAGACCTCGGAGCTCCCAGTAGCTTAGCAGAGAGCGTCTATGGGACCCAGGTCCACCTATCTTGGCTACCCAGCTCCTCAGCTGCTCTGTCACCCCAAGATCCACCGCGCACTGACGCGTGAACGCACTGCGGTATAGTCACTTGCCTGGGCAGCGGCTTTGAGCCTCTCTCCAGCCTGAAGTTCCAGAAGCCCAATCCTTAACCAGCTGGTGGGCAAGGGTGGGAAGAATTGAGGAGAAAAGGGAAAAATGCCCTGAGTGTGATGTGGCCTGGCCGTGGCAGCGCATGAAAACGCCTGCTGGTTCTCGAGGCAAGCAAGGAGCAGTGGTGAAAGTCTTCCCCTTCTCAGCCCAGCGGGGCACACACCGACTCTTCCCCAGCAGCCTGGGGAAAGAGCAAGTCTCTAACGGCGGGGAAGACCTGAGCCGGAGCCGGAGCAGGGGAGGGGCTACACGACTTCGACTTTCCAGACTAAACCTGTTCATCACCACCACCGCCCCTCCCTTCCGCCTCCGCAGTTTGCATCCCCCTTCGTCAGTTTTAATGTTTGCTTGCACATTCGTCACGAAGCCCGCAACCATCAGAGTACCAAAGTCCTGGCTCTGAGTTGGCAGATCCTCCCCGCGCTGCTGGAGAGTGCCACACGCGACTAGCTCGAGAAGCAGCCTCGCTGGAGTGGCTGGACTCCTAACTCTCAGCCCTGGTTTTCATAGCGCGGCGGCGGGTGCCAATTCTTCCCCACATCGTTGCCACGGTCCCTTCCAGCCTCCTCTAGCCCAATTCCGGCATCTAGGGAACTATTTATTCGTAATTTCAGATGGTCGCAGATCGTCCCACCCGGGTTTTGAGGAGCGTGCTTCGCAACCCACCAGAACTCCGCCCTCCCCCCACCCCCAGCCTCGCCCCGCGGCCCGCCGTGGCGCTTGTACCTCTTTCTCTGAAGCCACTGCCGCATCTTGAATCACAAGCGCAGGGAACCCCGAAAGCCAGAACCCGCAAGCCATCTCGCTCGCCTTTATGAGGATCTTAATGAGCCTTCCGTTTTCTCCTCTTTACATTTAACCAAGTAAATAAACACATTGCGAGCAATATTTCATACTCCATTAAGTCATCCCTCTGCCCAGAAAACGACCCTCCGCCAAAACGCACTGCACACACAACTAGTGAGTAATTGATTTCGAGCCGAAGTTCCCCTTTGGGAGTATGATTGGAAATTCTCTTCATTTTCCCCCATTTTGATCCACTTTAAAACATCGTTTTTGTAAACTGCCTAAAATTGAACGCACTTACATTCTGAGAAAGGCTGCTCCAGATAAATGCTTGTCTAAGCGTGGCAAAGAATTAAACTGCCAACAAGAAATTGGCCTAGGAGCAAAATGAACAAATTCAACCACCACCACCACCACCACCACCACCACCACCACCACGGAAGGACTGTACATGCCTGTCGCAGTAGTTTGTTTGATGTTAACACTGTTCCAAGGCCCTACTCCCAAAGGAACCGCTTTGGCATAACTATGGGCCCCTGGACTCTGCCCAGGATTTCAAGATAGCACACACCCTTACCTCCCCCAAAACGTATGAGGACAGGGACAAACAGCTGCAGCAACGTGGACGTCATTTCATTTAGTTTATTAGACAAAAATATATGATTTAAACAAGTTCGCTGACGCGCTATTTACAATCTGAAATCACGCTATATACAGAAAGGGAGAGGGAAAAAAAAAAGAAACAAAGAAAAGAAGACACAAACACAGGTGGAGGGGGCGGATTTACCGAATCGGATAATCAACCCGAGCAGCAGGCAGAGATTGCCCACCCCTGGAGCGCTTAGGAGGGATGAGCCCCTTTCTGCAGAGAGCGATGCCTGAGAATCGCTGATGCCGCCGTCACGTTTGTCCTTTACACAAGTCTCAAATATTTGTCTTAATTCCTCCCTCGTCTCCTCCCTCCCCCAACCCCTCCCCCCTCCCGTCCCCCGCAAAAGTAAAAGGCGACCCTTAATCAAGCAGACGGGAGGGCTGCGAGGATCCGAGGCGTTCCCTCCTGCGGGGCCAGCGAGCTGTACGGGGAAACACAGCAAGAAGACACCAGCAATAAGTAGATATATCAAGCGCCACCGCGCCTAGGCTTCCTCGGGCAGAGCAGGGCTGGAGCTAGACCGCCGCCCATCAGACTCCCCGCTCCTGAGAACTGGACCAAGCTAGATGGATAGTGCTACCCAATTACTCCAATTAAGACTACAGGACAGGACCCTCACTGCCATCCCAGCTTTGCTCCGTCCCGCCCCAGGGCAAAAAGCAAAAAGCACTCACTTGTCGCGCACAGGCTGGAAGGGCGACTTTAACTGCTGTGGGGGTGAATCCGACCTGGGGACTAGGTCTCTCTCTGCAAGGGAACAGAAGATTCGCAGGGTTAAGAGAGGGGTATAGGTAGTGGGGTGAGCAGGCTGGAAGGGCCCCTATGCCCAGATTCCTCACTAAGGCTCATTTCCTGCAACCAACGTCTGTCCCTACCCCTCCCTGGGACAAGCCCATAGGTACAGCTCAGCACCTCAGAGAGACCTAGGCCTAGCTATTTGCATTAATAGTCACCCCTACCCACCACCACTGACACTATCCCTTGTCTGGCACCAAGTGAATGCAACCTTTTGGCTAGGTACCTGGAAGCGCAGGACTGCTACGGGCGGAGGCCTTGTCACCGTGTAGAACCCCAGTGGCAACCTGGACAGACGGCTGTGGAGGTGGTGGTGCGGGCAGGTGTGGGCCATGGGGCGCGGCGTGTGGCGCCCCAACGCCCAGGAAAGAGCGCATGTTCAGCAGCGAGCCCTGTGCGAGGAACGCGCCGTTGGTCCAGTTGGAAAACTTGCCTATGTGGCAGGTGTACAGTCCGTGGCTGGGCAGAAAGGCCGGGTGTTGCAGAGGCGCGCCGCTGGGAGGCCCGTGCGCGCTAGGATGGCTGGAGGGTGGTGGTGGAGATGCCTTGGGCACGCCGTCGGGGCTAGTGGCTGTCTCAGCCAGCGACCAGATCTTGGGCTTGCTGTTCGGCACGCCCTGCAGGGGGACCGCCGAGGCGCCAGGACTCAGAAGGCGCGTGCTGCCGGGCTCTGAGACTTCCTTAGCCAGGCCCAAGGGCGAATCTTGGGACTTGAGTACCTCGGCGGCCGACATCGGTGAGCCCTGGTCCCGAGCTAGGGAGGGAGGGGCTCCGCGTGCCCTAGGAACTTCAGCCTTGTCCTCCTCGTCTTCATTGCTCTGGTCGCCATCACGCTCGTCGATCTGATCGATGTCAATGCTCTCCAGGTCGATCTCCTCGTCGTCCTCGGTCTTTTCAGGGTCGCCCTCTGTGTCGCTGCCAAAGAGGGCGCCGTCTTCCTGGTCCTTGCTGCGCGCCCCCCATGTCACCTTGTTCTCCTTCTTGAGGCGGCGGCGCGCATTGGCGAACCAGGTGGAGACCTGTGTGAGGGTCATCTTGGTGATGATGGCCAGCATAATCTTCTCTCCCTTGGTGGGGTACGGGTTCTTGCGGTGCTCGTTGAGCCAGGCTTTCAATGTGCTGGTGCTCTCGCGTGTGGCGTTCTTAGGTCGCCCGGGATCCCCGTATTGGAACTGGCCATAGGGGTAATAAGCAGGCGTTGTGTGGGCTGCGAAGGTGGCTGGGTGCACCCCTGGGTTGTCCTTGAGTTCATACTGAGAGCCCTGAAGCAACCACAGACCAAGAAAGAAGAGAGAGAAAGAGAGGAAATGGAGGGAGAGAAGAGAGAGGAGAAATGAGTTTCAGCAGCTAGGAAAGGAAGATCCACGCTTCTGTGGACCCTGGGGGCCTCTAGGGCACCTCATTCACCGAGCTTAAAAAAGGAAAACACACACACACACACACACACACACACACACCACTATTTGGAGAGCCAAGGCAGCTGGAGTCTTAAACTGGATTGTTGGCGCTCGATCTCCACTAAACAGATCTTTTTTGCTGTTGTTCACTCTAGAAAAACTTAAAGAAGTCCTGGAATTTTAGAGCACAGCATAATTCCTGCCCCCTCCCAGGGGTCTTCCCAGGACCTGGGTCCCAGACACCAACCCTTCACAAAATTCAGATTTCCAAGTTCAGCTTACACTAGCTGGAGGGGGAAACCTTTTATGTAGGCTGCTGAAACAGTTTCTCCAAAGTGAAGCACCCAGAACTCAAGGCCCCTCCTTCCCACCCTGAAGGACTCAATCAAAAGAACCATCCAGGGCATTTTTCAGTCAAAACACACTACTAATTCAAAATGAAAGTACAATCCTCCTTCGGCCTCCCAAATTATTCTGCGTATAATGGTTCACTCGCACTTAGAGGTCTGTAGCAGTGACAGGTAATTTTAAAATTTTAATGCTTATCATTCTCAGCAACAGTGGCAAAATGCATTTTTTTAATACAAAAGGAGAGCTTATCCTGTAAAATATTAACGGCAGGCCCTGGAGTCACAGGCTGCAGCAGCTCGAGGGAACGGGTTCAGTTTCCTGGGCCTCTTCTCGGATACTTTATCTATCGCTTAAGTTTGACTTTGATCTGCGCCCGAGCAAACACAAACAGTTTGAGGCATTTAGAGGCCATGATTTATTTGCAATCAATATTCTTTTTATCATCAGTAGTAAAACACAGCAAGTCAAATTATCCCATCAGGTTTTTTGGTAAATAACATTTTATCTTTCTAACAGCCTCATTAGGCCTCATTATTACCATAAATTGCCCAGACAGACACTCACTCACAATTTTATCTTTTGGGTTCCAAATACCAGATCATAAAAGATTGGAAAGCTAGGCCACCGCCGAGGGTTTGGGTTTAGGCTCACCAAGAACCGGTAGGAGACCTGGAGGTAACACAAACACCTTAGGGGACAAATTTTATTTACCCTTTAGTTTAAAAAGAAAACAAAACTAAACAACAACAGAAACCTCCTGTGGATCTTCCCATCTCACCACAATGGGAGCAGACTCTCTTTGCCCCCACATGTACACAGGCAAGATTCCCAAATGGCTCACATCTGTATTCAAAATTTCTGTTTAACATACACACGTGCGTGTACACACACACACATACGCACACATCAAAAAAGGAAAAAAAAACAAAAACCCCTTCATCTTCCTTTTTTTAATAAAAGGATCCAGTTGCCAAGTTAGCAAAGAAGTCAGAATCCTAAGAAAGTTATAAAAGCATATTTCTTTATTTCCTCGACTAATTAGTTTAGTGATCGAGGTCCACGCGGAAAAGGCTTCTGTGGCCTGAATTCGTTTTGTGCTTCGTCATGGTAAAACACACTACTCGCTTTTCAGAAGTATTTTAGTTGCCATTGTAAAGGAGAATTTTTGGCATGGTCTCTGCGGGGAATTTTTTTTTTTTTTTATGAAAGGGTACCTTGTAACTCTCTCATCGCTCCTGGGGCATGCAGGCTGTCTGAACAAAATGGGGGCCGATCTTCCTGGTTAGGGCGCATTAGAAAGGCGACTGGCCTGACGACCACTGAGAAACAGGCTTTCTCTCTAAACTACAAGAAAAGTTGCGGAGAAAACGTACCCGCCTCGTTGTTCCTGCACACTTGGAGGCCAGCCTTTTAGGGGGTCTGATCTGGTCTGTTTTTCCGGAGATGGGATAATTCGGGGTTCCCGGAAACCGCACTATCCAGAAGATAGCAGGGCGGCAGGGACAGCCTCTGGAAAACCCCGCGCCCACCTCGCAGTTTGCCAGCGACCTCAAGTTTAAGCAGTCCGACTTTCCAGTCAGACCAAGGAAAATTGATCGTTTGGAAGGATAGACTGGCCAATGCTCCTGCGGAGAATTAAATTTACACCCCCCTCCTCCATCTGACACCCACTGGGAGCGGAGATTGGAGGGCACCATTTATTTTAAGCCCTGGGACACTGTTTCTTTAATTCTTCCTTATGTAACGCGGGAAGAGAACTGCTTTTCTTTCGGTTCAAATGAAATGAAAACTTTGACAACTTACGAAAGTAAAGGCAAATGCCCTTTCGGAAGCCAGAATTTATGTCAACTTAGTATTTCTTAAATCTACGATCCCTATGATCCCTACACAGGCCACTAAGAGACCTCTCTGCTCTGCCGATGTCTATTGTTTGTTAGGATGTTTTTGACCGACTCCGCTAGATTTAACCGCTTCCTTTTGGCAAAGTCGAGGGCAACTATCTCTGTTCTGCCAAAGAGAGAGAAGTAAGGTCGTCTGGGCCCCAGGGAAAGCTCAAGCAGCTCCTGGGAGAATCCGGCCGCCTGGCCAGGGTTCTGCTGGTAAAGCGGCCCTGGCTGCGGGAACCCAGCGGGCCTGCCCCGTCGCACCGGCGGCTCCAGAAGAATTCGCCCCCGACCTCCGGTGCCTGCTACCATCTCCGGCCTGCTCCTGAGGCTTTCTCCACTAGCAGGCAACCCTTTTCCAAGCTCAGGTCTTCAGCCTACCAAGACCGCGGGGGTCACTGTCTGGGCCTCAGGGCACTCCCGGGTGCCCCGGGGGACGCGGTCTCCGCCGCCCGATCCCCTCTTCTGGACCCTTTCTGCTTCTTTCCCAGAGACTGCCTGTGGGTCCTTCGTTTCCCCGCTGGCCCAGAGGCTCCCGCTGTCCCTGGGCGCCGTGATCTCCCACCGGCGCGGGCTGGGAGGACGCGCGGGAGTCGGGAGCACTCACCATCTGCGAGAAGAGGCTGAGGTCCGCAGCATAGGGCAGGAAGGCGCTGTAGTTGGGTGCGCCCGCGTACGGTCCCGCCGCAGCGTACATGCCCAACACCGAGGTAACTGCGGCGGCTCCCGCGCCTGCTCCCAGATCCGCTGTCCCCGGCCGGCCCGACGAGGCGGCGGCCGCAGCAGCCGCGGCCGCAGCCAGCACCCCAGGGCGCTCTCCACCGTAGGCGCCCGGGCCCGCGGCGCTTAGGTACTGCGGGTAGCCCAACTGCGGGAAGGACATGTCCGCGGGGTTGGCGGCGATGGAGGGCAATACTAACAGCGCGGACGGGGAGACCGGCTAGGGATCGGGAGGGACGCTGCGCGGGGAATGCGGGCCGCCGGCCGGGCGCGCTCGGGCCGGCCCGGGGGCGGGGGCCGGTCGCTCTTCCTGGGCCCTGTGCTCTTTGGCGGCGCCCGGCTCCCGGCTGCGCCCCGATCCGAGATCGCGCGCCGACTGCGGCGGCCGCCCTCCGCTCGGCGGCGGGGCTCTCAGACACAATTTGAAGTTGATGCTTTGATTGGCATCCCCTTGAGCACAGGCCCCGCCCCTGGCTCCCCTCCCGCCCCGTCCCTGCCTCCAGCCCGCCCTCTCTGGCCGCTCCCGCCCCTCACGGCGAGCACGTGGTGCCCCGCGCCCGCGGGGCCACCTCCTCCTCTGGTGGGTATGCCGGGCCGGGCTGTTGGTGTGGGTCCGGAGGCCTCAGGCTCCTTCCTAACCAGCCCCCGCGGCTTTTGACAACCTGTCGACACCGGTTTACAGCTGTCTGATACCCGGTTTTGCATTTGAGATCTATGCCCCCCTTCCCCCTTTTAACAAAAGCAACTCTGGGATTGCGTTTCTGCAGCTGGGGAGGCAGGGAAAGAGGCCTGAGGCCAGGGGACAGTCTAAGGCGAGCAACCTCTCCGCTACGGCTAGCTCTGCCGCACCTCCGTGGGACATATTCGGCTGAAGTGCTCGGATTAATCAACGCATGGCGTGACACCTCGGATGCAGGGTGGATCGTCCCCTTGGCCCCACTTCCTTTCAACAGATCCTCTGAAAACGGCTGGCCTCCTTGCACTTAGAGAAGCGGGATGTGGCGGCACTCTGTAGGCTTCTCCAAATAGGAGAAAAAAAAACTTTGAAAATGGGCAAGCCAGCTGAGAAGTCGCTGCGCGGAGGGATCCTAGAGGGAGGGGGTAAGGAGTGGAGAAAGGGGACGGACCTCTCAAGGTAAAAAAAACTGGCGAATATTGCCAGCAGCCATCAACTATCCTGTCCCAGCTTTGGAGAAGCCTGCTTGGTCTGGGCGCCCGCGTTTGTCCACTAGGTGTGCAGACGCATAGAGTAAACTTGTCTGGAGCTCAGGTACATGAGGAGTTGCGACCAGTCGTTGGACGGGACAACCACCAGGACCCTGGCCTTAATTACTCCCCCTCTTGTCCCCGCTGCCCAGTTCCTACCTCAGACGCTGGAAGAATCAGAACTAGACGAATTTGGGAGCTAAGCAACGGTTATGGACTGCAACTCAGGATCAGCCTTAGGGAATTCAGGGCTATCTAGGCAAGCCTGGCCAAGGCCCCCAACCTGCTACTGTGCTGCTGCTGCTGCTGCTGCTGCTGCTGCTGCTGCTGTCCAGGGCCATCAGGACCCCGGATGCCAGCTAAAGCCCACCTTCTCACCCAGATTCTGCAACATCAGGAAGGCCTTGCTTTCAGGTCTTTAGAACTGAGCCTTGCCTGGAATCAGCCACAACACAGTTGGTTAAAGTAGTTACTAATTACCCACTGGGAAATTGGGCTTCATTTCTCTGCTCTGGTTTAGGTCTTCCCCCATCTGTCCCTACATCCTTCACACTACCACCCGAACTGGAGGGTACCATGAAGGACTGCCCAGGGCTACAGATTGCAAACCTCCTGACTTCTTTCTGGTCCACAGTCCATCGGTCACCTGCAAAGTAGAAATGAATCTTGGAATCCTATCTGCCTCTTGCACATACTCCGCGCACAAACACAACCCTGCAGGGAAGTCATGGCGATGACAGGATCTGGCCATTGTTCTGGCTCTGTGAACCCAGAGTCACATTTCAGATACAGGTCAGATAAGACCTGAGGTGTGACCTCAGAGCCTGGGGTGGGAAAGTCAGTCCAAACAAATCTTCCTGCCAGTACTGACAGAGGGATCACCAGCTTGCCATTGCTCCCCACAGCTTCCCACCTGACTGCAGGTCTTGGGCCACTAGGACCAGGGGCTTTGAAGGAGCAGGAAGTACTTTGTCCTCCCCCCACTGGCACAGCAGGGCTGCTTCTCTGTGCTCTATGTAGGTCATCAGCGCCAAAGACAAGAACTGAGTGGAAACTTGACAAGATAATTCAAAAGGACCCAGTTGGGCACTTCTGATAATTTCCCTTTAGGACATGGCAGCAGCAAGGGTGTGGACTTGATTTGGGGAGTATGGGCAAGGTGACTGTTGTGCATTCTTTGCTGTTGACCGGAGCTGGGGCTACAAGAAAGGCACTGTGCTTAAAGTCAGTTCCGGGAGGTGCTAGAAGAGACTATGGGACCTCTTTTCTTTCCTTGGCCCCTCACCCTGAAACTTGCACCATGCCCCGGGGAGCAACAGAGAGGTATAGATAGCAACTGGGGAAACACAGGAGTCATAAAATCCCCAGGCTTTCCAGCTGGATGGAATGTCAAGCAGAAGCTAGAAGCTTCTGTCTCTGGTTGCTAAGAAGTCCCTTTCCCCTCCAATTTGACATACAATGGAGAAATTAGGGCCAAGAAGTGATGGCATCTATTGCTGGAAGAAGGGTTCCAGGTCTAGAAATCCTATAGGGGTCTTATTTTAATGCCATTGTTAGAGGACCCAACAATTGTCCAAGTCAGATCAGGTACATCTGCACGCCCCAGGATGGAGCAGTACAGAATGGGGGCGGGCTTCTGTGGGGGGTCATTGAACTTCACCTGCCCACCCCACCAGAACCCATGGATCCCTTAGTCAGAAATATCCTCTTCCTGAACCCCAAGTAGTCTTCCTAAGTTGATGATAATGATGGAAGGCTCCGGCCAGAGTCCCTTCTGGGAGTCATCCCTGTAGCTGTTAGGCAGAGCAAGCAGAAGACATGGTGGAGTCCCTGATCAGGTCTAGAACCCACAGAGCCTTGAGAAAAACACAAAGTAGGGGATGGAACTCGTGGCTGGGTCAACTGTTCTTGGGCTGACCCTTCTGGGCAGAAGTGAGCCTCTGTGGACAGCTTCTGTGGACAAGGCAGACAGATACTCTAGGGAAGAGGGAGCAAGGGGGCTGCTATAGGGCACACAGTCACCTTAAGGTCAAGTTGGTTTTTAAGTGGATCTTATGGCTTAATGGAATTCTTGTTCTATGGGGACACTTTTCTAAAGGAGAAAAGGTGGGTTTTAGTGCTGTTTCCCAGGGCTTCATTGTTGGTGAGTAGTCCCTGCTTCCTCTCTCTTTTCCTTCCCCGGGGATTTACTTAGTTGGAATTGAGATTAATCAAGCTAACAGCGTTCTGGCTTACAATTTTGTTTCTTCAAAAATCATCAGGCACTGGTTGCCAGGGTATGCTGAGCCAGCAAGGCCAGGGTTCGAGGCATTTAGGAACAGCTTGTGGGCTTCACAGTGGGAGCAGAAGAGCTGAGGAAGCAAGTAACAGACGTTCTGTTATTCAATGTGACCATTGTGGGTTCTAGGGATGAGGTCAGCAGAGCCGGGTCTCCCATAAAGGACTGGGCTAACCTGGACAGCAGGGAGCCTCCACCTGACTTACTCAGGCTGGTTTACAGCTCTTGTTAAGTATCTTAGGCCTTTGCAACTTTGCCCAGCAGGGTCCGGGCTGCAGCAAATATCTATTGGTCCCAGGTGAATCAAATCCGGAGAACCCCAAGGACGGTTGTAGCTGCAGCCACTACACTTAACCCTCACAGTGGAGGTATCCTCATGGCCCAGCCCCGCCTCCCCCCCCCCCAACCCAAGCGGGGTCTCCTGCACTCTCTTGCAGCACCAAGTAAGGGTTCATATGCGGAGCTGGAGATTTTGATGACTGCGAAGAAGTCACACACAGCAGTAGCACACTGGCTAATTGCCCTGTAAATTGGAAGTTGCAGGGATTGTGGCGGGTGCCATGTGGCCATTCCTGCGAAATAAGCAGCCCAGTCTGCGCCAGTGACTTCGTGGAAACCTTGGAGGAAACACTTCAAAAGAAAGGATTCAGGTATCATTCCCTGCCCAAGGAGGAAGCCCTGTGGGACCCAGCCCAGCTGCCTGTGTTGAGGACCATTGGAGAACGGAGCACAGCGCTTCTCAGGCGCCAGCAAATCCAGACATGAAAATCACAGGGGACGAAGGGTAGAGGAGTGGACTAGACCTCAGTGGGTCTCTCCAGAGTAACAAGATATCGGTGTCCCGGAATCGGATGATGGGGATTGCATGGGTGTGCACACACGTAAATATTTTATAAATTTCCCCTTAATTAACCAGATCACTCCCATTATGCCTGCAGTACCATCAACAGCAACGGTGTGAATGAAGGTTTTCAGGGCTTATAATTTGATGTCACCCGACGGTCGCCCAGGGGCAGAAGCGCAATCCTAGCGCCAGCTGCGCTTGTATTTATTTGTTTTCCTGTCGTGTTCCTGTAGGGCTCCATTATGCCGTTTTTAATTAGTTTGTGTTTGTATTTCACCCGTCCCAAATCAATCCCATCCCAGAGCAAGGCCATGTAAATTCTTGCAGTACAGGTGTTGCTTCCTGCTCCCCTAAGCTAGCAAACGCTTGTCTGACAAATGAAACTCGGACTGCCACGCAGAAGACTGTCAGCTCCCGGCAGCTAAGATCGCAGATCAAAGCCAGTGGGACTTCTGAGCCCTGTGAGCGCCAGGGAGGATGACGATGCTGCAGAGGCTCAGAATGTCATTAGAGGGAGGCAGCCAGAGCACAGGCCCTTAAACAAAGAGACTTCTAATTCCCCTCCAGGTCCGTGGTCATCCATTGGGCCAGCAATGAGCTAGGGTGGCCTTTCCTTTAGGACCAATAGATAACACCAGTTGTGTCTGCCTTCTAGAGGTGGGTGGTGGTTGACTCCCGCGGGGTGTGCTGGAGAGGGTTGTGAGTGGGGTGGCTATTCCACTAATCCTAGCCCGAGCAAAGCTAAAAACATTAGCTGAAATTTCTAGGCAAGAGCCCCACCTCTTTATGTCTTTTCCTCTTGAAATGAAGGATGTGAAGAGCGTATAAATCCATTCTCCCTCCTTATTTTAAGGCGCTCTCTCTCTCTCTCTCTCTCTCTCTCTCTCTCTCTCTCTCCCCCCTCTGGAATGAGAGATTGTTCATCTTTAACTCTGGCACATAGAAATTATGATTCTGCAGCAGTGTGTATTTAATTAGTGTAATCTCGCTTGAATTTAATTACCTAATGAATTATTTGTTTAAAAGGCAGACCACCTTGTTTGCCAAGCACCAGGCAGACCTCTGGTAACTTTCTGCAAGGACTTTGCAGTTTAAGGTCTGATCTTTAATTCTCAGGGTCCGTAGCTGTTCCTGGATAGCTCAGACAGAATGATCTGGGGATGTGGGGGATGGAGTACTAAGGGTTGAGTGGCATCACTCCGCCAGTGCAAAGGCTGTTTTTCTTCTGCTGTGTACACAGGGACCTTTGTGAATTAATACCCCCTGACTTTTTATCATGTAAATCTAGTTTATGCTGTAAGCATTTCATGTACATGTACTTAGTGGTGCACACACCCCCTCCCACACGAGTCTTGGCTGTGAGAGGATGCACTTGTGTTCTACATTTGTTATGAATATAAGTTTGCATCAGGAACCCCCCTGAGCTCCCCAGTGCCAGGCTCCAGGGTGCGTTTCCAACCTCTCCTGATGGTGATAAATCCTTTGGTTGTGTGGATTCCAAACCATGGAAATGGAAACTAGCCTGTGAAAGACTTCAACCTGAGCCACCTTTGGTTGCTAAACTGTGCACTATACAATTCCTGCTTTCCTCCAAAAGTGAGGATGGATAATGTCCAGCTGGTGTCCTCTGTGGGAGGTACTAAGGTTAACCTGTTTCCACTGACATTCAACACAGTGTATCTAGTGCAAAGACTCCAATCACAGACTAGTAGGCCAGCGGCAATCTATGTGTGGCTGTGAAACCTGGCGTACCTGTTCTCTTGGGTTGAAGAACCTCCCCATTTCTGCTCTGTCTGTGGTAGGTAGGAGCTTCAGCAGGAGCATTTACAAATGGGTGGGGACACGTATCTGTGGAGAAGGCATACCACCTTGATGAAGAGCAAAGGGTAAATGAGACCACACATATGTCATATTCCTGGGTGATTTGTTCACCAAATGCTTTAAATTCAGGTTTGGGTAGCATTGTCATGTAGGTTGATAAGAATTTTTAAATTCTTTTCTTTCTGAAAAATCTCTGAGTTTTACTATAGCCACACATATTGAAATGGACGTTTTTAACAACCCATAGTGGGTTTATTATAATATAATCTTAATCACATTCAATTCCGGAGACAATAGCATCTTTCTTCCAAACAAACAGGCTGATGTGTATGTGCTTGCAGACTTATTTATGAATTTTCTTCACATATCCTTCCAAATAACAAGTGACAGTAACAACTGGAGAGGACTTGAGATAATAGCTGAGCAGCAATAACGCATTTCTCAGATCTGAGCAAATCTGCAGCTGAGTTACTAGTCAGGCCCTCAGAGGAAATGATACTCACAGGACAGAAGGATGGGAAACACAAAATGTCATATTTGCCCTTGACACTTCCAAAAATGTTTGAAATTTAGACTAAACGGTGATAGGACTTCATATCATCCCCAAAACATTTATATCACTGTAGATAAAAGCTGACAATACTAGAAGTCCCTCGCAACATCTATTGACAAACACATGCCGACAAAATATAACCCAGCGGAAAGCTTAGCACATGACCAGCTGAAGGAAGGCCCCTACAAGACTTCATGGGTTAATGGGTTATAATCTGTTTTCTGGACTTTGAGGAAAACAGCTGAACAAAAATGGCTAATAAACTAGTATCTTGAAGGTTAGTGGGTATCTGAAAAATTCTGAGAAATCCCAGAAACATCTGTGGTCTGCCAGCATTTCTTCAAGGCTGCTTTTACAGATAAACACAGGCATGACCCAGGGTCCTTGACCTATCTGGCTATAACCTTTCTTCTCACTTAACTATCAGCCCAGGTCATTTTTGGAGTTTGGAGTTCTTGTCTGGGTTCCTCTAGTTTTCTTCTTTATTTTCTAATGTCACAAGAAATGCCTGCTGTAGCTCAGCCCTCATGGCTTCCGGGCCTCCAAACCTTCTTTGGGTTTTGGGAGATCTCTGTGTACACACAACCCTGGCTACTCCCAAAGGAAGGGCCGGGTGAGGGTTAAGAGAGAAAGGGAAGAGGGTGGAGTGTTGCTTTCTAATAAACACATTTCCAAGAGTAAGTAGACTCAAAGCTAATAACGTACTATGGCCATGTGGGAAGCCATAATAGGCAAAGCCTCTTTCCACCCCATGTCCCTCACTTCCATAGATTCTGTTACAGGCCCCTTCTTTCCAGAACCATCAGCGTCAATGCCCTCATATAGCCAACACTCTGCCTACCCATCTTCCACACCTTTGACCTTTCAGCAGACACCCACAGGACGGACTAGGGTCCTTTCACAAGTGTTTGCTGCCCTGTTCTGTAGACATCCAGTCTGTAGAACACACACGTTGATACCTCTGGATGCTATGCTGGATGCAGTGGACTCTTGCAGCACATATCCAAATCACTATCGTGACACCATTTCTGGCAGAGAAATCTCCAAGCAATCATTTTCATTTTAGTACCATTTCCTCTCATGTGCCCCTATGAACTACAGCCATCATGACCCCAGGAGAACTTGCCTGGGTCCACAGATCCTGACGAGGCGGATGCAGTTTAGGCTTGGCCAAGCATTTGCTCCAGTATAAACAGTGCGAGCCCACTCCTGCCTTCCCCAGTAGCTGTGCCTCGCTGCTGGTACATACGTGAATGCTGTGTGGGTGACAGTGGTCGTTAAGGATCTGGATGGACTATGGCTTTTTCTGTAGGGTTGGGTTAACTGGTTTGTAATAAGATCTGGCTTAGAAACTTAAGGGCCAGGCAGGCCAGGTGACCTCTCTCGGGGGCCCTCCTTCCCAGCCCGCCACCACACCTGCTGCCAGCTCCTGAAGGCCTGGTATTCCTTTCCCCTCCTTTTACCTTTCCTCCCCACCCCTTCTTCCTTAATTCTCCCTTATCTATTTATTCTCTAAGCCTGTGGGAAAGCGCTATAAAAATAGACAGCATTGTGTGCTGTGAGGGAAGCTAAGATGAATTAGTTGCCTAAGTAACTTAAGTGTCTAAATTAGGCATTAAGTGCCACACACACCGACAGCTAATGATTCTGCAAGGCAGGAGGGTGGACAGGGTCGAACATCAGCTATTGCGTTTAAACTCAGCTTCCTATTGCCCGGCGTGCTGTTGTTAGGGCTCTGCAGGGCACACCTTCCTCTTCAGATTGCCAGTGGGGCACCAGAAGCAGCCTGAGAGTCAGAGAAAGGATGAGGGTTTGTTTCCTTTTCTACCCTGAATCATCTGACCCAGGGGCCTTGCCCAGGGAGCAGGATCTTCCCAGTTTTGGGTTCTGAGCACTTCCGATGTTAGACTTTCCTTTGTCATCCCCCTGAATGCCCAGAACCCGTCCAGCAGCACTGCCGTCTGAATGCCAGCTCTGGGTAGCCCTTTATTATTTTCCATCCTGTCGTTGGCTCTTCCGCCCCAGGGTATAGCTATGTAGCCTTATCATCCTTCTTCCCCATCCCTTCCTTTTCTCTTATGATTCGAATATGAACCCTCATCTATAAGATTGGTCCCCAGCTGCTGGTACTGTTTTAGAAAGTTCTAGAAACATTAGGAGGAGGGACCTAGCTGGAAGAACTGAGGGGCAGTACCTTGGCAGGTCACCAGGGGAGGATCTCCAGACCCTGGTTGATCTCTTCACTGTGTTCTTGGCACCATAATGTCCTCCTTGTATGTGTGGATCCAAACATCCATGACAGAGAGAGCCTCTGAAATTGCACACACGAAATCTTTCCTTCCCATGGTTTATGTCTGTAGCTGTAGCTGTAGAAAGCTGCTGCACCCCACACCACATTAAATGCTATTATGTCTTCATTGGAGTCAACTTCCGGGGAGGTTACAAGCAGATACCACAGATTGGATTTGTCTCACTGGTTGGAGACAGGAAGTCCCAAATCAGAGGGTCTGGCAGATGAGTTCTTCTAGCTGCTGGGAGTGGAGGCTAGGGACTCTAGACTTTTCTGTTCCAGTTTTAGGTCTTCGTGGATAATCTTGTGGTCTTTGACTGGTAGACATTAAAAATCACTGTTTCATCTTTAATGTTACTTTTTAATTGTTTGTTAAAACCAAACATCATTATGTAGCTCAAACTGACCTTGAATTTGACAGCTCAAAGGCAGCTTTAGCCTCCTGAGTGTTGGGATTACAGGTGTGTGTAACACTATGCCAAGCCCAAGGCCCTGCTCCTATAAGGACACCAGTCACATCTGACCAGGTCCACTATCTTCCAACTCTCCTTCATTTTTCACTAATTATACCGTGAAGATTTTATCTCCAAACAAGGTCACATTGAGAGACCTCCCAGGGATCCAGATTCTGACATTTGCACTGTAGGGATCACACTTCTACCCACAGCAACACCTACTTCACAGAGAGTCTCCTCTTGTCCAAACTGCAAGCATCACATTTTCTCCTGCCTATGCTCTGAGAGACAGGCAGCTGAGACAGCTATGAATCTATCAAAAGGGAAGGCATGCAGTCATCTTGGACCCTGGGCTTGAGCATTGGCTTGGGTTTGTTACACAGAAAAACATAAATAGAAAGTGTTCCGTGGTCTCAGACAAGTGTGCGGTCCTCAGAGGGCATCGTCAAAGCCACGGCGTGGGCCTCATCAAGGGAGGCAGGAGGAAACACTCGGGCCCATTCGTCATGATGGATGCCTGTAGCATCAGAGTCAGTGGGCTTTGCTCACTCTCTGGGCAATATGGGAACCTGTAGGTGTCCAAAAGGAGCAGGTGGGGATGTGATGTCAGAGGGGTGCCAAGAGGTTCCTACACATCTGGGCTGTAGGATCAGGGCTGGTGTTTAAGGCGGGATGATGGCTGGACACAGACACTGAAGTCACAAGCAGTGAGGAAAGAGGAGACTGTGGGTCACCAGCTCCATCAGCCCTGGATTTCTTTTTCATTCTTCACTGTCACTCACAACCCTTCAGGGACAACAGAGGGCATGGTGGTGAGGAGGCCAGACACAGATGCTGCCTGGTGAGCGCACACGTGTGTGCAGTCAGGGGGAGGGTGTGCTTGGCGAGTGTGAGAGTGTGCACAATTAGGGGGAGGGTTGCTTGGCGAGTGCCTGTCTGTTCTGTCTCCTGCACTGGAGATTGAACTTCACTCCCGAGTTACACCCACATCCCTCCCTCCTTTTCTCTTAAGTTTCAGGAAGACTCTCAACAAGTTGCGCAGGCAGACTTTGAACCAACGCTGGCCTTGAATGCATTATCTTTCTATCTCAGCCTCGTGAGTAATTGTCGTGTCAGCACTGTGCTACAAGAGGACCTTTCTACTCTGCCCTTTAGGGAGAACAGCTCCACTTTCTGTACTGGATTGCTTGAATATCAAGATGTGACTCGTGAGGATCAAAGGCTCAGCAATTAAAAGCATTTGCTGCTCTCGAAGAGGATCTAAGTTCAGTTCCCACCATCCATATGGCAGGTCCTAACTGTTTGTGACTCTGTTCTCGGTGCATCTGACACCCTCCTCTGACCTCTGATGGTATCTAGTACTCTCATGGTGCACATACAGACATGCAGGCAACATAGATACACATAAAAAATGAAACTTTTACTTGTAATTTAATGGGAGTTTAGAAAACCAAGTTCGCTATCAAGACCTGATCCTGTCATCTTTAACTGACTTGATGAATGACAAACCCTATTTTCTTGTGAAGAACAAGACATAAAGGCCATTCTCTGAGCTCTTCCTTAGGTCGTTAGATAGTAGTCATATGGCTGATTCAGAATGGCAAAGGCTGATGTATACAATGAGTCCTAGAATAAGAAGTGAATGGGGGCCCAGCACGGTCCAGCTAAATGTGCTAGTTTCTTGTTTATTTGTTTGTTTTGGTCAACTTGGCACAAGTCAAGATGATCTAGGAAGATGGAGCCTTTGTTGAGAAAACCTCTATTAGACTTGGCCACGGGTAATCAAGGGTCACTATCTTGATTGATAGCAAGTGAGGAATGGCCCAGCCCACTCTATAAAGTACTACCCCTGCGCAACTAGGTGATCCTCAGTGATGTGGGAGAGTCTTCTGTTTGTGTTGATTTCATTGGTTAATAAAGAAACTGCCTGGCCCATTTGATTAGCCAGCCCTTAGGTGGATAGAGTAGTCAGAACAGAATGCTGGGAAGGGAAGTTAATAAATCGCCATGCCTCTCCTCTCTGAGACAGACGCGATGAAGCTCCAGCCCAAGATGGACGTATGCTAGAATCTTCCCGGTAAGGCACCACTTCGTGGTGCTACACAGATTATTAGATATGGATTAATCAAGATGTGAGTAAGAGGCTGAAACTAATGGGCCAGGCAGTGTTTAAATGAATACAGTTTGTGTGTTGTTATTTTGGGTTTAAGCTAGCTGGTGGCCGGGAGGAGGGCAGCAGGAACGCAGCTCGCTGCTCATCACTATACCTCAGTGCTTTAAGAAAGCAGGCTGAGTTAATACCATGGGGGAATAAGCCCGTAAGCAATGCCAGTGTTCCCTCACAGCTCCTACTTGAGTTCCTGCTTCCAGGCTTCTGCCTTGAATTCCTGCTCTGACTTCCTTTGATGACAGACAGTGATATAGAATTGGGAGCTGAAATAAACCCTTTCTTCTCCAAGTTGCCTGTCATCATGGTGTTTATCAGAGCTATAGAAAGAAAATCAGAACCCACAGAATTATTCTTTCAGAAATCACTGTTGCTTGAGATTTTTCTTCCTTCCTTTCAGAATATGTCATTGGTAAATGGCTGTCCGCAGCACTGGGAAGGGCTCTGCTCCTGCTTGTCCCACAGTTGGTAAGACAGTTTGTAAGCCTTGTTCTTGGGGTCCAGGGATGACAGTGTTGAAAGATCCCTGCTGTGACTCAGGCCACTTATGTCATGTGCAGTGAGGTTATTAAGTGGAATGAATAATGGGGTGTGCATGCCCCAGACTTGTAGGGAGCTGGGGTGACCTTGATGTCATTTAGCATCACATAAAGTAGATCTGAGACTTTAAGAACTCCCAGAAGATCATGCAGAAGGTCTTTGAGGAATCATTCTCATGTATATTGAAAACTTCAACCCCCAACGACATCCCCCACTGGAGTTTGGGCCTCAGTGGGTGGTGGGCATCAAGTACCAAGGGCGCACATAGGTTTTCCTGGAGCAGAGGTACATCACAGGCAAATGAAGGGCTGCCGAGCAAGTGTTTACCTTGATGACTGTGCACAAGGCATGCTGAGCTTTGCCATGTTTGTTGGAGATGTCCCTGGGCTTGAATAGCCTCTTCATTAATATTAAGGGCCCTCTGGACCTTCCAAGATGAACCTTGTACAAGACAACCACTTTTTAAAGAAAACCTCCAAGAAATGGCAATTCTGGGCATGTAGGCCAGGCCAGCCAGCCCCCTTCCCAGGGTAAACTCACAGCTCAGGTTGAGCTACGGCAGGTGGTCCCAAAGAAACATCTATGCTCGCAGGGTTTCTGAGAGTGAGGACGTCCAAGGCCCTGCCTTTCCTGTGCTCCACTCTCTCCGCCAGAGAGAGAGACAGAAGCATTACTGCCCTCACCTCAGGCTGTGCACCTTTGACCAGTCTCTCTCCCTTTCCCCTCTCTCTACACTGATAATTCCCGATATCCACATTCCACTCTGCTTTTGGAAGTTCAGAGGTTTAGGGCCAGTGCAAGTGAGATCATGCAATGTTTGTTTTTCTGAGTCTGTTTCATTTCACCTATAACACACTTTCCAGGTACAGCCTCTTGGCAAATAACATATATATATATATATATATATATATATATATTTGTATAGCCTTCACAGCATCACATGCAGAATGATGCCATATTTCCTTGTCTGCTCATCTACTGATGGACAGGACAGATTCCGTGTCTTCCCTCCTGTGAACCACGAACATGGAAGTACAGATATCTGTTTGATGTATCGATTTCATTCCCGCTGGATGCATTACACAGCAGTGGTGTTTCTGGACCACATCTATTTAGGGCTTGAGGAGGAACCTCTGTACTAGCTTCTCTAATGGGGGCACTATTTCATGCTCTTCCTCTGCTCCCGCACTGGAGAGTGTGCGTCCATTCCCTCCCTTCGTGTTGCTTCCATATGGCTATGAGGATCTCACACATCATGTGATTCTTACAGGACCTTTCTCCCCTGTCCTGCCCAGATGTTTGTTATAGCTGTGTTTTGGAACATTCTGTTTTACTTCAGCTGACAATAACATATGTGTGTTGAATTCCAGTGGTCATTCTCAAAGAACCTTATAGAAACTTGGGGTTTTGGCATTACAGATTTCAAGACAAAGTTTGCTGCCTAGTTTTTTTTTTTTTTTTTTTAAATGAATTCTGGATTGTAGTGGGGATCCGAACACAGACAGGTCAGAGTTGAGTCTCTGTTTGACTGAATGGACCGTAAACATCGGCGACCTCTCTGGGATGCAGATACAAGCACACAGCTCTGATTGACAGTGCAAAGTTTGTCTGTAGTTTTGGGCTGTACTGGATTGGTTCATTATTCATTTGCTTACCTAAAAATAGATATTATTTCTCTAAAAATAGTTAAATATGGAAAATATAGTCTGGTTTACTTTATTGTGCTGGTAAATGAGGCTTTGACTGTTTGGTAAAAAATAAGACTGATGTCACTGTGTCAAAATGAGAACTTCTAAGAGAATCTGGGGGTCATTTCTTTTCAAAGTTGATTGTCATCCATTATGCATTTGGGGGATGTTTACTTTCTATTGGAAGTAGAGCTGGTGGAGCAGAGACAAGATCGAAGAGTGACAGCAGGAGAGGGCTGCAGAGTTTTGACAGGGAGCGGGGTACCACTTCTGTGGAAAGCCACACTCTTTCTTGACACCTGTCTTGGGAGGCACAACGGTGGCAAGTCAGGCTGGTGCCTGGGGCAGGATGTCAATTGGGCATCTTCTCCCCTTCAATTATCCAGCAGCTGATAAAAAATAAAATAAAAATAAAATTTAAAATTTGACACGATTCACTAAGTTAGTCATCAGAAGTTTGCATAGGATTCATCTGGGAAGCTCTCTCACCTGGTCCTCCCAGTGGGACAGAATTAGACTGCATACCCAGGAAGCCTGAGATGCTCAGACAACCTCTTGGCCATGGGTGTTCCATTTCAGGTTGTGGTTTGGGATTTTTCAGATGAAAGCCCCATGGCGGAGGGGCTGGAGATTCATGGGCTGCAGTAGGAGGATTAGCGCATTCCGGTATCCACCTTGCTTCCAGGGAGACTCCTGGCAAAGTCAAGTCCACTGGGCTGCATCACAAGTAACTATGTTTGATGTTTCTAGGCTGCTCTTATTCTAACAGGGCTGTGCCAGAGTGTTGGGTTTTTATTAGAACTAGGGTTGATGTGGGGCAGTGTTGCACCATGAACAAAGGAGGAAAGGGGCTGGGTATCCAGAAGCAATCCACACATTAAGCCAAGAGTCAATTAATCTATCTCTCTAAGGACGCACACAAGCTGTGCCTTAATGGCTTGAAAGGCTGACAAGGGAGCGTCCACCCGACTCCCTGGGTACCAGTTATTATTACAAATGTCTCTTCTCCTAAAGACATTTTATCGAGTGGAGGGGGGGGCACCTACTGTCACTGACTTTCCTTCGCTTTAGTGAGATAACTTGGGCACATTAACTAAAACACACAAACAAATGATGCCAACAGAAATAACCCTTCCAGCCAAGCAAGATCCTTTGTGCTTGTGTCAGGAATGTAAACAGAAAGAGGAATGCAGTTGTGATTGTATAGATTGTATACAGTTTGGTGTCCAGATTGTTTTTTTCAGTTAGAGTGTCTCAAATATTTCATTATATTATGCTATGTTCTTAGATCTATGTCGTCCTGTCAGAGAAACTAAATCCACTTAACTATCCTTTTATTATCAGATATTGGAATAGGTTTGGGGATTTTTATAGTCTAATTTATAGATTTTATAATCTAATTGTGTATTTATCATTTGTTCACTAATATACTAATATACTGACATTATATCATGTTATAATATAATAGTGAACAATTATTATGTGTGTACGTGCACATTTCAATGTATATTCATACACCTCTGTGCACATGGAAGTCAGAGGAAAACTTTCAGGGGTTAGTTATTTCCTTACATATTTTATTTTAGGCAGGGTCTCTCTTCTTGTGTTGTGTGAGTTGCATATTCCAGACTGGATAGCCCATGAGCTTCCAGGTAATTCTCCTGTGTCTGCCTACCATCTCCCTACAGGAGTGCTGGGATTAGAGATGCTTGCAAACACCCTCATATAAAAAACATACATTGTTATGTATGTTAGAGAAAATGAACTCAGGTTATCAGGCTTGTACGACAAGTGTTTTTATATACAGAGCTATTGTGCTGCCCCCTAGAAATCAGATTCTTGAAACAAATAAGATATACCATTTCAGAGCATTTTAATAATTATGCCAGCAAGATCTTTAGAATTTCTATCAGTGTAAATATTTTGCTTCTCAAGCACTCAGAAACAAGGAACATCTTCATTGGCAATCAACAAAACAAGCATTTGGAACACACATGTTAAAACACTGTTCCTGGCTTCTTTGTATCGTGTTTCCTTTCTTAAATCTGGTTATTAAAATCTGAAACTCTATTTGCTCAAAGTAACATTCACTTGTTGTGTGATTGTTCTAGTTTAGAAGTAGTCAATAACAGTTCAACTGTGTGCCTCAGTTACAGCAGCAACAGGCAGAACACTCCAGAGTCACGCTAGCAGCTAGAACACTTGACGGTTCATTCCTGTGATGTGCCTTGCAGAAGCTCCTACCACAGTGTTCTCCAGCTAGACTACAGTGGTTGACTGGTGTGATCCACTTGCTCTGGGTGAACCCTGTCCTGGGGTCATTCTGGATTCCTGGTATAACTGATGATCACCTCTATCTGCCTCATGAATAAACCAAATGGGTGAATCTCCCCCAGGGCTGCACTCATCCGGGACATCTCTTGATCTTCTAGAGACAGAGACTCAAGAACAAACAGATCAAAGAAGATGCTATCACTTGGGAACTAGCTCCCTTGTAATACTGTGGTTTTTGTAGGGTTATAAGAATATGACAGGTATTTGCAAGACTTGATTTGTTATTTAGTTTCATGGAAGATGCTTGCAGAGATTTTTGTCTTCTCTAGACACCCAGATGTAGCAAAGATAGCAGGAAGAACCATTGAGCTTTATTACAATGTACTTTGAGTATCGGTCACTTCTTTGAGCTTTCAGAGGGCTTCCTGTCTCAATTAGCCCCACCAGTGGCAGAAGGCCCATCAGGTTAAGCCCGAGCTGCTAACTGGACCATAAGATGTGCAGGGACAAGTGTCTACAACAAACTCTCAGCTAGGTCCTTATGTTTTTCTTCTGCTTTCTGCTTAGTTTTGAAATTACCAACAAGCAGCCATACTACTATAAAGATGTACTGAAAAATGAACATCATGTTTGCTTTCTAATAGAACATGTGTCAATGATACCTTTGGACAGACATCTGGTCTAATGTTCTAATTTACTACAGTCAAACACTAGCTGGGCATTTCTGCTCAGTTCTCCCTAGTCCTCCATGGATCTTTGATGCCTTTGGTAGACAAAGCCTACACATTCTCTGCTCCCACTAATACATTGCACATTCGCTGTTGGATGTTGTTGACTGCCCGAGGCCAGTCCAGTGAGAGGGGAGGACAGCGCATCTTTCCACACAGTTGTCTGCAGAGCAAGAGAAGATAGGGCTTCCAGAAAGGTGTGCCCATAATGTCCAGAAGCCATAGCAGAAACAGAGTCATGCCATGCCTGTTACATAATAAAACACAAAGGGAATTTGTATTTCTAATGCTAGATCATAGAATTATTGACCAGGTGGTTTCTTAAGATATGTCTTTCATGGACACAGACGACCCCACTGTAGTCTCCTTTATCCATGGACTCCAAGACCTCTGAGTCATAGCAGTCGCGAGAGTGACCCGTGCATGTGGGCTTGATAGATCTTTCCGTGGATTACAACTGGGAACCCTGGAGCAGAAGAGTCCAATGATCTCCTTACTGTTCACCAAACGTGTGCTCAACCCTCATGTTCTCCTGTAGCAGTGCTGCCTTTTGAGTTTGACTGGTTGCTGCTTTAAGATGCAGAAGTAAAGAAATCTGTCCTTCATATAGTTCTGGATTGGTGGGAGGATCCACATATCCCTGAGAAGTGGTTTTGAGGGGAAGATTCTTCCCTGTCTGGATTCCATCATCAGTGTGTTGGGCTTGAGAAGGCAGGTCTTCATTGTTGAGCTTGGTTGAGCTCCTAACATCCATGTTTCTTGACTCTGCCTGGGTCAGGCAAGGCAACTGGTAACCTGTGTTCTGGGTTTGACAGCCTCTGATAAAGGAAGGCAGCTAGGCAGGAAGACTGTGGCCTCCAGACAAATGCTAATCCTAGCTTGAGAATCTGAGTCATGTCCTAGTAAACCTCTTCGGAGTGTTTATAGAAGGCCTGAGAACATTCTGTCTCCGAGGAAATATCCTTCAGACTCTTGATGGCTCATTAAAGGGTCGGAAAGTATTAAATAATTTTTATCTGAAATCTGAAGTACCCAAAGAGCAGGATAAATGTTTGACTTCATTTTTGTAGTGTTGAGAGATGTCTTTGATTTCCAGGGTTTGCTAATCTTTGTGTTTTCCCGAGTACAGGTAATTCTATTACAAATTAACAAGGGAAAGCAAACTGACAGTGGGGTTTTAATTGCATATAATTACTTGGTATGCTGAAGTATTTTACAATTGAGATAATTTGCCTGAAAGTGTTGGTATTTAGCAAGCAGAGTTTATGGTAATTCCCTTATTTTCCCCCAACCGCCTAGTAATCTTTAAAACAAGGAAGTAGGGTCTGAGTAAAAATTCTGACTGGAAACAAAGCTACACATGAAAGTGTCTAAAATGTATCTGTTTGTCTTTGTTTCAATAGGGATCCAAAACAAAGTTAATCTGATCACCCAGGATCAATAGAGGAGTGAAGATTCACATTTCTTTGAAGCTGGTAAAGGCAAATAAATAATCCTTCCAGACAATGGAGGTCTTTAATTCTCAGGCTCCAGCCTGAAAGCTATTGTGAGCGGGATTTGCCGGTTTCAGGTTTTCCCTTGGATGCTGCAGCAGGTGCCTTGATTCAGGGAAATGCCTATGATGATGCCGTCACGCCACCATGGGTAAGTGAAAGTCACTCTTAATCCAGCGTTGCCATTTGATAATGGGGGTTTTGCCATCATTTTATTCCTCAAGGACTCCTCTTACCTGGGACTTGGTATCCAACTACAGGGACACGGAACAAGCAAAGGCAGGCTCAAGTCATATCTGAAATGAAATAAAAAACAAAACAAAACCAAAAGCAATGGCAACATTCTAACTGACCTTCAAGGTCTCCAGATGGTCCAGGAGCAGTCGTGGGAGGAAGGTATGTTTGGGAGACAGAGGACTCCATGCCCCAGCACTGTACTGGGGACCCCTCTCCCCTTCCCTGGACCTAGGCACCTCATTCTGCATTTCTAACTCCTTCCCCCAGGACAGGACAAGCATGTCTGTCTTTTGCTGTGTGTCTGTCCCATTGTGGGCTGTCTGAGGAGAGCAGTCTCAGGATCCTTTCTGGAACAGCCTGAGTCTGAGGTTATGCTTTTCTTGACCCCACAAGGTGTGAGGAATCTGGGCAAGTGACTTACATGAGGTTCCTGAATTCAAGACATTTGAGAGAGGTGGGAGAGAAGAAATCCCCTCAGCATGTGTGCCTTGGTGCAGTCATGCTGCCCTAGGCCAATTTGAGGAGGAGTTAGATCCCTTGTAATAACTCTTATGCTCTCTCCAGACTCATACAAAAATTTCGTATCCAGCTTCTACCGACTCAGCTCCTTGTCCTAGGTCCCAGGAGCGACAGGAAGCAATTAAAGGAGAATCCTTGTCTCATTACTTACAGATATAGAATGAGGAGAATATCTCTGTAGCCATGTTCTGTTGACTGAGGGGTGTCCATGGAGTGTGGGGGTGACAGGTGCACCTTGCGATGCCTACAGAAATGGTGTGAAGGGAAGCAGAGGCACACCACACAGGTTCTACATCTCTGGAAGTCTTGTTCCCTTTAAAATAATTTACTAATTTATCACCTTCTATTCACAAATATCATTCCCTGATACCCAGCGCATGCCAGAAATCAGAACCAGTCACGATTATCTTCCTAGGAAATACGAAGAAGAGAAGCATGGGTGTCCACTGCTGTAGGATCCCCAGGCTCTGCTCACTTACCTTCATGGGGCATTGCTCTACAGAAGAAAGTGACAAATTAGTTTGATGGGATTTTGTGGGATCTGTCACACATACTTAAAAGCTGTGGGCAGCAGGCCAAGGATTTCTGAAACGGAAAGGATGTGTCTAACTGGTGGATTCAAATGGTGAGGGGATAAATCCAGTTATGAAGGGTCTAGATCATAGTTCTGATGGGAGGGAAGTGCCAGGCTAGAAAGGTTTGATATTCATACTGAGAGCTCAGCACATATCTACGGGAGAAGAAGGAGCTTTCTCAAAACAGAGGGGGAGAGACAAGCTTTGTAACAATCATCACAAGGGTGCTGTATAGAGAATGCTTTGGAAATATAGAAAAGGCTGTATAGAAAGTTCATAGACCAAGCCATGGGATACAGATCTTATACAGCCTCTCTCATAGCTCAGAGCTGAAGGGAGAATGAAACAACCTAACAACTTTGGTTAAGACTCAGACAGGGAGAAAGAATTGAAACAACATAACAACTTTGATTATGGCTCAGAAAGGAGAGGGAATGAAACAATGTAACAACTTTGATTAGGAAAAACAACTTTAGTAAAAGTTGTTACATTGTTTCATCCCCCCTTCAGTTCTGATCCCTGAGAGGCTGTATAGAAATTGATGCATGGGCGTTATTTAGGCAGTCAGCTTTTTCATGTCCTTTGGGCTTTTTATATTAACCTCAGGTGTCTCAGACTCTCCCAGATTTTTGATGGAGCCTGTAAGCTATTCAAAAACATTGCTCTCTGAGTTAAATATTTTCTTTCTAGTTTCAGTTCTGTCCATTTGAAATTCCTCATTGCTGTGTGGCTCCAGGAAGCCCCTGTATATGATTGTGCCGTGACCACAAGTCTCAGCTCAGTGCCCGGAAGTGAGTGGACATCTGCTTCTCAGTTTCTCTATTTGTCGTTTGTCCACTGTTCCGGCCAAACCAAAGCCACCCAGTCTCAGTCACAGAGGTGTTCTGGTACGTCTTCAGGATGGGCAGCGTTCATTCTCCAACACTGTATTTTCCCTCCATCTGTGCTGGCTGATCTGAGAGCTCTCTGTTGTGCACAAACTTTAGTGTAAGTTTGCTAATACGCAGATAAGCAGCCACATGACATTTTCACTGAGCTCATATTGAATGTGTGGACCGAAGGGAGGAAAGCTAGCCTGTGGGCAACACTGACTCTCCCAGTCTGTCCACATCAGTTGTAAGTCCCTTTCTCATGGTTTGGACTCCTTTCAGCACAGCTTTCCTTTTGTGGAATACATCTTGTAAGATATATTCCTAAGAAATTAACTTTTATATGCGCCAATGGAATTGCTATTCTGTGTCATGTTTCGAGCTTTAACTCTTCATTGCAGTTACACAGAAACAGTTGACCTTTGAGTGACAGCTTGTATCCTGCTAACCTTAGTTTAAGAAAGTTTTGCTAAGTCTTGGAGCTTCTGTGTAGACAAATACATCTTCTACAGACATTTATTATCATTCCCTTTCTAGCTCATGTATTATTTATTTAATTTCCTTCTCTTTTTATATTATCTACGACTTCCGGTAGTATTTTAGTTTATTGAGTCTTTTTTATATAAAAAAATCATGAATGAATGCTATGCTTTGCCAGATGCTTTTTTGCATTTATTGATTGGATTATTGATTTATTCTCTGTATTAGTTCAGTGATGTGATAATCATATTAACTTATTTTTCTATGTTTAGTCAACCCTGAAACAAGTATAACCCACTTGATCTTGGTGTATAGCTCTCTTGAAAAATGTCAGACTCACTTGCTAATATCTTTAGGGTTTGTCTATTTTTATGTCCATTTTTTGGTGAAATACTCAGAGTAGTTTTTAGTTCTGTACTGATCAGTTTAGTTTTGACCCCGTGCTAATGCCTGACTTGAAGGATAAGTAGGGAAACCTTTTGTCTGGGGTAATTTCAAGGGCAAATGTTTTAATGTCTTCATTGTTGGAATTCTTTAATAAATTCAGCCAAGCCTGTACTTGTTCAGAAATAATATAAAATACCATTTGTGCCGCCACTGGGCATCATGTTCAGTCCATCTTTCCTGGTGCAGCGTGAGGCCCTGTGGATGTCCACGGCCTGCGATGCCACCAGAGGACATGTTGATGTCCATTATCTACGCTGGGTCCCTGCAGCTTTAGGAGACCATATATAGGTTTAGATCCATGCTGCCGCTGGCTGTTGTGGGTAGGGAAGAATTGGTTGTAGTAGTATCAAGGATTCCAGACTCCTAGTTGAGACTGAGGGATGCCGAGAACTTCTGCAACAACCTCTCCCCTACCTGAGGAAAGGGGAAATGGTCTAGAAAGGAGGTCTTTGAGAAGGGTCTTAAAGGGGTGCAGAGGGGCAACTCCTCAAAACTGTAGGCTTTTGGCGGGGATGGGACAAAACTCAGTTATCTTTGACAAACTGGCCACTGGGAGTTTGGTCATGCTCTGATGAGTATATGGGCAGTATAGATTGTATTTGGCTTATTTGGAGGAGCAGGGAGGGTGCATGGGTGGGTGGGATCTGAGAGGAATTAGAAGTGAGTGTGAGTGGTATGCATTGTTTGAAATTCTCAAATAATCAATAATTAAAAAAATATTGATCAAATTTAACAGACATGCATACATATACCCAGAAAGACACAAATTGTGCCCCCATCTTCCTGTGTGGAGTTTTAGCAGGGTTTCTCTTTCTAGGAATTGTTGCAGTCCATCTGTGTAACTAAACTGGCAGGCAG
This sequence comes from Arvicola amphibius, assembly GCF_903992535.2. Classification (NCBI taxonomy): domain Eukaryota; kingdom Metazoa; phylum Chordata; class Mammalia; order Rodentia; family Cricetidae; genus Arvicola; species Arvicola amphibius. The sequence goes on along the minus strand of NC_052049.1, from coordinate 2,202,018 downwards.
GCAAGAATTGTTCTTGGTGTTTCTTTATATCCTCTTAATGCATACAGGACCCACAGTGATTGCTCACTTTGTTTCTGAGATAAAGCATTCATGCTCTCTTTTGCTTTGTTACTTTGCAAAGAGACTTATTGATTTATAGAGCTTTTAAAATAATCTATGCAGGCTTGTTTGCTTTCTCTATTTTTATTTATTTATTTGGTTTTCATTCCCTCGATATCTCTTCTAATTTTTATTATACTTTTATTCTACTTTACTTTTGACAAAATTTACTGTTGCCATTCAGGTTCCTCAGGAAGCTGATGTGCAAAGTTGGAAGATTGAGTTCAGATCTACTCTTCTTCCAGATGAATGCACAGAATACAAGTTTTCCTCTCGCCCCTGCTTTCAGAGTATCCAGAATTTTTTTTGCTGATTTGCATTTTCCTACTCCCTTACCCTAAATTTTTTAAAAAAAATTTCTAACCCTCATTTAGAAGTGTGTCATTTATTACCCAAATTCTTGATAATTTTATGGCTGTGTATCAATGGTTATTTATAATTCAGTCACTGCCCAGGAGCTGATATTATCTGAATCTTATTCTTTTAAGTCCCCTAAGGTCTCTGAATTTGACTAGGAATATAGTTTACTTGGATGAATGTTCCATTATAGGTCAAGAAGAATGTCTACACTGCTACTGCTTGCTTCACTAGTCTGTAGAGGCCAAGAGACCAATGGTTGGTATTTGTTTAATTCAACTGTGTCCTGATTGATTTTGTTCTTCCTGCTGGATCTGCCCTTTCTTGATAGGTGTGTGTTGACATCTTCATCTATGCCAATGCATCTGCCCGTTTTTTCCTTGCGTCTCTATCAGTTTTAGCTCGCGGGTTTGCTTTTTTATTAGGAGCAAATGTGTTATCACATCACTTCCTGGTGTCCTGCCCTCTGGAATGTCTGTCTCCATCCCTCACTGTTCCTTGTGAAGTTCGCTCTATCTGAATTAAAATAGCTACTCCTACATTCTACCATCTATTTATTTGTAGTATATTAAGGTGCATTGCTGTGGGACAATAGTCTTTTATTCTGTTGCTTGTTATTATTTTTAATAAAATGCTGATTGGCCAGTAGCCAGGCAGGAAGTAGAGGCGGGGCAACGAGAATGCTGGGAAGAGGGAAGCACTGTCAGCATTTGTGACCCAGCCACAGAGGAAGCAAGATGTGATTGCCTCATGGAAAAAGGTACCAAGCCACATGGCTAACACAGACAAGAAATACAAGCTACTTTAAGTTATAAGAATTAGTTAATAAAGCCGGGCGGTGGTGGCGCACGCCTTTAATCCCAGCACTCGGGAGGCAGAGGCAGGCGGATCTCTGTGAGTTCGAGACCAGCCTGATCTACAAGAGCTAGATCCAGGACAGGCTCCAAAGCCGCAGAGAAACCCTGTCTTGAAAAAACCAAAAAAAAAAAAAAAAAAAAAGAATTAGTTAATAAGAAGAACCTGAGATACTGGGCCAATCAGTTTATAATTATTGTAGACCTCTGTGTGATTTCTTTGGGACTTAATGACTGTGAGAACTGGACAGGACATAAACCTCAGCCAACAGTGCATTTTAAATAGACAATATATATTTTGTTCCCATCCTATTAGTCCATTCTGGCAGCTTCTGCCTTTGTGTTTTTAGAACTGCATCCAGATTTATTAAAAGTATTTTTTTGAGAAAGTAAATCATGGCATTTTGGCAGTATCTGGGCCTACAGTCAATAATACTATCCAGTAACACCAATCCTTTTTTTGCTTTAGTGGCTTCTGAAGAAGGGCATTTCTGATTATGTTACATGCTACCTTCCTCCACTTTCTGGCTTCTAGCAGGGTGTCTCTTTCATTTTTAGCTCTGTGTCCTGTTAATGTAAAATGACTAGGTGTTGTGTTCATCTGTTCTTTAGTTTCTTCTTCTATCCTTTTCTTTGTCTTCCCTTCCTCCCCTCACTCCTTTCTGGTTTTAATCATGTTCGGTGTTCTCAGAACCTTCTAGCTAGATGGTTTTTCTGTCTTATGTTACTTTGGAAAAGATTCTCAATCCTTAGCTTCAAATATTTCTTTCCTTTCTTCAACTATTCCCTCCCTTCATTCTCCCCCTCTTCTTTTCCTCTTCTGTCCTCTGTCTCTCCCTTCTTTCCCGACAAGTCCCCCAGGGTTTTATTTTAGATCCACAAACTTTTCACTTCTGCATCCTTATGTCCTTTTAGTCACATTTTTTTTCTGGGAAGTTTTAGTCTCCAACAACTAAGTCAAGGCCAAAACAGGTGCTGCTCTGCCATGCACCGTGGCCCTGGTCTGCACTCTGTGCACTAGGCCCCAGTTTGTGAGCCTCGGGAAAGGGGCTGGAGGTTGAGAATACACACATAGAGACAGACCAACACGCAGACCTTCCAACACTGGTACCAAAAGCTCCTCTTTAATAGCGCCGTGGAAGCTTAAATACACTGTAGTCAATGGCCAACAGGTGAAAATCCCATCCTCTGATCCTCTAAGCTAGGCACAGCTTCTATTAACTTCAATTAGAAGGTTCTAGCAGAGAAGAGCAGCTGAAGGCCAGGACTCATTAGTCCCAACACTGCTCTGCTTGTGGAGAGGAGAAAATTATCACTACTGTACTGCATGGGGGCTAGGAGAAGAAGGGACCCATGGGTGCTGTCCTGCATAGGGGCAGGTAATATTCTGAATGGGGCAGAATGGAAGAAGGGACCCATGGGTGCTGTCTTGCATGGGTACAGGACAGACCCACAAATGCATCTCTGCGTGGTGGACAAGAGAGATCCATGGGTGCTTCACTGGGGTTTGAGGCTATGAGATGCTGGCACTGGAGCATCCTGTCAGGTATGGTTGAGTGCAAAGAGCTTGTCCAGCCCTGCTTCCCTTCTTGGGACTGGCTCCTCTGGGTGCCCTGCTTCCCAGTGTGCTCGGGGATCCTGGCTTGGATTTCAGTGAGCCAGGCTCTCAGCAGTCAGACTGGAGGAAAGATAATAATGATATGAAAAGACAGAAAATGCTATTTATCACTTATTCATTGCTGCCCTGGTGTCATCGGCCTGGGATTTTATTGTTCTTTGGAATAACGGAATTTATTAAGTCCATTTGTCCCCGTCACATAAAAAACACTCTGTGAAAATGCGGGGAGCGGTGGGAGAAGACCTGAATCTCCAAAAGCTTGAGAACATCAAAAGCCATGGAGCTCCTTTTCCAGAAATATCTGTCTTTCCTGGTTCAAGAGCCGCCTCTCACAAGCCCACAGGCCAGCCCTGCAGAGCAGAGTAAAGCAGAAGGAAGCAGAGTGTACCGTTTGGGGATTTGTGATCTCGGCAACACCCAACACAAAGTAAAGGGAAGCAGAGCTGGGTGAAAATGCCCGTGTAGCTAATAGGAGTCCATTAATCTTGAAAGTCAAAGGTGGAGAACTGGGTGTGCTGAGCTAGCACACATGTGGGCCATGTGCAAGCACATGTAATAGTTGGTCAGCAGAGGCTTCTGGGCACTCACATTCTGTGGGCCACTGCGGTGTATGCTGAGTCAGTGGAGAAGCTAGAATCATTGGCTTCCAAGGAGAAGACGCAGGCAATCCAGACACTGCAGGTGGGCACTCAGCCCTCAGGTGGACGGCCAAATGTGACACCAAGACAACCCGGGAGACCTGAACAGCCCTGGAAACTCACGTCCTCTGAACTGTCTAGCTGGGACAATCCAGGTATTATCTCAAGGCTTTCCTTATGGATTGATGCATAATTGATTGATATTGATTGATTGATTGATGACTGGTTTTGCAGTAAGGTCTTGAAGCTAGGGTCTTTAAAAAAAAACAGCATTCAAGGCAAGAGCTGTACCATTGAGCTACATGCCCACCTCTTTGACTGATTGTGTTATTTATTTTATTTTGAAACAGGGTATCACCAAACTGTTCATGCTAGCACAGAGCTTAGTCTTCTCACCTCAGCCTACCAAGCAGCTGGTTTTAGAGGCTGAGGCCACCAGGCCTAGGGACAGTTTCGTTTATTTAATGTTCTAATCTCTGAAAAGCTATGGTGATCAGAGAGAAATTATCCAGGATCTAAAAGGTCTTCATTTGCATAACACACCCATCCCTCCTTTCCTTCCTGTCTGAGGTTGTCCTGTGGGACCACGGACAAGTGGGCAGAGCTTCTCTGAGTGAGTCGAGATGGCATTCAGTGAGCTGTGGACCCTGCTGATGTGAGCACGTGCAAACCCATCCACAGTTACAGTGACAGTTGCTGTTCAGGAATGACATAGACACCTCACGCTGATCACTGTCACTGTGGCTGGAATGCAAGTGAGGAGCAGAGCCCTTTGGATGAATCTGGGGTTGGTGACTCCCGAGGGAACCTAGCTGCCTGTCAGGTTGCCAGCAGCGGCCACTGCTCTGTAGCCCAAGGCACCCTGGCTGGGGGATGCCCTCAAGTCCCAATTAGAAGAAAAGCAGCGCCTGGGAGAAAACGCTAGGTAAATATGACTAGTCTCACTTTAATTAAGTTTGATCGAAGGTTATTCTACACCCAGGGAAGCCAGAGCCAATTTTTTACAGTGTGGTTCACAAACCAAAGGCAAGTCGTGTAAGACAACAGGAGAACACAGACCCCAGCGTGGCCTGGGGTTAGCCCAGGTGTGCCTCCAGGCATCTACACGAAGAGCAAGTTCTCCAGCTCAGAAGGGGTGACACGCCTACTCAGGCATGCCATCTTCCTTTCAAGTTCCAATAGCTCCTATTCTTCATCCTATCTAGCCCCAGTTCCCAGAAACTTAGAGCTCATTCCTTCCAATCACCATTGGCGAGAGAAGACAGCAGGGTAACTGGCTGAGATCTACACAATCATCCTCAGGTAAGAATTGAGGACAAAGCTTTGTTAGGGATGCCTTGACAAGTCCCTGATTAGGGAAGACAAAACAGCACAGGGGCCCTTTATAGAGCTTGGAAACAGAGACCAGTTTCTTTGATACATTTTATACATGTTCAAATTTACTCATTTACTTTCCACTGAAAATTAGGGTGATGGTCATTTTATGATGTAGGCTAAGGGCTAGGGTGATGGTCATTTTATTAAAGAGCCTATGTAGGCTAAGGGCTCTCCATAGAGAAAATGTGCAGGCCAGCAGTGTATACACAAGATTTAGAGGGCCATGAGCTCCCAACATGGTGAAGTTGAGGCAAAGATTGCTGGGTAATGCCTGTGCTGTGGGGACAGGGTGGATACTGAAGTTTGGCCACAGTTCCTAAAGTCTGTTCTTGGTGCGTTCTCCCTCATCCTACGTCACCTCTCATGCCAGTCACTCCTCCTGGACAGCCAGGCAAACCCTGCCTCACCTCCTCTTGGCAAAAGTGTTGCTGCAAGTGTACATTTCAGACCTTCATTAATGCTGTTCATGTTTGTAATAGTGCTGTCATCTATGAGCTGAACACAGTGACAGTGTCCATTCCACAGGGTTGGGTCTCATAATTTAGCAGGTGGGGAAGGTTCTTTTAGACCAGCATTGGACAGGTGATCCCTATAAAGAGACTTTCCTTGAGAATTATCTGATTTGATTTTTCTGGAAATTTAGATTAAAATCAAGTAAAACATAGCTCTTTTGTAGATCAGTTATCTAAAGTATATAGATATCTTTGCCTGAGTTCCCAATACGGAAACTTCTCACTCAGGAAAATTGATCATTTCTGCTTTCTCCATATTTTCTGTTGATTCACAGTGTCATTATTAGGGCCTTATTCACCATGTTCTCAGACTGATAATAGCTGCTCAGGGGGAAATTAGTACGTCATCCCTACGTCTAGAGTGCATATCCCTTTGCATCCTAGAAATGTGTGCGTTTCCACTCGGCTCTTCCTGTCAAGCCTTACTAAAATCAGCAAAGCTTTTGAAATTTCCTGTGTCACGTTATGACCTGTACTCCTCAGGAGGGAGACCACAGGGTTTAATTTTCAGGGGAAGGAAAGGGAGTCATCCTCAGGAGTCACAGCTGGGGAAAGCAATGACTCCAGCACAAGCCATGCAGGCCTGTAAGTGACAGATGTCACAATGGGCTGGTGTGTGCCTCTTTATGTCCCCCTTCCAATTTCATGCTTGGTGTGGTATTCTGTGTTATACCTATAGGGATGGAGACATGTTGAGGAACATCAATTACACATAAAGAGAACACATGTATATTCATCTGTGAATATATATGAACATATATATGTAAATGCACATACATGTGTAGGTATTTGTTGTAAGAAATTTAAAATCTTAGCCAGCTATGGTAATGCACACCCTTCACTCCAGTGCTTGTAAGCTGATGCAAAAACATTTCCATGAGTTAAGATCATATGTGGGTTACACAGTGATTTCAAGGCCAACCTGGGCTACAGAGTAAGACCCTATCTCAGAAGAAAAAAGTAATCTCTTTCCTGATTCATTAGTGATTTTAGGTATTTTTTAATCAAGAGACTACATAGCCAATAGATTCTCAACAACAACAATTAATGAAAAAAGAGTTCATGAATTTGAAAGAAAGTAAGGATCCATATACAGGAGTGTTAACAGGGAAGAATGAGAATGATTGTTAATTATATAACAATTTCAAAGACTAAAAGAAATGATATCTTAAAGTACCCAAATCTGACACTGGGGAAGGGATAACTCCTTCCCCCAAACACACCCTGGGGAAGGCAGGGGCCCTCCCAGTAAGCAGGTGCCAGAGAAAGGTGCACTCGGAAGGACATGCACACCTGGAAGACTGAGACTGGAGCCCCGGCTTTGGCTCTTAGCCAGTTAGCTTGATACAGATCAAAGGTCTCACTCACTGTGAATCTGGAAGCCATGAAATTACTAGAAAAAGACATCAAGGCAGAACTTCAATCATGGCCTATGCTACAACTTTCTGGAGAGTATCTCACGAATGCAGACAACAAAAGACAATTTGACAAGCGGGGTTCCATCATACTAAGAAGCTTCTGCATGGTAAAGGGAAACCACGGAGCCCAGGGTGGGAGGTCAGTCCCGCGAATGGTTCCTCTGACAGAAAGTCAATATCTAAAACACGTTGGCAGCTCAGGAAACTCAAAAACAACGCTACAGATAATGCTACAAATTGATGCCTCTAAAATGAAAAAAAAATAAATAAAAAGAAAGAATGAAAGAAAAGAAAACTCGAGTAGCCTATAAATTGTGAGGTTTACTTTATTAGCTTTCAGAAAGGGCAGGTCCAACTGCAGTGAACATTGTCTTGCTCTGATTAGAGTGGCTATGGCAAGGGAAACAATAAAACGTTTGTAAGCTGTGGTATAAATATACATCCATTCTGGAGTTAGAACAGAGGCACCTCACACATCTAAAAATGGAGCTACATGTGACTCAGCCATACCACTTCAGATATTTATCTGGAAGAAATGAAGACCTAAGAGGCCCCTGTTTATCCATGTTGATGGCAGCACTGGCCCTCAGAACAAAGAAGGAAGAAGGGGTCAGTCTGAGGAACCAGCATGTGGATGGGTCAGGAAAATATTACATATGGGCAAAGGAACACTATTCAAATATAAAGACAAGAAAATCCTGTTACTTTCAGTAAAACGCAGTAAACTGGATGATTTGTGATACTAGATGGAATCAGTTGGACAAAAAGAGACAGGAACTCCACAATCTCCCACACCTACAGAAACTAAACATGTCAACCTGAAAGTGGAAGAACAGATTCCTAGAAATAGGCAAGTTGTGGAGGCGGAGGAAGGACGATAGATTTGGTCACACTGAATATGTGTGTAGACATATTACGGAGACTGTGTTAAACAGACAGTGGATATATTAATTAAAGTAGAAATGTTTAAACTGAAAATAGGTCTACCAGATGACCCAGTGATTGTATTCATGAGTATATATATGCCACAGGAAATAGAATCAGCACACAGTAGCCTGACCCATGTTTATTGAAGGGCTGTATGCTACAGCAGCAATACAGAATCCACATGGGTGTCCAGACACGGATGTGTGCCAGAAGCGCAGCTTGTATACAAATGTATATTATTCGTATCTAAAAAACGCAGCCAAGTCGCGTCATTTCTGGCAAAATAGACAGGACTGTGGCATCGTCTTTATGTGAAGTGAAATACAGCTGTCCTAGTAAAAAGAACTACCACAGATTTTTCTCTCCAGTGTGGAAGGTAGGACTTGTTCATTTGAATGTAGACTAGGTTTTACCAGAGCCTGAGAGAGGAAAATGAGGAGAGGTTGAGCACCAGGCACCGATGTTGATGTGGAGAGGAGTGGGTGCTCCAACCTCACGGTAGAGTGCGGTGATGAAGTAGATGATGACGATGGCCCACAGCAACCGGTGACACCTTTCGTGAGCAGCCGAAGACGAGACGAGATGAGCCGTGATCCCGAGGGAAGTCACCTTGATCTGCCAAGGGCAGTGTGTAGATGACTGAGTTTTCACACACGCTTCATAATGGTGTGCAATTGTTATGTGTAAATTAAAAAGTTTAAAAAGCGTAAGGAGAGGGAAGTTCTGACTAACCCAATTTCATCTTTACTCCCTGCCAACACTGTTTACACCTTGCCTGGTAATTCCACCCAGCTGAGGTAATGAAAATTAATAAAATTAAAATGCCAGAATCTATGTGGAGTTTAATCAACTTTTCCCACAATGTTTGTTTTCCAATCTATTGAGGTAGAGGTTTTTATTGAGTTTTCTTAGCATATATATATGTGTGTGTGTGTGTGTGTGTGTGTGTGTGTGTGTGTGTGTGTGTGTGTATATATATATATATATATATATATATATATATATATATATATATATATTTACAGTAAACCTCTCTAGGTACAAGGCTTGTGCTTTCCCCTTTCCTTGCCTTCCTTGCCCTGAACCCACTACCCTATGTCATCTTATCCATGCTGAGTGTTGGGAAATCATCCAAACATAGCTTGTTCACATAGCTCCCCAAGCTATGAGATCTGTCTTGTTGACTGTGGTTTCTGTCCCGCCCAGCAGCACAGCCGTTCAGTCTCAAAGAAACACACAGAGGCTTATGTTAATTATAAACACGTTTGCCTATTACCTCAGAATTCTTAATAACTCTTATAACTTACATTAACCCATAATTCTTGTCTGTGTCAGCCACATTGCTTGGTACCTTTTATCAGCAAGGCTTTCTCTTCTTGCTTCCTCTGTGTCTGTGTGATGGCTGCAGACAGAGTCTTTCCTCTTCCCAGAATTCTCTTGTCCTCATTGCCCCACCTCTACTTCCTGCCTGGCCATCCCACCTATACTTCCTGCCTGGCTGTTGGCCAATCAGAGTATTATTAAAACAATACAAGTGACATATTGTCCCACCGCGCTGTCTGAACCAAATGTCTTGGCTATTCTTTTTTTTTTTTTTTTTTTTGACCCCATTGAGTCACCTTTAGGTAGCCTAAAGGCTCAGTTCCCTGTCTGTTGCCTGTTGCCCTGGGAAGGCAGTTTGTTTCTTCAGCATCTATACTGAGCTAGTCTCATCCATGCCTCAGGGATATTCAGGTCTGGAAGATCTTCGTGACCGAAGAGTCAGAAGAGTGCTCAGCACTTGCAGAGCAGAAATGGGGATTCGTTAGAATGAATAAACCAAGGATGCAGCCTCTGGACCCTGAGCAGAGGGGTCACAATGGCTAAATAGCTGGGGTCTAAACCAGACCAAGCTTCATCTAACCCCCATCCCTGACTCTTTATGCCCCCAGTGACGAAAACACAGTTAGCTGCCAGCATAGCCCTTCCTTGCCGAATCTCCTCATCCTTTTAGAATTATACCTCCTTCCCATTATTGCCCTGAGTGTTATTTTTTGAACTGTGAAGCCTTTACATAAACTCATTTACATCAACAATTTATACATCCTAAAAGTATGGCTATGCTTCGAGGATTTAAAAAATGCTATTTACAAGTCATATTCTACCACAATTTATAGAGATTTACCTCCTGGGTTGCTGGGATTGAATTGGAAAGTAAGAAGAGCTGATTAGACCCCACATTTGCATATTTATTGGTGTTTGTCTGTAGATGGAGGGGGGGGTCGTTCACCACATTTCCCCTCCCAGTCTCTGCTGCACTCCCTTTGTAGTGACTAGATCCTAGCAGTTGCTGTATCCCAGGCACTGTGCAGGGCCCTAGAGTCTGAACTGAGAGGTCCCTGGCTTCTGAGAGCCTCCTGTTTGGTTCAAACAGTCGAAGGTGAGTAGTGTGGATGTGGGTTGGTAAACTAGGGTGTGTCTGCTCTGCCCTCTCTAGATATACATGCCTCCACTATATCCTAGCTCTGAGTAGTTGAGTCACCAGGGCTTTGCTGGTTTCTGGTAGCCCTGGGGACACCCTTATCCTGGGAAACACCCACCCAGGTTGGCCTGGCTAAACTTCTGTGTAGACAAAGTCCAGGACTGTTCTCAGTCTTCTATGGGGAGCAGCCTCTTCTCCATAAACTGCTGAGTTCACTGCCACTAAGGCTCTGGAGGAAGAGAGATGGAGCTAACCAACTCATTGCCATATTTATCCACAGCCCAGTGGACAGTTGTTTTTGCCTTGGCCTTGGTAATTTGTAGCCCCAGTCAAGGAGGACTGGGTCTCTGTTGGAGACCTGTCTGCGGACTTGGTCTGAAGTTTGGGTCATGGGTGCTCCAGAGGACTGGACCTTAGATCTGACTCCTGTTACTGTCCCACTTTGCTTATTCTGGCTCAGCCACAGAGTCTCCGTCTAAAGAGGCCATCAGTAAGGCCGCACACATGGTGAGCAGCTATTGTTCAGAGAGCCACGTTCCTGGTGGAAACTGCCCTGTGCAGCTATAGCACAGGGGGACTCAGAGCAGAAATCAGGGCCTGAGGAGAGGGCCAGGGTGGGTGTGGACTGAAGGAGTGACCCTCCAGACAGATAGCTGCAGTGGGAAACCGCTGAAAAAAATCAGGATGACTGATGGGAGGGCCAGCCAATTGGGGACTTTCTCACCTGTTAATGGCATAAGACTAATTAGAATATAATACAGGTTCTTAAAGTTATAATGTATTGATTTTATATCTGATTAATCTTTTCATATAGAGCAGTGGGAAGCCATCTTCATCCCCTGAATAGCCTGTCATTCAGATAAAAGCTACTCATTCCCTGCTGGCCTGCATATTTCTTCTATTATTTACTTTAGTACTTCTTGGTTTTGTTTGGTTTGGTTTGGTTGTTTTGATGTTGGTTTGTAATAGTTTTCCTGTTGTTGTTGTTGTTGTTGTTGTTGCTGGTGGTGGTTAAATCCAGTCCAGGCAGACATTTGGGAATTTTAAGAGAAGCCTGAGACAGTGAGAGATATCATTCATCTTGGTTTAATAACCTTCCTGTCCTAAGTAACACCTGGCTTTTTAAGCAACCTCCAATCTCTAAGCTGTGTGTGTGTGTGCGTGCGTGTGTGTGTCTATGTATCTGTGCATGTGTTCAAGTAGGTGTGTGTTCGTGTATCTGTGCATATAGGTGTGCTTATGTGTCAGGGTATGCTAGAGTTTGCAGGTGAACACACCTGTGTGTATATGTGTGATGGAGGAGAGTTATCTGTCTATGTTTCTTTCATTGGTTAATTAATAAAGAAAACTGCCTTGGCCCTTTAAGAGACAGAGAGTTAGGTAGGTGGAGTAGACAGAACAGAATTGTGGGAACAAGGAAGTAGAGTTGGAGAGACGCTTCAGGCAGTCGCGTGGTGAGGCTCCATGCTGCTCCTCTCCGAGATGGACGCAGGTTAAGATCTCTCCTGGTAAGCCACAACTCGTGGTGCTACCCAAATTACTAAATATGGGTTAAAGGAAGATGTGAGAATTAACTAATAAGAGGCTACAGATAATGGGCCAGGCAGTGTTTAAAAGAATACAGTTTCCGTGTAATTATTTCGGGGATAAAGTTAGCCGGTTGCTGGGAACTGGGCGGCGGGAACGCAGCCCGCTGCCGCTGCCGCTGCCGTTCTCACTACAGATTGGCGCTCCAACGTGGTGACTAAATCCACTTAAAAACCTTGCCCGCTTGGGATCGGAAAGAAAGTTCTCTGAGACCATGCCAATGGCTCACTGCTCCCTGCCTGCACCTGGGCAGATGGCGGAATCAGGCTTAGGCGAGCGGGACAGCGTTTGCGGATTCCTGCCGCCATAGAGAGAGAGGTGTTTTCAGTCTGCGCAGTGCTCTGCGTATCTGATTTGGCTGTAACTTGGATTAAAAGAGTTTCTGTGCTGCACGCTCAGTCTCAGAATTAAACTGCTGAGTGCAGCTCCAATGTGGACTGCTGTGTACTGAGGCAGTAGCAGCTCTGGCTCTGCTCCGCCATGCTGAATTGTGCTGAGCTCAGACAGGTCTATCGCAATTACCATAATAACAGCGCAGTTAAGGTTTAGACTTGGCTGTAAACAGGCAGTACCGTATTACCCCTGGCGCAACTTAAGATTTTAAGAAGTGGTTAACCTTTTAAGAAATGCTCCTGGATAGTAAAAAATTACAGATTCACAATAGAAAAGATTCAGACATAGAAGGCCTTTAAATGGCTCACGTAGGCTTAAAAGAGAGAAAAAGAAAATATAAAAAATAAAGTTAATGCCTTAAAAAAAAAAAGGTTAAAGTCTTTAAAGAGACAGAGTACAAATAGTTATAGATTAAAAGAAGTAAAGTGATAGAGTAAAAATAAGCCACGTAAAAATGGAAAATTCACAGAGAGTCTGGATTATGTATTTTGTTGTGTTTTCTTTGATTTTTTGACTGTAAAGGAGCTAAATACAGAGAGACATTTCATTATATGGGCTGCCAGTCTAGACCAGAATGGACATTTTAATGGTATGACTTCAGGATTTGTATCTAAGAACATGATGCTTTGGAAAAGAGTTTCTTCTTTTGTTTTCACAGAGGACGAGACTCTGTGGATTGCTTCTATCCCAATATGGTATGATAGACCACGCCCTCCTGAAAGGTTGCTGTGAACATCTTCAAAAAATTACTTCACTCAACTGCCAACTGAGAGGAACCTAGCACACAGGTTATACCATGAAAGACCTAAATAACAACGCCCCCACTCAGCAGGAAGCAGTTTGGAGAGAAATAACTGCGCCCACATTCCCAAATATTGTTTATAAATGTTCTTTTACATTTAAAGGGGGATATGATATAGATATGAATAATTTGCATTGGTATGGATTTTAAGGTCAATTTGTTATATGTATATGTATTTCTGATTTTGATTAAGCTATTTTGATTGTGTAGTTCATTTTAAAAATTGTAATGTATAATTAGGAAATATAGGTTGTTAATGGATAATCATTGATAATAGTTAAGCTTGTAGTCATGTTATTAGATTTTCTAGATATGTAGAGATATATTTCAGTTAGATAGATATTCTTCATATCTTTCAAAGACTGCAGAATATGGCATTTAATGTTTTAATAACTTAGGGTTTTTCATGACAATGAGACACGTCTGCTCCTGGCAGCACCAATCTACTTCGAGAGGAAGATGGGCATCGAAGAGGCTACTTATGGAGTTTGTTAGCCATTTGGGCAAGAAAATGCTCTTGCCTGGACTGTTGCATAAACTGGACACAAGGAACCCACAGAAAGAGGACTGCTGAACTTGCCTAAAGATGAGATGGTCTTTCGGGGTTCCTGATTCATGAAAGAGTCTGCGAGACGTTCTGCAGGACACAGCAGAAAGTGACTGAACTGTCTTTGGAATTTCCTGCTTCATGAAAAAGTCTGCTGGACACTATGGGCCTGAAGGCTGAAGATGGATGCCTCAACGGTACAGAGGAACTTTGGGTGACTGTCCAGGCAGCGAGTTGTCTCTGTCATTTCTAGAGTTTTATAAGTTACTTATTTCTTATTTACTTAGGTAGCATTATATCCTTCTGGAGTCTTTGATGGAGTTGAAGAATAAATAGATAGTTATAGCTTTCCTTAGTTATGATAAAAGATAAAATAGATTTAAATATTGTAACTGTAATACTTGCTTGATAACTGTTTTGTTATATGTAATTTTGCTATGTTAAAGTTGAAGCCTTTCTTTTTTATTTAAACAGAAAAAGGGGAAATGATGGAGGAGAGTTATCTGTCTATGTTTCTTTCATTGGTTAATTAATAAAGAAAACTGCCTTGGCCCTTTAAGAGACAGAGAGTTAGGTAGGTGGAGTAGACAGAACAGAATTGTGGGAACAAGGAAGTAGAGTTGGAGAGACGCTTCAGGCAGTCGCGTGGTGAGGCTCCATGCTGCTCCTCTCCGAGATGGACGCAGGTTAAGATCTCTCCTGGTAAGCCACAACTCGTGGTGCTACCCAAATTACTAAATATGGGTTAAAGGAAGATGTGAGAATTAACTAATAAGAGGCTACAGATAATGGGCCAGGCAGTGTTTAAAAGAATACAGTTTCCGTGTAATTATTTCGGGTGTAAAGCTAGCCGGCGACTGGGCGGCGGGAACGCAGCCCGCCGCTTCACACTACATATGTGTGTGTAGCCTAGACATGGACATCCAGTGTTCCTTCTTAAGAGCCATCCACCATGCTTAAGACATTCTCTCTCTTAAATCTGAGACTCAGCAATTCAGTCAGACCCAGGGATCCTTCTGTATCCACTTCCCAGCACTGTGATTACAAGCACAGTTTATCCTGCTTTTTAAAACGGGCTTAAGGTGCTGAATTTTAGCCCAAATGTTTGTGCAGAAAGAACATTCCAGGCTGAGATGTCTCTCCAGACACTGCAGTATTTAATCACGGTGTCAAACCTGTATTCTCTGCCCCTCAGGGAGACCCCCCACTGCACTTCTGCCTGGCAAGACTTCTGGCTACTCTTGACTTGGCATAACCATTGCACACACATTCATACCTATGCAATGGTGACATTTTTGCCCCTTCCTGCGAGGTGTCGCCGAGGAGATGGCAGTGTGGTCACAGCCCACACTAGGACAGAATGCTCATCTCTCTCAGGACAGAGGGCTCTACCCCAGCCTCCTCTATAACTCATGGAAGTTTCATGCATTTGTGACGTAAGCACACAGGCCATCCGACCAGGTCCTGCTACCCTGAGCACCTCATCTTTCTGGTGCTTCTGCTCCATGTTTACAGTGCTCAGTGATGAGCATCTTTGCTCAAAGGGCCTGGACTAGGAAGTCAGTGAATCAGGCCAGATGTGTGACTAGGAGCCCAGCCCATGCACAGAAACCTGGCTTCTAAGAGAATATCAGGACAGTTCTCTCTTGATCTGAGGAGCAGGTCAAACTTTTGATGTCAGAGGCCTTGCAGGCAAGCAGACATCTGATATAGGCAGCTGCTAGCTGCAATTGACTCCCTGGAACTCACGTTTCTCCTTAGGTCCCCAGAAAGCCACGGCACATCAATATTAAGACACCCCTGTATGTGGGATGAAGAGATGTGTGTGATGTTTCTAATTTCTGCAACTGAATCGTAGACAAAAAAAAAAAAATGACTCCAGGGAGGGAGGTTGTATTTGGGCTCAGAGTTTGGAGGCATTGTCCCTCATGGTGGGAAGGAACGGTGTCCTGAGCAGCTCTCTTCTGAAGTGGGAGGAGCTGGAGGTTTCCCCATCACATCTGGGAGGATCGCAAAGCAGGGAAAGGGGAATATGGTACTCTGCTGGCTTCTCCAGTCCTCCTTTCTGTTTAATCCAAGAATTCAGCCCAGTGCCGTGGCCTCCTGTCAGTTAATCCTCAGTGGAAATGTTGACAAGCAAACTTGTCATATGTTACTTTTTAATTGAAAAATTATACAACGTAATTTTATTTTACTTTTGAGATTATAATGTAATTACACCATTTGTGCCTTTGTTTTCCTCCCTCTAGTACTCCCAAATACTCCTCTAAGTCACAAGTGCTGTGAAGAGACACCATGAGTAAAGCAACCCTGATAAAAGAAAGCATTTAATCGGGGCTGGCTTATAGTTTCAGAGGGTTAGCCCATTATCACCGTGGTGGGGAACAAGGCAGCATGCAGGCAGACATCTGACATGGTGCTGGAGGAAATAGTTGAGAGCCACATCTTGATCGAGAGACAGAGAGAGAGAGAGAGAGAGAGAGAGAGAGAGAGAGAGAGAGAGAGAGAGAGAGAGAGAGAGAGAGTCTAGGTTTAGGCTTTTTTTGAAACCTCACAGTCCAATCCCAGAGATACACTTCCTCCAACAAGGCCATTCCTCCTAATCCTTCTAATCTTTTCAAATATTGCCATTCCCTGGTGACTAAGATTTAAATATATAAGCCTATAGGGCCATTCTTATTCAAACCACCATAGCCTCCCTGTTCTCCTTCAAATGCATGACTCTTTTAAAACTAATTTTACGTACATATATTATTTTATATGTACTACATTTTCATTATCTATTCCCCACTTGAAGGACATCTAAGCGATTTCTATTCCCTAGGTATTGGGACTAGAGAAGAAATGAGCATGACTGAGCAAGTATC
Source organism: Arvicola amphibius (assembly GCF_903992535.2). Classification (NCBI taxonomy): domain Eukaryota; kingdom Metazoa; phylum Chordata; class Mammalia; order Rodentia; family Cricetidae; genus Arvicola; species Arvicola amphibius. The sequence continues at coordinate 2,185,561 of NC_052049.1, read as the reverse complement.
TATGAAGTAGGATGTCTGCTTCACTGAGCATATGTCAAGGAGTCAAATAGCAGCGGCACACAATAGATTTATGTTCAGCTCTTTTAGAATTCTGCACACAGATTCCTATAGCGGTTAAACCAGTTTACAGTCCCACTAAAAGTGAATGGTGGCCTCCTTTTCCTCCAGTCTCCTTCAGCATTCGTGATACTTGTTATATTGGTCTTAGGCAATCTGACTCCGGGAAGATGAAAGCTCAAAGTTTTATTTGCACTTCCCCAACTAGGAATGATAGACATTTTTTTTGAGATATTGCTTAATCTTTGTGTTTTCTTTCTTTAAGAATTCTCCATTCAAGTCACAGGCCCATTTTTCAAAAGGTTCATTTTTTTTGACTCTTCTTTTGTTTGAATTCTTTGCATATACTTACTATATATAAAAAATACTTAATATATATATATATATATATTATAGTGGACATTATTAATCTTCTGTCAGTTTTATAGCTGGCAAAGGTTCTTTTGCATTCTCTGGACTCCCTCTTTACCCAGCTGATTGTTTGTTCCTTTAGCTTACAGAACCTTTTAAGCCGTACGAAGTTCAACTTGTCCAATGTTGGCCTTAATTCCTGGGCAAATCCAAATCCCACACAAGACACTTTCACTTTGTTCTCTTCTCCTCCAGTTCTTCTCAGATCGCCCTGACTTCCCTATCTGCCCGACTTCATGTTCTTTCTTTTAAAGACAAAACAAACAAAAACAAACATGCACAAACACAAAAACAGAAACCACAGTACACAAACAAAAGACCAATAAACAAAACAAAACAAAAAGCCCCAACCAAAAAAAAAAAAAAAGCGCTATAAACACTGTTCAGTTCATTTTGCGTTGGCCAGCTACTCCTGGGAGTAGGGACTCCCCTGGAATCTGGTTAATAAATATACCTAGTGAGCTCCGCTGGAGAAACCAGTAAGTGCCAATAGCAGACAGCTCCTTGCTTAGGTATGAGCGCGCATGTCTGCTTCCACTTCTCATCACTGGAACCTCATCTGGCTTAAAGGCTTAAAGCCGGGTGGACATTTTGCTGGCTGCCACAGTCTCTGTGAGTTCAGACGAGTCCATATCGTCTTAAGTCCATTGACAATCTTTTCATATTTATTTATTTTATTCCACGTATATGTGTAACACAAGCAGGCATGGTACCAAAGGAGATCAGAAGAGGGCGTCGGTTTCCATCAAACTGGAGATATGGGTGGTTATGGTCCACCATGTGGGTGCTGGGAACTGAACGCAGGTCCATTGCAAAGGCAGTGTTCTTAATCTCTTAGCCACTTCTCCTTTCCCCCTTGCATCCTTTACCTGCATTAGGAATGAAGGACGCTGCAAGATACCTCTATATGTATGCATATTTTTTTTTTTTTTTTTTTTTTTTTTTTTTTTTTTTTGCAGAAAGACCTGACTCAAGGGAGGATTTCAGGATGTTTTCTATCTCTTCACTGAGAACTCAAAATGGGGCTAGCACCTTTCCTCGTGAGAGATCTGTGCTTGTGGGGCTCTGGTGTCCTTCTGTCTTCTTGACAAAAAGGTGGCAGGGACTCAGGCCAGCTCTTCTGAGGTCCTTCTCAGCTGTGGGTGCTCTTGAGAATATCGAAGCCATCAAGAAGAAAGGGCTATATCACAGACCCTCATGTGTGTGCATGTGACACCTATCATGTGTCTAGCATGAGTGTATCTTGTTTCTTGCCCGGCTCAATGGGCTATAAATGTTACCTCCCTACCAGAAACCAAACTCTGTCATCACCCCATGCAGCAGATAAGGACACCCAAACGGCGGCTGCTTTTCACTTACTCTACAGTGTTGGAAAACGTTTTAACAAACTTCACCATTGTTTTCTTCTGGGCAGGATTTCCTTTATATAATAATCCTGTCATGTGCAGAATTCAAGTTGGTCTGGCCACACCCACACCGCTGTTTCCGCTTTGATCTGGCTGGCCATGGCGCAGATCTGCCAACAGAAAATGACCATCACAAACACTAAGCCTCTAATGCCCAGATTTTCGGTTTTCAAAACATCAGTGAAAAGGAGTTGAGTGCCAAGCACACGAAGTGATTTCCATGGCTGCTTGTAATGTTCTGACAAGATGATCAGATGCAGATTTATCTGGCCCTCCCTCTCCCCAGTTTTATGAGGTAGTTTTGGCCTCATCTGGGGGAAATTGGTCTAGGATAGGTCTTAGTAAGCATAGAAGTGACTAGGAACATCCATGAGGCACCTGTCTTGATGATCAAGCAAGATACAAACACAAACATATTGTAGAATAGATGAACTTGTAGTCTAAATTTAGAAGACTAACTTTGCAAAGATTATTTTACCTGGACACTTTTGAAAAATAAGGAAGGCCTGACAGTAAAGTGGTTGGGATTTAAGTACAGGGGATTCATCGTGGTGTTGTAAAGATTATGACCCTGAAGCATGGGATCACCCGGGCCTCGGTCTCCTGCCTTGGGATACAGGGAAGCTGCGTATACGACCTCAAATCTTCTGGCTCCAAAACCCTTGACCTCACTCTGGTCCGGGGTTCATGAGCAGCAGCCTCCTGACGCTCAGCTGTTTTGGAGCGAAGGAACCAACAAGCATAAGGCAACCCCGTGACCCTACAGAGGAAGGGGTAGAAGAGGGCCTGAAGCCTGGCAGCTCAAAGTAGACATTGTAGGTCAGTAGAAGAGTTCACAGCAAGAGGCAGCACAGAGGTTTGGGAGTGTGCTGTCCTGGAGGTCGGTGCCGTGTAGGAAGCAGGAGATCCCCTTGGCTATGGAGGGACTTGTCTGTGGAGGACTTGTCTTCAAAGCCAGGAGTTAACTGTAGAAGGGAGTTTTGAAGCCTCAGTGCTCTGAGTGTGTGGGGCTTGGAAATGTGTGTGTGTGTGTGTGTGTGTGTGTGTGTCACGTGACAGGGAACTCACTGCAGCATCCCTTGAGGTTACCTGACATGACACTGTTTCCTCACCTGGTGATATTTTGTATGCCCCTCTCCACTAGGAGAGAGCTTCCTTTCCATAATCTAGCCCATGAAAAACAGATAAAAATTAAATATGAGCCCATCTTTGCATCATGAACATATCCCTGGGCCAATCCTTTTGATTTGCTCTTCTCAAGAATATGGCTCTGACTGAGGTTGCTCTCAGGAAGGGAAATATCCCTGAGTTTCTCTGGGGAAATGGTTCTGGGCTAGCCCTTACATCAAGGGCATTGGTTAGACTGCAATGTTAAATTCTAAGCTACTGTAATTCTTTCTGCCCCTAGGGGTGAGTGTTCTGGAGTCTTTCTGAAGCTAGTGACCATACTGCTTTAACATATTCTAAATGTCCTGAGATCCTATTCTGCCCAGGCCTGGGACAGAGAGGAAGGAAGAAAGGGTTCACTGACCCAGGCCCTGAGCAAGCTTCTGGGTGGGGGTGGGGGGGGGCAAATGTTGGTATCATGAGCAGAATTCAGGGACTGTGGCAAATGAGCAAATTATTTTAAAATTCTTTGTCAGTCCAATAAAACTCGTCAGTGAGCAGGATTTGAGACTTAAAAGAGAGGACTAAAAAGGACTCTTGTCCTGTAGCTGGGATTTCAGTCCTGTGGTAGCATTCCCGAAATTCCAGCCCCAGGCTGGTACCTGTGTACTCCAGGCGCCTGGAGCCAGCACCTGCACTGGGGATTCCAACACTGCCTGCCTGCTCCGAAGCCACGGTCCCTGGCCTGCGGAAGTAAAAAGCACCTCCTTTCTCTTTGGCTTCAATATACTTCATCTCTTTTACTTTTTGCCCACTGGAATCCCTTTCAAGAGAAGAGCCGCTAAAGACGCCAGGCTTCCCGCAAAATAGAGTGAGGTTATTCAGTCCAAATGGAATGGACCTGATTTTTTTTTCTCCCCCCTGATCAAAGCAAAACTCTTTTGAAGTTAGCTATTTGATAGAAAATGTCTTTTATTACAAGCTGATATATGAGTTAATAGGACATAAAGATATTTTATTAAACTGCAAACCATTATTAATATTGCAGTTTTAACTTGAAAGAAATATGTGGAATGACACCGGAAATTAATTAGATTATTTCATCATTCTTTTACATTACAAACTTTGATACACTTGCACAGACATATAGGTGGATTGATGAAGAGACACAAAGACACACAGAATTTTAATGAGCGAGAGGCTTTTATCTACTAACACTTTGCGACTTAATTTTTTCTGTTTATTCTGCCTATTGATTCCGGTTGAAGCCTGCTGTTTTAATGTTGTTATTGATATTCTCTCTGGGTTCCTTCTAATTCTGGCATTGATATTACCTTGATCGGATTTAGTTTATTTGAATTGCCTGTAGGTTTTGGTCTCCTGAGTTTTTCACTGCTTATAGACATGCAAAGATAAAACCTCTCTTTTTATCTAAAAATCCTTGAGGGACCAAGAAAGATACAGCCGTTTCTGAGAACATTAAAAAGCAAGAGGCAACAGTCAAAAGGACTCTACTCCTCACCCAGTTTCTTCAAGACTTCATTTCCACATTCCCCGAACAGGCAGATGCCGGCTGACTTCTAATCACAGTTCACTTGCTTCTGCAAACTGTGGGGGAGGAAGAGGTTCTGCAGGATGTCCCTGGTGGTTCAAGCTTTGGGTCAGGGGCTTTGCCTTGGGGTGGTTAATTTTTGCAAGAGACCATACATGAAAGTGCTTCTGACAGGTTTATTTCTTTGCTAAAGAAGATAGTTTCTGTCTGTCGCGGAGGAAACCCTAGGTTCTATCTCTAGCACCAGGTAATGGACATGGTGATATACACAACAATTTCAGCACTTGGAGGTGCAGGGGGAGCCAGACTAGTGTACGTGAGACTTTGTCTCATAAAGAATAAAGTGCACCAACCTGTGTATGATGTTAAACTATATGAGACTGTCATTTCTTATTGACCTAAAACAGCTAGATTGGATACAGGCCATTTCACCATAGTGGCACGGGAAAAGTCACTTCCCAGTCGCGGATATTAGCATGGCATGGTGGTACACATCAGCAATCTCAGCATCTGGTAGGCTGTCAGCCTGGGCTGCATTGTGAGTTCTAGGCTAGCCTGGGTTACACAGTGAAAAACAGACAAACAAAAACAACAGAGCCTGGAGAGATGGCTCCGTGGTTAAGAGCATTGGCTGCTCTCACAGAGGACGGGAGTTGTGTTCTCAGCACCCATGTTGGGGCAGTCGCAGAAACCAATTAATTCCAGCTCTCAGGGATGCAGTGCCTTCTTCTGGCCCTCAGGGGCACCTCTACACTCAATGCACACATGTACCCATAATTAAAATTATGAAAATCCTGCCTTCACTTAAGTACCAAATCATTAACGTAAATGAGTCATTGGATGAAATTCTTCCTAGATTTGTTAGATGCTGCCATGACTTTAAAGGAGCAGGCTGCATGGAATCTTTAATCCAGTGTGGTTAATTACAGAGGCTATCTGCATGGCTTCCCATCACTTGTTGACGCTCAAGGGCCCTAGTCTCACATGTCTTCAATACCTCAGTCTTCCGTTCTCCACCTCCTCATGCTTCAGCTGAAGATCATGTACTGTTGAACCGTGCCCATTGTTGGCACAGGGAAGCCCAGTGCAATGTGTATGTATGAGGTTCATCATGAAGACCTCAGATAGCGCCTGATGACTGGAGAGTTGTTGCAAAGTTCACACTTAGATGCTCATGTATGCTGAGCCTATTTCAAGAATTTTGACTGACTCTTTTAATTACACACCAAACCAGCTCAATGATGCCTTTTGCTAAATTCCTGTTCCACTTGGAATGGCTTTCCGAGGACTCTCTCTTGACACCAGTCATTGTGTCTTAGCTTTGGGGTCGCTATAGACTTTGACTAGAGAGACACAAGTGGGTGTTGATGCTTTCTTCATGTAATTGTTATTTTGTCTGTCTATATCTAGCATGATATCTTCTCAGTAATAACTATACCCTAAACTCTGAGCAGGAAGAAATCCTTCCTCCCTAAGATGTCTCTTATCAGACGCATCCATGCAGTGGTAAGAAAAGCAACTGAACAAAGCAGAAAATGCAGGCAGGCTTTATCCACCAGCAAGAGACGATGAGTTCTCTGGAGAAACTCAGAATTGGGGATGGATGTACAGAGTCAACATGGGAGATGGCTGGAGGGAAGGATGCAAGTGACGAGAAGGTACATGGGATGAAGATGATGGTGGAGCCCAGGCTGCTCCCTCCAGTTGTACCCACACTGTGGTCCCTCCACAGTTGCTACACGGTGGGTCTCAGTTGGGATGCTGCCCCCAGAGAAGATGTCCATGACCCTCGAATCTTAGGCAAAAGTGAAAAGCACTTTTCACTCACAGAGAGGGACAGAGATATGAGAAATGTAGAAGAAAGCGGCGGGCTGTGTTCCGCCACCCGGCTAGCTTTATACCCGAAATAATTACACAGAAATTGTATTCTTTTATAACACTGCCTGGCCCATAGTTTCAGCCTCTTATTAGCTAATTCTCACATCTTCCTTTAACCCATATTTAGTAATCTGTGTAGCACCACGAGGTGTGGCTTACCAGGAGAGATCTTAACCTGCGTCCATCTCGGAGAGGAGAAGCATGGAGACTCACTATTGCAACTGCCTGAAGCGTCTCCCCACTCCTGCTACCCAGCATTCTGTTCTGTCTACTCTGCCTACCTAATTTTCTGTTCTCTTAAAGGGCCAAGGCAGTTTTCTTTATTAATTAACCAATGAAAGTAACATAGACAGATAACTCTCCTCCATCAGAGAAAGCCCACTCCTGGCCATTCTACATGACAAGAACGGGCAGGGCTATGAGGATCATTGTATGCAACATTGGTGAACAACAATAACCTGAAGTTTATTTCTCTGTAACATTTAGGTGGCACCGGCGAGGCTACTCTGGTGCATGGGTCTTGGTGGCTTATGTTTTGACTTCATCCCGTGGAGGATATCTTCTCTGAGACCAAGGGCAGGGAGTGTTTTGAGAGCTGTTAATGACAAGGTAGGAAATTTAAGACATTAAAAAGTCACATGTAGTGAATGCCATTTTACAATGGGGCAAATTAATGAGCAATGCTTTGTGGAGTTAATTGACCTTACATGAGTGAGCACTCCGTAGCCATTAGATTGCTGTCCGCTGAGGAACCAGCTCCTTATGTTTCCTTAATAAGATCAAGGTGGAAGGATGCACAGGGCGGATTTCTCAGCTCACAGGCTGGAGCTTGAGCAAGGTCATTTCCAGCTTCCAGCACTGTGCAATTGGATGGTGAAGAGGCATTGTTGTTCCTCAAATGAGACCCAGCTATCTTCCTGCCCCATCTTAGAGTTTGGGGATCATGAACTGACACAATCTCCTGAATGTTATTTTTAAATGACAGGTGAAAGCAATTTGGGATGAAGGTGCTGCCCAGATCATTTCCTGGATGGAATGACACATGTTCCCACATAGCCATGTTCCTGTGGCAGGGGATGTTACCAGTCGCTAGGCTGTGTTGTAGGTGTAGGACTCATGCTGTCTCTGCCATGACTGTTCTGGTCTGCTCAGATGATATTAACTATTGCACTCCTGGAGCAAAGAACAGCCCCCATGCAAGGGTTCCTCTGCTCTGCTGGGAACCTGGACAAAAGGTGTTTCTCTCCATCCAGAAAGGCAGGATTTCTTGGTGCTGTGGGTACAACCTCTGTAAACACCACTCAGTTCCTCATATAAATCTTTTCATGATATGAGTTTATTCATATTTGTATCAATGAATTTATGTGCAGGGTATATTCATGTGTGTGTAACACTGTACATGTGGACATAGCAAGGACATACATATATATATGCATGTATGTTGTGCATGCCTGTTCATGTGTGTGACTCACATGAGTACATTTGGGTCTCTGTATGGATTATGTTCATTTGTAGGCATACGTGTATACAAGTGGGTGGATACTGTGATACTTTGGTATTTAATCTTAGTTATTTGGATGGTTGGTCCCCAGTTGGTGTAATTGTTTGAGGAGGGCTAGGCAGTAAGGCCATGTTGGAGAAAGTGTGTCACTAGAAGCAAACTTTGAGACTTTAAAGACTCAAGCCATTTCCTGTCCTCTGCATCCTGCTTGTGTTAAGATGTGACTTTCAGCCGCCACCCCTGCCTCTCCCCCATCAAGAGGGACTCATATCTGTTTGGAACCATGAACTCCAACTCTTCCTTCTCTAAGTTGCTTTAATCATGATGTTTCATCATAGACATAGCAAAACAACCAATAATGACATGGAATGAAATATGTGTATGTATGTGTACACATGGATCTGTGTTTGGGATGCATGGATGTGAGCCTGCACATGTATTTGTGGATCATTGGTGGAGTGTGTCCATATATGTTCAAACCCAAGCACATGGTATGTGTGTGTGAGGCAGACTTAGACGTATGATAACATGTACATGTGGACTTGTGGTGGGTTATGTACATTTTGCATATATGTGTGCAATGTAGATCTGTATAAGATATGTGGATGCGTGCTCATGTGCATGTATGGCTGCTTTGTGGTGGAGTGTGTGCATGCCTGTGGCACAGATGAATGGGAACATGTGCTGTTTGGTTTCTGTCTGTTTCACACAAACCTAGACATATATCCAGGAAGTGGGCATGTTAGTTGAGTAATCTCCTCCATCAGACTGACCTGTGGGCAAGTGTATTTGTTACTTTTCTATTGCAGGGATTGATAAAACACCTTGGCCAAGGCAACTTATGAGGAAGGTTTCATTTGGTTTTACATTTATGGGGAGAAAAAAAAAACCCTCCCAAGCAGCCACCAACTGAGAAGCAAGTATTCAAGTATTCAAATGCCTGAGACAATGGGGGCTATCTCTTTCTACTTCCCGAAGGCCCCTAGTTTCAGGGTAATACAAAAATTAAAATTATGTTTAATCCAACTTCAAGAGTATCATTAGTCTCCACACATATAAAAGTCTAAAGTCTCTTCTGAGACTCAAGGCAATCTCTTAATTGTAACCCCCTGTACGATTAAAAAACAAATTAGATACAATCAAAATACAGTGGCACAGAATATATATTCTGTCCTAGTGTTAGTCACTTCTCTATTGCTAGGATAAAAAAAAAAGCATGGCCAAGGGAACTTATAGAAGAAAGTATTTAATCAGACTTATGGTTTCTGAGGGCTACAATTCATGATAGAGAAGAGGCATGATAGCAGGAACGGCTGAGAGTGTGCCTGTTTACCTGCAAGTGGGGGAGAGAGAAAGAGAGTGAGGGGGAGAGAGAGAGAGAGAGAGAGAGAGAGAGAGAGAGAGAGAGAGAGAGAGAGAGAGAGAGAGAGAGAGAACTAACTGGGAATAGCGTGGGTTTTTGAAACCTTGAATTCTGCCCCCAATGATATAGCTCCTCCAACAAGGCCATATCTTATAATCCTTACTAAACAGATCCAGCAACTAGGAGTCAAGTATTCAAACAGATGAGCCCATGGGGACCATTCTCACTCAAACCACCACAAACCCTGTTGCTAGTATTGTTCTTCCCTGAAACTTTGTGAGCTGGACCTCCACAGTCTGTGCATCTCTCAGCACTACTGACTTCTAGAATCCTGCAAGGATGCTCCATAAGCCCTGCTTATAGAATTCCGCTGATTTTCTAGTTTCAGTGTCCTTAAATTTCCACATTCCTCCAAAAACAACACAGTCAATCTGCCACAGCAAAAGCTTACTCCCTGGTACCAACTTCCGAGCTTCCTACCTCCTACTGTGATTAAAAAAAAAAAACACCATGGCCAAGGCAACTTATAGAAGGGAGAGGTTATCTGGATTACCATCTCAGAGGGATGCTAGCCAATGATGGCTGACTGGAAGTATCAGGTATCTGAAGAAACAACTGGCAGTTCACATCTTTAGCCGCAAACAGGAGTCAGAGAGAGCAAGCTTCAAAGACCTCCTGTTTTCAAGTTCTGTGTCCAGTTCTGCCCTGGTGACACACTCCGTCTTGCTAAGGCCAGAACTCCTAAACCAACCCAAACAGTGCTATTATGACCACCGTTCCTTTGGGTGACTGTGGCTCGTTGCAGGAACAGCCGCTAGCAGGGAGCACGGAAGCATTTAAGTGTCTACATGGAGTGGTGAATGAAACACTGCTTTTAAAAAGGAAAAATCCCCCCAAAACCTACCATATGCTTTGTAATGGGATTTTGTGAGCTTTTCAATTTGGATTTTAATTTTAACTTTTTTATGTGTTTATGTGCATGCACACACATGTATGGTACCTCAGGAGACCAGAAAAATAAGGTTGAATTTCCCGGATCTGGAGTTATGTTATTATGAGCCTCCCGACATGAGAGCTGGGAACTGAACTTGGGTCCTCTATGAAAAGTAAGCATTCTGAGCTATTGGTCCATCTTTCTAGTCCTAAAGCAAAAGAAAATTATGTCCACCTCCTCTCTCTCTCTCTCTCTCTCTCTCTCTCTCTCTCTCTCTCTCTCTCTGTTTGTCTCACTCTGTGTGTGTGTGTGTGTGTGTGTGTGTATTCTCATATATCTCGGTGCACATCATCTCTTCCATGGCTTTCACAGGTTCTGACTGCTAGACATACAAAGGATAACTCTTGTTCCTCGAAAGACGTACCAGACGGTCAAGACCAGTTCCACCAAAGACCCTGTTTTGCATTCATGAATTTTTCATGATGAAATTAAGCCAGCGTCCTTTTATATGTTGATGTTGTTGCTCACATAGAAACATCCTTAAAGGCTGCTTTGAAAGTACGATTACATTCAAACCCATACTGAACTTGCTTCCTGGTTGCTCTCTACCTCAGGTGCTGAGCACCTTCTCAGTCTGTAGAAACTAGAAGGAGATGGGTCCTTTAAAAATCTCTACTGTAAGGCCTGTGTAATGCTAGCTCGGGCCACCAAAGATCACTAACTGTGCTTATTGCTGGGCGTGTGGCAGGCCCACCAAGGACAGCAATGGATCCTCTTTTCATAATGGCATTGGTGTGATAAAGAGAGGTGACATGTGTCCAGAACCACAGTCATGGGTTGGCTGCCTGGCCAGGACTAAATATCAGCATGGAATTGTAACATTACAGCTTGTTTGTCTTTTCAACATAAAGCAACTTGAAGCTGTTTTGTTTTTTTTTTCTTTCTTTTGGAACGAACCCCATGGGGGTTGTTGGACCACATCCTCTCAGGGGCTCCGAGTTACCTTCTGGTCTATACTAATAAACTCTAGGTCTTTATGTCATTGTCTCTCAAGGTGACAAGAACACCATGTGGGTTACCTGTGGGTCCTTAGCTAATATGTGCCCAGAAAAATGTTTACCGAAACTGTAGTGAATGTGTGCTCAATGAATTTTGCGGGCAGTGAATCCATTTAGAAAACAACACACAAGGAAGTATCACCTGCTGCTGCTGATCTTCAGAGGTGATGGGCGAAGCCTTCCACACTGACCCAGAGCCCAGATAGTCTCTGGTTCATTCACCTTTGTATCACAGGGATAAAATGAGATCACTCAAAGCCATTCTGCAGGCTCAGCCCCTTTTAATGGCTGACCTACCCTACAAAGTTCGCCTTTATTTTGAGTGTTTCTGTAAACATGTTTTTCTTGGGGATCTGGAGGTGAATCAGCTATTACGCTTCAAAGAATCTCTGGTGTGCCTTGTCACCTGCAGGTTGGCCTTACTGCTGTTATTTGAGAAGTCTTTATTTTCCAGGTGGCTCCCAGCTCCAGCAGCGGTGCTTGCACGCTTGGCCCGGCATTTCACATTCCTGTCAGCACCGCGAGGTCGTATCTGTTAGTGCTGGAGGTTGTTAGGCCATTATCAGCCACTGATGCCTCTCCAGCTGCGAGACCAATTTGGATTCATGGAGGAAACATGGCCTGATGTCCCTGCGGTCATTCAGCGGGTTTGCGTTCTTCGCTGCCCCGGGCTTCTGTGTGCAGAGCCAGCCGTCTGCTCCCAGGACAATGAAGGAGGGGAAGCCTGCACAGCCCAGCTCACTCTCAGGAAAAGGGCAGCGCTTCATCCCCCCCCAACAACCAGCACATGGGGCTCCATTTTAAGTGTATGGGAGACAAGTCTGAGCAGCATCGCGCCATCTATAATTCATGGTGATAGCAAGTTATTCTAATGGACTCTGTTCTATTTATATTGCACCTAACACATTGAGAGTGGAGACTCAGATTCATCATGCAGCTTTTGATTGCCCCCTGCATTATGGTGGTTATTTTCCTTTCCTCTGTGCAAACTCTGCAATGACTAAGAAAAAGTTACATCAGAAGGATACAGAGATCTTGCTTTTCTTCTTTGGAGCATTCTGTGTTTTCTATTTTTTTTTTTTGTCAGACAGACAGACAGACAGATGCTAGAGTCTGAGGGTGAAGCAGAGATTGAGCACCAACACTAAGTGCCTACTTGCTTCAGGAGTGCCCGTCCCTCCTGCCATCTTCCCCAAACGGCTGAGGTAGGTGAGCTAGCTTTGAAATAAAACCCTAATGGGACAGTTGTAGAGGAGGGTGGAGAGCCAGGCTTGGAGGGGATCCAGTGTTTGGGTCCTTGTTAGCTGTTGCCCATGCAACAGCTAAACCATAGTGAAACAGATTCATTTGGGATGGGTTATATCCCTCATGGGACTTGTTCTGAGTCCCACGGGGAATGAACCCAGAATCTGGACCCTGATCTCATCACAGGAGTTGAGTTTACATAATACACAGTGAAGGCTTCCATCCCTAACGTAAATGATTTTCCCTCCACGGGGCACTTTAACATGGAAGCTTTACCACTTAAGGACTTTGAGAAAAAGTAAGAGCCATCACTAAGGGGTCTCTGGACCCTGGTAGTCTTGCCAATATCTCACCACATGAAAGAAAGTGGAGAGCCTGAAGGTGAAGTTCTCAGACAACTTGACTAGCCAGCATTTACCTGATGAGGAATCAAGCCCCAACTTCCATCCCAGGGTGTCCTTGGATGCTTCTAAAGTTAATCAGAAGCCTCTGGTCTCTTCTGGATTTCTCTGTTTTAACTCAGCCTTTCTTCATGCAGGTTCATCCTTCTCTTGCTGTCAAGAGTTGAAGTCCTGGATTCAGTGGCTCTTGGCCTAATGAGAAGCAGACAACATCTTCAAGGTCCAAGAGAAAGGGTAGCATTTGCTAATGGATTTGTGAACTGATTGCTTAGTTTGAATGGTGTGACTGGACACATTCACACTGGCCTCTTGTTGGGGTCTGCTCTACTCATTAAAATTTATCCATTTTTTTACCCAATTTTTATAAAGATTTATTTTATTTCATGCGCATGAATGTTTTGTCTGCACACATATCTGCGCACTGTGTGGGTTCCTGGTGCCCTTGGAGATAGAAGAGAGTGCCAGATCTCTAGGAACTGGAGTTATATATGGTGATAATCAGTAAAGCGGGTGCTGGGAACTGAACCTAACTGCTGTACTAGAGCCAGCGTTCTTAATTACTGAGCCATCTCCCAGGCCCAACACCTTATTCCACTATGCATGGCACACAGGGGACCCCCGTATCCCCCCACAGGCTCTGAGATTACAGCACTGACCTCATTTACTCACCGTGCAGCTAGAACTCAAGCTGGAGTCTCTTCCAGAAGAGCTTCCTGGGTGAGTCACACAGTGTCTCAGGTTCTGCACCAGGCTGCCATTTTCTCCCTGCACTCCCTGCAGCCTCATGCCCAGGGCTGCGCCTTTGCAGGCGGCCACAGTGCCTTTCTGCTCTGCAACAGCCACATCTTCTTCATTCTTCTGCCATCGATTTCCTTGAGCGTGCTGCTGATAATGCCTTCTTTCTAGGACCTCGCTGGAAGGAAGCTGTGGTCACGGTCCTCCCGCTCAGAGCGAGTACTTTCACCCGAGGTGCTTACCTCAGGGCAAGGCTGAGGTTCTGGACATTGGAGGGTGGATATGTTTAAATACACCTGAGGCACAGTGCTGGGTCCTCCTTACCACTCAACTTTTAAGGCTCATTTGATATTATTTTAATAAATGGTTCTTCCCCCTTTAAATATGTATTTCTATCACTTTTGTTTTTTTTCCAAACCTTGAGTGCCAATATAAATTATGACTGAGGTGTAGATTGAACAAAATAAACCACAAGGTATGAGCTAAAGATAGAACTGCATTTGGATAATTCTGCCTTGGCCATTCCGTGATGAAAGCATTCACCCCCTCCTCTGAGCACACGCTCATCCTGACATGATTCCTGCCAATCACCATCCAAGCTTGTCTTCCCAGGTTCTCTATCACTGTGACAAAATATGCCCCAACCAAAAAGAAAAAAGAAAAAAGGAAAAAGAAAGGAAGGAAGGAAGGAAGGAAGGAAGGAAGAAAGAAAGAAAGAAGAAAAACTTAGGTGAGCGAGCGAGGAATGGTTCTTTTTACTTTACATTTCCAAGCTCATTCTAGCAGGAAATGAAGTCAACAGGACCTGTAC